>NC_137059.1:7695474-7776448 GCF_032717465.1 Coenobita brevimanus
TCCTCCAAGATGGAAGAGATGATCCTACAACAAACGCCCTTGGTGGTAATCGGTCATGTGGTAATGGTGAGTGGGTAACATGACACCTGATGCCAATCACTGTGCTGACCTTACTGACCTAGACACAGGGCGGGGCGCACTAGACTGGAAGTGTGACCTATGACACAGATACAGCCAAATATACCAGTATATACAGACAGACAGAGACAGAAATACATGAGAGTGAGAGAGAGAGAGAGAGAGAGTTTATGACCTTACCTTATCTGTTTGCGCAATGAAGGATGCTGTGCCGGCAATACGGTAAATCACAGAGCCGGTGTAATCAGACCCAGGTGATGTACAGGTGTTGTGCTCTGATTACCAACACAACCTGCAACAAACAAATGTATACCGGTGTAAGGTGTGCAAGTTCTAAGCTACGAAACAAAACAAATCAGCAAGATGTGGACGACATATTTACATTAAAAAACACAGCGTATGAAGCGAATGTTCTCATTCACGTCACAAAAACGAATCAGATGTGGAATAAAATGTGGAAGTCTTACAACAACAGAAATACAACAGTGTAATATGTGGATGTCTTCTACACAGCGAGAAATATAACAACGTAACAGATGGATGTCTTATGCACAACACAAAAGTGCGTACGACATGGATGTCTTACTTGCATTACAAAATAGATCACCTTAAGACGCTAATGATCTATTTACAGCACAAAATAAATCAACCCATGAAGTGGATTATACTGAAACTGAAGCAGACGGTTATTGATAAATCTCAAATCACAACACAGAACAACATAAATAACTCACAAATACATAGGCACACCTCTACCACCAACATAAATAACCCACAGATATATGAGCACACCTCTACCACCACCACATCATCCAGCCTGGCAACATGTGAGGGTGAGGGCAGGATCGAGACCTCCATGTGACACTGAAGGTGGCGCCCTCTTATGTCATATGATCCATCCTGCCTGCCTGCCTCATGCAACTCACTTCACTCACTCATCCTCTACTGCAACACCTTCATTTTACACTACTGATAACTGTCAATGTATATTTCATTACACTAATTTAAGACAGAAATAAATAATTCTTTTATTACACAATATTTACGCTGGCTAAACATATTATATCTAACAGTGTATATAGACGGAAAGATAAAGACAGACAGCTATACATACACACATATATAGCTGACCGAATATTAATCCAAGACTGATAATTATATCCATCCTGCAACAGTAATCACGCCATATTCCCATACAATATCATTACATTCTCGAGAAACGTTAATTTCCTACAATAAACTAAGACATTGATGTGACTATCTTTTACTGTAGCCCATTAATAAGTACACATAATCGCTCTTGACTCTTTACTGCCACTGGTAAATGTTGTGTATCAAGTACAGCTGGTGTGTCCCACCAAACCTGCTCCGTCCTCAATTAACGCAATTCTCAGTACGACTGTAAATGAAGACGCCACAAAAAAGATGTACCAGCACGCAACCCACAACTCCTGCTGCAAAAAACACCAGTGAGTCAACAGCTGTGCCTAAAATGTCCAAAATACAAGACGTGCGTGGCTACAACACCAGACAAGTGAGGCTGTGGTATATTACACTGTACCGGGAGCACCACCCATGTGCACCGTCATTACCACACGTGAGGCTGTGGTATATTAAACTGTACAGCCAGCACTACCCATGTGTACCCCCATTACCACCCACTACAGGATATAAACACGTGCCACCAGTTTATATACACAGCTGTGGCCACTTGTCAGGGGCAGGTGTGCCAACATCTGATACAGGTATGATATATGATGTGGGTGACCCTGCTTTACCTATCAATATATACAGTTGGGTGGTCAGAATATGTTATGTGATACGGTTGAACCTTCTTTACACTCCAGTATATACGAGTAGTTAGTACATGTTAAGTAATATGGGACAGCCTGCCGTACATAATGGCATATGAGAATGGTCTGAGGGTCCCTGCAACAGACAAATATATTATGTGGTACGGTATGGTCGAACCTGCTTTAAATCGGTACGTGAGGTCAGAATATGCCATGTGATACTGATGGGTCTGACGTATATATAGGTACATTAGAGTAACCGAAATATGACCATGATATAGCCCACTTTCAGTACCATTATGCAAGTGTGATTAACATATGTGAAATAGTTGAGCCGGCTTTACACACACTATTTCTATGTGAGCGTATTCATGTTTTGTTAAGTGTGAGCTTAATACAAACAGGTTCGAGTACCGTCCATATATTTACCAGACCAGTGTAGATAAAGGTGTGACCACAAAGATACTGGTAAGGTTAGCTTACATTATATAAGTATAGTGGTCAACAAATTTTACAGGTGCACTTATACACATATGCCACTCCTCGAGAAATGTTTGTAAGATCGGAGTAGAGATAATTCAATGGCCACAATAATATGAAATGATTTACAAGTCACGGTCTGCATATATTACAGCTGTTCAACACACACACACACACACACACACACACACACACACACACACACACACACACACACACACACGTTGACTAATGTCCAATGTTAATGAGATAAATGTACAGATAAAAGCTACAACGATAATTATGCAGAGGGACCAGCTTACAGATAAAGCTACGGCCACATTAACCCCATCAGTACCATGACGTCTTAGCCAACTTATTCCAGCCATTTCTAAACGATTTTATTTAGCCACTGAGACTCTTCGGACTGGAGGGATTTTACACATAGCCTTCATTGGCCCCTTCAATATCAGGGTGCTCTCCTAAGCTGAATAAAATCGCCAGACACCAGCAAGAATATAAATGACGTGTACTGGGTGAATGGAGTGGTAAAAAGGTAAGCTTAGATGTACCATCGATCAAAAAAGTATCGGCACCTGGGGTCGGACAAGCTGTGAAATACTTCGTCTCTGGTTCAATCTGTAGTGTTGGCATGCCTTTATAATTCACAAAAATGGTCGAGTTACCATGTAGTACAATGCTGTTCCGACTAATCCAGCTATATATTTGTAAAATATGTTAACAACACAAATGAAGGATACAAAGCGACATAACCGTGTCATTTCCCGTAAATCATAGTCCTTGTATCATAATGTCTGACATTGAAAGGGTGCCGATCCTTTTTTTATCGATGGTACAGGTGTGAATACTGTCTACATGCAGATGAGTATGCAAATGAAGATTATCTACCTTTCATAGTGGTGAGTGATATACAAAAGGCCACTTCACACACACACACACACACACACACACACAGGAATGTTACTAGAGTCAAGGAAAAAATCTCAGGTATAACGCAGCAGGTGTGAGGAGAAGCGTCGTGAAAATGACTGTTTCCCTAATGCAGTTCAGATAAACACAGCAGCTGTAGCAGGCTGTTTAGATAAGTGCTAGGTAGAACCATAGTTGACTACCTGCGCTCTCTCTCTCCCTCTCTTTCTCACCTGTCTCCGCCGTCCACTTCTATCCATTATCCACTCCTACAATAAACCTCTTCCCTTCCTCCTCCTCCTGCTTCGTCTCCTCTCTTACAATCTGCCTCTCCGTCTTTTCTTTATTTCTCACCACAACCAACCCCCTCCTTTCCTCCTCTTCACAATCTGTTCCTCCCCCCCCCCCCGTCCTATTTCCTTCTCCTCCTCTTGTTTATATTTTTTACCCTTCTCTAGCTGTCTCTAAAAATTTGCCTACATCTTCCTTCTTTCCTCCACCTCTCCCCACAACCAGGTTCTCCTTTTCCTTTCACAACCACCTCCTCCCCCTCCACGATTCCCTCCTCCCGCCCATCGTCCCCCCACCCTCTCACAGGTCCCAGACCCTGACCCGCTTCTGTGTCATACTTCAACCCTCTGGCATCTCCTCATGTACATCCCCTCCTTCCCTTCCATTCCTTCCCCTCCTCTTCCCCTTTTTCTTCGTCTTTCTCCTCCTCCTCACTTTGTGTCTCCCCTCCCCTCCCCTTCCATCCCATTCCCTCCTTCCTCTCCCTTCCCTCCACTTCCCATCCCCTGCTCGTGTCCTCCTCCCTTTCATTCTCTCAGTCCGCCACATACTTTCCATCACTTTCCTCCTACTAATCCCCTTCACTCCCTTCATTCCTTCCTTTCATTCCTCCAGTCAGTCCTCATTTTTTTCCATCCCCGCCCCGCCCAGGTACTACCCCTCACTCTGGCCAGGTAACTGTGGTCACACCTTGTTACCTGGCCTTGGTGGAGCCGTACCGTAGGTAAGCAGTACCACTGATTGCCAATGATGTACAGAGTTATTACAGCCCGGTGAGGGTGAGGTGGATTAGGCACTGCTGAATATATCTAGGGTAGGAGGGAAGGGTGGACTGCAATGAAAGGAGTGCAACTGAGATAGGGGTGGATTGAAATGAAGGACGGGTGGAATGGGATAAAAGGACTGCAGCTGAGGGAGGAGAGGAATGAAATGGGGGACTGAGGTGGGATGGAATGAAAGGACTGCAGCTGAATCAATACATATACCTCAAGACATCATTCTGCCTACAGACTGGCTGAGAGTTTCTTAACCACTCCAGTGCGAATCGTATTTTTTTCCCTGTTGCCGAAGTTGATTTTATTGTCTGGGACAATACTCTCCAGTCAACCTTTTTGAAGAAGTTAGACGTTGAATAAAATCGTCTGGTGGTAGCCTGATCAAATGAAGACATCAACTGGTTGAAAGTGATTTTTAAAGAGGCGTCACGGATGTGATGGTGTTGAGGGGTATCCCTGGTAGTGAAGGGGTTAAGGGGTATCCCTGGTAGTGAAGGGGTTAAGGGGTATCCCTGGTAGTGAAGGGGTTAAGGGGTATCTCTGGTAGTGAAGGGGTTAAGGGGTACCTCTGGTAGTGAAGGGGTTAAGGGGTACCTCTGGTAGTGAAGGGGTTAAGGGGTACCTCTGGTGGTGAAGGGGTTAAGGGGTACCTCTTGTGGTGAAGGGGTTAAGGGGTACCTCTTGTGGTGAAGGGGTTAAGGGGTACCTCTTGTGGTGAAGGGGTTAAGGGGTACCTCTTGTGGTGAAGGGGTACCTTTGGTGGTGAAGGAGTTAAGGAGTACCTCTGGTAGTGATGGGATTAAGGGGTATCTCTGGTAATGAAGGGGTTAAGGGGTAACTCTGGTAGTGAAGGGGTTAAGAGGTACCTGTGGTAGTGAAGGGGTTAAAGGGTACCTGTGGTAGTGAAGGGGTTAAGGGGTACCTGTGGTAGTGAAGGGGTTAAGGGGTACCTGTGGTAGTGAAGGGGTTAAGGGGTACATGTGGTAGTGAAGGGGTTAAGGGGTACGTCTGGTAGTGAAGGGGTTAAGGGGTACGTCTGGTAGTGAAGGGGTTAAGGGGTACGTCTGGTAGTGAAGGGGTTAAGGGGTACCTCTGGTAGTGAAGGGGTTAAGGGGTACCTCTGGTAGTGAAGGGGTACCTCTTGTGGTGAAGGGGTTAAGGGGTACCTCTTGTGGTGAAGGGGTACCTCTTGTGGTGAAGGGGTACCTCTGGTGGTGAAGGGGTTAAGGGGTACCTCTGGTAGTGATGGGATTAAGGGGTAACTCTGGTAATGAAGGGGTTAAGGGGTAACTCTGGTAGTGAAGGGGTTAAGGGGTACCTGTGGTAGTGAAGGGGTTAAGGGGTAACTCTGGTAGCGAAGGGGTTAAGGGGTACCTCCGGTAGTGAAGGGGTTAAGGGGTACCTCCGGTAGTGAAGGGGTTAAGGGGTACCTCCGGTAGTGAAGGGGTTAAGGGGTACCTCTGGTAGTGAAGGGGTTAAGGGGTACCTCTGGTAGTGAAGGGGTTAAGGGGTACCTCTGGTAGTGAAGGGGTTAAGGGGTACCTCTGGTAGTGAAGGGGTTAAGGGGTACCTCTGGTAGTGAAGGGGTTAAATATAATCAGGCTGGCCTCCCAAGAGCACATGAAGGCGTCATCAAAGGCTCCTTTACGACCTGACTACCATGCCGAGGAGGATAGTAAAGTTGCTGCACCTGATATCAACACATGATACACAAACACCTACCAGACACAAACACCAGTCGACTCCAAACACTAAATTACTAGTACTGTCAGTAATGTTGCTCAATGTGATAGAAGAAAGATGGTACACTAAAATTCAGAACACAATCACCATTCACTTCCAAACACAGTAAATGCAACTGTCAGTAAAATTACTCACCGTGATATAAAGAGAAGGTAAACTATCAAAGATACACAGTCACCATTTTCCTCTATACAAACTAAATGTAACTGTCAGCCCCTACACAGCTAACATGCAAAACAAATGTCCAGTCTCCAACAAACGCAGTAAATACAATAGTAAAATTCCTAAACGCTGTAAATTCAGTAGTAAAATTACTAAACATAATACAGAGATGATAAGCTAACATACGTACCCCATGCGCTAAACAGTCACCTCTCTACCCCAAACACAGTAAATATAATGGCTAAGTTTTTATAGCATGGCTGCCCACTAACAACATGATAATATTTTTCACTACTCTTCACAAACTCTCATGATCTATCCTGATGGATCAAACTGCTTCTCATGCAAAATCAGCCTCGAAGGGGTAAGGTGTTTAACAGACAACGTGCTTCTTTAACCCCTGCTCAGCTTTGTTTTATATATATATTACCAGAAATATACCATATCTACCAAATATAAGTGCCAGGTAAACTTACAGGTTACCACAGTAAATTAAACAAATTTGGCACGGAGTTAATAAGTCTGGTATTAGAACAAACAGATATAAATCCGGCTCACTTTCCGTCCCGCCAGCGTGTCTCCCCGTGTTCTTACGCACACACAAAACCCAACACGTTCACATTTTTTGGCCAACATTTACGGAGCGGCCACTCGACTGGGCCACAAAAACAGCATAGAATGACGAAGCCGTAATTTCTGCCCCCTTGCCCCATCCCGAGCCTCTCCATCCTCATTACACTATACTTCACCCTCACCTACCTCTCACACATACTTCATATTTACTCTCTCTCTCTCTCTCTCTCTCTCTCTCTCTCTCTCTCTCTCTCTTAGCAGTTAGGTGATACTTGCTGGGGGCAAAAATGTCTGAGGTCAGACTCCTCCTTCAGGCAAAACGAAAAAAAAAAAAAAAAAATGCTGGGCTGAAGGGTGAGGTTGACACTGGAGGACGGCTCGCTTCAGCCTCAAGGGTCAGCTTTATGGCCCTTCAAGGAACAGTAACAGGCTATTCCAACATTACTTCAAAAACTTGTACTTTTAATCGTTCGTAAATCCTGCTAAAGTACGCCTCGTAAGAAACAAATGTACTCTTAACCCATTCAATCCGATGATGTACTTTTTATTCTTGCTATTCCCACAAGATTTTACTCAGGTTACGATACATACACATACATACCATACATACGTACATATGATACATACATACATACGATACATACATACAAGGTTTTACTCAGATTACGATACATACAAACCCTGAGGAAAGTACCAAGCCCCTCTCAGCTTAGCAATATTAACCCACAGAGGAAAGTACCAAGCCCCTCTCAGCTTAGCAATATTAACCCACAGAGGAAAGTACCCAGCCCCTCTCAGCTTAGCAATATTAACCCACAGAGGAAAGTACCCAGCCCCTCTCAGCCTAGCAATATTAACCCACAGAGGAAAGTACCCAGCCCCTCTCAGCTTAGCAATATTAACCCACAGAAGAGAGTGAGAAGCATATCAGGTGAAATATTAGGTGAACATTTGTCCCTAACCGTACCAACAACCTGCATCACACACACACACACACACACACACACACACACACACACACACACACACACACATACTATCAAGTCCCTGGGCATGACTTTATTTGTATTTATTTCTTTATCTAGGATGGACAAAGAAACGACAGTGCAGAATTTTCGCATGTCTTCTGTTCTTCCTGGTTAAATAAATCTGAAGGGAAGTGATTTTAAGTTTGTTTATAAATCCAGAACCTGTTTGTTATGCTGCCCAAGGCGTTCACAGCGGGAATTGTGTGTGTGTGTGTGTGTGTGTGTGTGTGTGTGTGTGTGTGTGTGTGTGTGTGTGTGTGTGTGTGTGTGTGTGTGTGTGTGTGTGTGTGTGTGTGTGAGAGAGAGAGAGAGAGAGAGAGAATAGGGGGGTTACACGAAGCACCCCAGGCATCGTTCACCTCACACCACCAACACACCACTACCTACCTTATCTATCTACCAGCACATCTACATACCTATCTATCTACCAGCACATCTACTTACCTATCTATCTACCAGCACATCTACTTACCTATCTATCTACCAGCACATCTACTTACCTATCTATCTACCAGCACATCTACTTACCTATCTATCTACCAGCACATCTACTTACCTATCTATCTACCAGCACATCTACTTACCTGTCTATCCACCTGTCTACTAACCTATCTATCTACCTGCCCATCTGTCTTCCTCTGTATCTGCTCAACCTCACACCGCCATAACACGACAGTCTACCTTCTTCTCTATCTACCAGCATATTTACTTACCAATTAATCTACCTGTCTATCAGTATGTCTAACTTTTCCATCAACAACTAAAACTTCCACCCACCTATCAACTTCTTATCTATCTACCAACCTATCCACTTACCTGTCTGTCTATTTACCTGCCTAACTACCTACCTACAACTTTAGCTGTTTATCTCACACTGCCACACGAATGTCTGCTTTACTGTCTACCACTTATCTACTTAGCTATCTACTTGTCTATCTACCTATATCAATCAACCTGTCTATTTACTGATAATCTTTTCTACCTAATCTCTCATATAGCCACCATCCAACTATCTATCTATTTATCTGTCTACCAGCCTATCTATGAGTCTTCCCACCTGTCTATCTACCTTTATTATCTCTCCACCAGCCGATCTACTTACCTATTTCTACATATTGTCTCTTATCTACTCTTATAAACCTACCTGTCCGTCAATCTATCCTTTACTTCTCTACCATCCTTTTAAAAATCCTACCCATCTATCTGTCTACCTATCTACCTTCCTATCTCCCTACCACCACACCCTCTTAACTACCGATTACCTGCTTACCTCACTACTTACCTATTTACCTATCCGATCAACCAACTTATCTACTTATTTACCTGCTAATCTATTTATCGATCTGCTCAATCAGTCTTCCTGTCCACACAATATATCTACTAAGTTACCTACAATATCAACCTACTCTCTACCTACCTACTAATGTCTACCTCTGCTCATTCCTTCAATCTCCTGTTCCTCCTTACTAGTGCTCTACACCATTTCAGTACAATGACCTCTTATATTTGTTATATTCCCACTGCCGGAAGACTGTTTCAGACACCTTAGACCTCTTGCACTGGAGGGGCTAATAAAGAATATAAAATGGCCCCTCCTGAGCTGAATAAAATCGTCTGACAGCAACATGAATAGAACAAAAAGTATGTCAGCACAATTACGTGGTCAGTCCTAACTTCTCCCACTCCGTTCCACCCTTAGTAATGCTTATTCCTTCCCCCTCCTACCTTCGTTCCTTAATCCCTTCACTATGATGACCTCTTTTTATCTTCATGGTATTTTCAGACATTATTCTTCAGCTTTAAAGATGTTTTTCGAACTGGTTAAATATACTGTAGCCTTCATTAATATCTTCACACAGGGAGAATCTAACTCAACATCAAAACAAAAGGTCCTCGGTCTGAAAGGGTTAATTCCTCCCTCCAACATCCCTTCCCACCTCTCCTTCCTCATGTTCTTCCCCTCTATCCCATAGATCTCTACCCTCTCCTTTCTTGTTCCTCCATACCTCCGCCCGTCTTCCACCTGCCACTTCCCATACGTCTGTCTGTCTGTCTGTCTGTCTCTCTCTCTCTCACGTGTCACCCCTCCCCTCCCTTATCCCCCTCTCCAACCTGTCCGTCCACCCACCCTACGCGCCACCAACCACACATGTCGCCCACCCAACCCCCCAACACAAGCGTTGTCGCCCATGGATAGTATTCATAAAGGGTCTTAACTATTCTTTACGATAATGAATCTCTATAAAGTCAATTATTCTATCTATCTATCTATTGTCAGACGCCTTAATCCTGTAAGGGGTGGCCACAAACAAATCGCCTCCATGTCGCCTGTCCCCCGCCGTTTCACTGCCCTGCTCCCAGCTCACACCCCCTCTCCCATATACCTCTCCACTCCATCCCTCTATCTCATCCTTGGCCTCCCTCTCCCCTCCTCCACCTCACTCACATACACTCCTTGTTAGTCTCTCACTCCATCCTCTCCACAAGGCCATACCACCTCTGCGTGATTTTCCTTTTCCTATCGCTTCCTATCACATCCACATCCACATCCACACCACAAAGCTCCTTCACTTCCTCATTTGTCAATCTGTCTCTCCTTTTGACTCCACATGCTCCTCTCAAATAACTCATCTCCACAGCTCTCAGTCTTGACTTCTGACCCTCCAACAAGGTCCAAGCTTCATTCCATACGTTAGAGTAGGTATCACAATACTGTCATGTGGTAACTTTTTCACTTCCATGCTCTCTTCCCTATTTCTTATCACTGCTTTCAAGGAACCTGCAACCTTTCTTCCTTGTTGTACCCTTTCAAGCACTTCATCCTCTAAACTTCCATCCTTACTCATCACACTACCCAAGTGCTTAAACGCACTCACACTTTCCATTTCCTCCTCATCCAGCCTCAATGTACATTCACTGACATAATTTCTTTCGAAGATCGTGACTCTTCCCTATATTCACCTTTAGATTCCGTTTCTTACATACTCTCCTAAACTCATCCACCAAGCCTTGCAGCTCCCCTTCGTCTTCACTTAACAAAACAGTATCATCTGCAAACAACAGTACAGGGCGTTTCCAAACTATGCCCTCTCTCACTAGGGCCGCTCCAAAGTCAATTATTGCCAAGAATATTTTATATGATTATGCCACTTCACTTAATCCGTCCGACATGAAGACGTACTCTGCATTTTATTCTCCCACGCGTCAGACGACTTCATTCAGCTTAGGAGAGAACCTCCAGGGTGAAGGGATTAGAAACACTACTTTAACCCATTCACCACAAAGACGGACATTGCATTAAACTTCTAAGCCAGACGATTGTGTTCATCTAGGAAAGACCCTTTAGGGTGTGGAGGTTAGTCCCGACTCTGGTTGTGAAGTGTTTGGTGACAAAAGTGAAGATCAAGGCATACACAAGCAGTCTTAGTCATGCCTGATGCACTAGACACTATATAAATACGGGTCCTGGTCCTCAACATTCTTTCTACACATTCGTCACCTTCCAAGACTCAAGCCTGTCCTCTCCGTCATCATTACCGAGGCTTAAGATTCCCATTCTCGCGGACCACTCACAAATGTACTTAAGAAAAAAGCCGAAATGATTTTAAAAAGCATATAACTTAAACACTTAGGACACAAGTCAAGAGTGAGAGCAGTGGAAACGAGTTATTTAAGAGGAGCCTGTGGAGTCACATGGAGAGACAGGCTGACGAATGAGGATATAAAGGAGCGTTGTGGTGTGGATGTGATAGGAAGTGTTATGAGGAACACACTGAGGTGGTTTGGCCATGTGGAGAGGATGGAGGGTGAAAGACTGACGAAGAGAGTGTATGTGAGTGAGGTGGAGTGGGGAAGAGGGAGGGGGAGGCCGAGGATGAGATGGAGGGATGGGGTGGAGAGGTATATGAGAGAGGGGGGTGTGAGTTGGGAGCAGGGCAGTGAAATGGCGGGGGACAGGACGACGTGGAGGCGATTTGTTTGTGGCCACCCTAAACGGGATTGAGGCGTCTGGCAATAGATAGATAGATAGATAACTTAGATCCGTGACCATTCTCACATATCTAAAGTGTCGATTCATTTTCACATATCTAAAGTGTTCTTCATGTGGACTTGGAGAAATGCCGAGGCTGGAAAGACAGACATGTACTCTCGCTTCTCCCCTTCAGTCCGATGACACTATTTCTTCTATTCTTGCTATCGCCATACCATTTAATTTGCCATAGGGCGAGACAGGTGATTATGAAGAGCTTAATGAAGACCGTTTATAACCTTGTCACTACAAACGGTCTTTCCAAAGCTTAATAAAAATAAATATCCTTGACGTGAAGGGGTTAGCGCTTTTAGTGAGGACATGTTTTTAGTGGTGCTGGAGAGACGCCTTCACGTGGTGACACCGATGTAACCCAACGACCCCCTTTGTCCAGTTACACAAACATCCGTCAACCCCCTCCCTATCCCCCTGAAAGGAGGACGGTGAACTGAGGAGGTGTGAGGGGGCAATTTCAACCTGCAGTTCACCGGGTTCATTGTTTAGTTGAACCTAGGTCTATTACTACTACTGTTACTGCTACTGCTGCTGCTGCTCCTGCTCCTGCTACTACTACTACTACTACTTTTAATACTACTAAAGTCTTTAGTGTTGAACTCTTGCTACTCCATGACAATTTAACTCAGCCGAGAGGCTTTTCAAACTGTAAGGATTAAATAAAGTCCTCATTAAGCCTTCCACTAAACGAGGTCTACAATGAGTGGCATATAAATCCGGAGATGCGAGGAACAAACAGAAAAGACGTCATCGTAGTGAAGGGGTTCAGCCTTCCATTCTCTCGGGCGATTCAGAAAAGAACTCAGTTAAAAATTAGAAGAAAAAACACAGAACTTAGACTCGTGACCATTTTCACATACTGTACATTTTTTTGTTAGTTGAACTTTAGTGAAATGCCAAGGCTGTAAAGACAAAAACCTGTGTGTGTGTGTGTGTGTGTGTGTGTGTGTGTGTGTGTGTGTGTGTGTGTGTGTGTGTGTGTGTGTGTGTGTGTGTGTGTGTGTGTGTGTGTGTGTGTGTGTGTGTGTGTGTGTGTGTGTGTGTGTGTGTGTGTGTGTGTGTGTGTGTGTGTGTGTGTGTGTGTGTGTGTGTGTGTGTGTGTGTGTGTTTTACGTACACATGTACTAAATGCAAGAGTTTCAGAATTTTCCGGTTTATACTCTTGGAATGGTGTGTGTGAGAAAATGATTTTCCGTGGTGTGGTGTGGTGTGGTGTGGTGTGGTGTGGTGTGGTGTGGTGTGGCTTCGCAAAATCTGCGAAGTCTGCGGGAGTCAAGCACCTGGCGTCCGAAAATCGTTCGAAACAATAAAAAAAAAAAAAAAAATCTTAGAGATGCCCCTGCATTTATCAATAATGGAAGAATGTACGCACTGCTGTATATGGACATGAACGCTCACGATGTGTTACACATGACTTAGTTTGAGTGCTATGCGTCTATATAGATGTTTGTGAGTGTGCTTATGTCTCAGTATTCGTTAGGTGTTTAATGTGACACAGCTACGGCACAGCTGAGTGCGTGAATCTGTAGGTGAGTATGACAGACTAACGTGGGCTCTATAGTATGTCCTTTCATATGTCTGCATAACAGTTCGCACTCTGTCGTTCTGCCGATGACACATACACACACTGACACACACAACACGGCAAATACAACACTCCAACTTTCACAAACATTACTCTTCCTGCAGACAACTCTTCCCCATTTGTGCAGTAACTCACAAGTGTGACGAATGGTTATTTCTGCCTATTACACTCCTTCCGTGGAGAAGGACGGGACCTGCTGTACAGTAAACTGATAAAAATAAATTTAAAGTGTATTCTCGTCAAATCAGTCTATTTTTGTAATCATGATATTTTAATAATATAATGTAAACTACATTGATACAAACTCTCATGCTCGGGACAACTCTTGTACTGTGGCTAACGATACTCGAACACTATTTTAATCATCTGGGTATAATTCATGAGAGCCTGCGACAGTTAACACTAAACTGTAAGAGAATATTAAATTGTAAAATGCAAAATAAACAGCTAAGGAAAAAGTTAAAGGGATCCTTCTAAGTATTTTAATCATCTGGGTATAATTCATGAGCGCCTGCGACAGTTACCACTAAACCGCAAGAGAATATTAAATTGTAAAATGCAAAATAAACAGCAAAGCAAAAAGTTAAAGGGATCCTTCTAAGTCAACGAAAAACGACCTAAAGCAGGGTGTAGTTTCTCGTCTTTGGCTGGGTGGCTCTCTCTCTGTCATGGAAGGATGACACTAGGGTTTACAAGGCAGGGTTGATTACCGTGTGTGTGTTGGTTGTTCCTGGGTGAGACTCAAAACACTTGGGGTGTATTCCGAAACTAAGAAAAGGGAAAAACAGTGACGAGGAAAGAGGGCGGGTAACTTGAAAGAGAGAGCAAAGGTGATTGGGAACAAGCATGGAGACAGGAAAGGAACATTAAAGAAGACATAAAGGAAGGGTGAAAGAAACAGTTCAACTAGGCAATAATGCAAGAGGTGAGACTGAACGATGGAAAAAGATTATCAGAAATGTATGGAGGTCAAAGAAGGAAAAAGATTCCAAGAAAAGAAGAGAGGATTAAAGAAAAGGAAAATACTGGGGGAATGAGTGATACAAAGAGACAAGTCTGGGTGGGAATTGGAGGTAAAGCAAAGAGAAAGGAGTGGATTATTGGAAGGGAGACAAACGGGAAGGGAAAGACGAAGAAATTAGAAGAACGGAATGGAGAATGAGAAAAATGATAATACGGGAAGACTGAAGGGAGAAGAGACAGAGAAAAATAAATGTACAAAACAGACGCAAATCAATGAGAAAGGATTAGATACTGGAACAGAGGGGACAAAGAAGTACCTAATGGAAATATGGGAAATTCTGGAGAATGAAAATGGGAGGTAAAGAAGAGATGAGGGAGAAACTGGAGGAACGAGTGACACTACGGAGGAAATATTGAGGAAAGCACAAAATGGAGTCAACGGAAGGAGAAAAAAGTTATCTTAATAGGGGGGGGGGGATAATATAAATGGAAAAAAGACTAAGAGAAAGGAAAGGAGAGTTAGAGATGACACTGGGAAGTACAAGAGGAAGGGAAAACGCTATGGAGAAAAGGGGAGTGAATGTACACAACGAAGGCAAATCATGGAAACAAGGCAAGAAAACATGACGAATGGATGGAATGACTGGAATGAGAAATAAGAATGAAGATTCAGGCTGAGACAAAGAAAGGCATGCATGTGGATGGGAGAAGTGAGGGAATGTGAGGGGAAAATAAAGTGAGGAGGGGGGGGGGATAGAGAAGTAAAAGGAAAATGAAGGAGGAGAGCACAATGAAGTCAAATGGGCAGTAAATAGGAGTAAAATGTATGTGGTCACCTTAAGTATCGGACTCCCCATACTCTCTCTCTCAACGAATAACAAGACACAAATTCGCCCTAAGATACACGGGGTGAAGGTAAATGCTGGTGGGATGGGTTGGGGGGGAGGATGACGGGGGATCCATGGCAGTCTTTGTATACTGACTCAGGACAAACATGAGGGAATTACATTGTCTCTGTGGTGGTGTAATTTGAGCCTTGTGGTGTGATGACCAATGTAAATACCACCTGACACCGATACTCCTCCCTGTCTGTCCTCCTCACACACACACACACACACACACACACACACACACACACACACACAGTCACTTTAATCTAACACAATTATACACCTCGCCAGTTATCTCACACACCTGGCTCTCAAACACATATCTAACAAAAGCAAATCAGGTGACACACAGACCTCACCTGTGAATAGCCCACCTGACCTTAATTAGAGCAGGTGAAATACACTTGGATATTATCTCTCCGGATATTATCACCAACACACTAACAACGGTATACGCCCGGAGGCACCTTTCATTATGGTGCGTCACTGTACTGTATTATTATGAGAGAGAGAGAGAGAGAGAGAGAGAGAGAGAGAGAGAGAGAGAGAGAGATCTTTCTGCTTTTGAAGCTGAGTAACATTCTCTCAAACATTATCATATGCAGACTACAACTTTTCGGCTAATTTATTTAAGGAAAAAAAATCTGGTAGCAAATCGCCTCACATGCAACCTTATTATTATTTTTTTTTTCCCCGAGTGGCAATAATCCAGGCATCTGCCACGTCTCCATTTACCCCTTCAGCACCAGGACGCCATACTTACTTCATTCTTGCTCCTACCATACGATTTTACTCAACCTGGAGAGGCCCTTTAACACTGAAGGAGTTAATAAAGGCGATATCTTACTTCTTCAGCCGTATAAGCCTCTCGTAACCAGAATAAACTTGACATGATGTATAAAAACAACATAAGGGAGGTCGTCGTACCGTAAGCGATAACCTGCACCTTAAATACAACAGTTTTTTTCCCCAATAAAGTAACTGGAGTATAATCATGTCGTCTCCATTACCTGTTGCCACCAAAGCTCATCACCAACACCCCGGCCATCAACCCCACCATTAGCCCTGTTATCTTTACAACCGCCCTCCATTTGCCAACACACCGACGCAACCCTGCCAACATCACCTCCAATTTCAACGCCGGACGCAATGCCAACTCGGATTTCCAACTGGTTTTGTGCAGCAAAACATCAAAGACAGAACGAACACTCCCTTAACCCCTTCATTACGGAGACTTTTTTTTAAAAATCTTTTCCAGCTACCTCCAGATGATTTTACTTGTCTTTGTTACGTTGGTCTGCCCTAAACATACCCTACTGTGCGTTTATTGCAACCACATAAAGGTCCCTCATGCCTTCAGTCTAAGCTAATGGCCAAGTGCAGACAGATTGTAGGATCCATTTGACTAGTTACCATGGAGAATCATTCATACCTAATTTCTGTGTTTCACTGAATGTAATGCAACCACGAACTGATGAAGCTGTGGGAGTAGCATAGTTCCGTCAGATGAAAAAGAATCTGACTCTAATCTGGCCAAGACCTCGACTTCACCCTTATCGATCTGCCCCCCCCGATGTTTTTTTTGATGTCCGTAGTCTTCTCTGTCTTAGTCTACCCTCCTCTACTCTAGTCCACCCACTTGTATCCTAGTCTTCTCTACTCTGCCCTAGATTCATCTACCTTTGTCTACCCACGTCTAGAATCCGCTCCTTTTTTTCTTCCTACCACCATGCGACCCACCTGATCACTCTATCATAATCACTAATTTACCTAGTTCCATCTTCCTTAGTTTAGCTTTCTCTACAATCACAAATCTTAATCGTCCCTCCCTCTGTCTCATGGTGAGCTAATTTACCTTACCCAGTACTCATGTAGCTAGCCAACCATTTCTATTATTATTATTTTTGTTTTATGCACTCACCTCCACACATGGGCTAAGGGCGTCCATTCCCGAGGTTCATTAGTCCACCTACTACACACCAACACAGGGATAATCCCATGCAGCCCTCCCACGACACCTGGCATTTCTGCATTAATACCCACCAGCTTTGTTGTGATACACTTGGGGTATATATACGGTGTTACACCATTAGCTGGAGTTATTTTATGACGCGTCGGCGAAGCATATGGAAGATCAGTGAATCGGTGAATATCAAATTCACATCCACATAATGTTCCCTGCAGCAGCCAGAATCGAACCCGTGACCACACGGCGCCCAGCCCACATACTTCTCTTCTGTATTACGGTTCAGCACCACCACCGGGAAAGTCAGCCAGGAGCGACGCTCGCTCAGTCGTTTCAAAACTAACCATACCCGTAGGTTTTTCTCTGAAATATGTTCAATGTGTTTCCCAAGCAAAATTACCTCTTATAACCTAACCTAACCTAGCGTTAACCAATCCCACTACGACTGCCTGGGTGAGGGAGGTGATGCTGAGCCGTAATACAGAAGGGAATTATGCGCTAAGTCCAACGTTCCATCCACCACCACCACCCATTTAGACACTTATTCACGTTGATCTATGGTGCTGTGCTCTGGCCAGGTATTCACGAACACGTAATTTATCAGCATTTACCAACGTAACTTGAGAAAAAAAAAAAAATCTTGTGAGCCTTAATAAAATTGCAAAGTGACGTCCGTACCACAAAAAGGTTCATCGTGATAAGATATAACTCAGTTGTACAAAATCGTCTGTGCCTGAGTAAAACAACAAATTCGTCGATGGCAGTGGCAGCGTTAATCCCTTCAAGAGGATTACGTGCTTCAGACGATTTTATACAGGAGTAACGCGACTTTTAGCGGCAGGGTTTAGAAACAGTCTTACTGACCCCTTCATGGACTTCTTGCAAACTTAAGTAAAATCGTCTGGTGGAGCCCTGAGTAAAATTAAATACACGTCATCACAGTGAAACGTTAATTAGGAGGCAGAAAATGGCCCAAAGTAAACTAGGCAGTATAACAAATTTTTACTACATAACATTATTTATCAAACACCCGAACTAACCGAGTCATATTTATCTTGGTAACCTCATTTATCTTGTCCATCTGCCTACTTAAGCCTAACTTCATACAATATGGCCTCTCCCCCCCCCCTCTCTCTCTCTCTCAAACAGACCGCCACAAACCAACAACATACCCACACTAGCACGCCTACCCACCCTACCTTCCTGCCCCCGTGCGAGAGAATGAGAAGGGAGGGAATATGTGTCAGGTGCACGGGTGTAATATTTTCATTCAGGAGAGAAAGTCCCTCCCACTGTAACCTGACAGTGATAGTTTAGCTGCTCTGACTCCGCCCTATCCCTCATACCCTCTATCTCCTTCTTGCCCAAACCTCACCTTATTCATTCTGTCCTCCTCTTACTCAAACTGTCCTCCTTCCAATCCTATCCCTAATCCTTCCCTCATAATACCTACAGCTCTCAATCAATGTTATTAATATTGCAGCCTTCCAACCCTATGCCTCATCCCTCCCCTCTACCCGTTCCCCTAGTCGACATACTTGACCATCCTCACCCTATTCATATTCTCTCCGCTCTAGCCCTCACGATTTACTTCAGTTTTACCCTCTCATAGCATTCCTCCCTCTAGCTTCACCCTTTACAACTCCTCTGCCACATTATTTATCTACTTAGCCTCACACTGTCTAATTCTCCTTATCCAGAATCGTTCCCTAGTTTAATCTAGCTATCTATCCTTTCTTCAACCACATATCCTCTCAACCTACCGTAGTCGTCTCTCCTATTTTTCCAACTCGCTTTATTTCATTCTACCCATACTTTCCACATTTACAGTTAGCTAACATTTAAATAACCCACCCAGCCTCACCCCAACCACTCTCCACCCTTCTCTCATCAACCTACCTCACCACACCTCGAACCCTACTCCAAACTCATTCTACCCACCTAACCTTATTTTAACTATCCTTCTCTTCATCCAGTCTTCTCTCTTATTCAATATACCTCTTGTTTTAACTATCCTTCTCTTCATCCAGTCTTCTCTCCTATTCAATAACTCATTTAACTTCATCCCACTCACAATTTCCGTCACGTTTCCCAGTCCATCTATCCTGGGAGTAAAGACCCAGACTATCCCACCACGCCACACTCCACCCACTTCTCCCCCACCCCCCTTACCTAACCCGGAGCTATCCCCTTCCCTCCAAGCCGAACCCTATCCATTCGGTCTGACCCCACCCACTGTCACCAAATTCAACGTCGATAATAAGAAATTTCGTTCATTTCCTTCAGGGTAATTATTCCCCTCAGCCTTCTCGTAAATTTATCTCAATCCTCAAGTCTCATAACTACTAATCTTCCCTAACATGGCCCTGTTATATTCTTCTTTATCTTAGCTTCCCCTCTCTGCAGATCCCTACCCTACTCTATCTTTACCAGTCTACTCTCATCCAACTTCACCCTTCTTCCCCACCCTCCCCACTATTCCTTGCCCCACCTCATCATACATAACCACCCTACCTGCTCTCCCCTGACTCCCATATTTATACCTGACAACTCTATTACACCAGCCGACTCAAACCTTCTTTATGCTCCCTACCCTGGCTCTACCATACCCTACGGTAAGTCAGTCCCACCCATCCCTCCCCTTGTCCCACCACACCACACCTCACAACCCTACCCAAACCTACTCTTACCTACCTTATTCCACTTCAACCACACCTTACCTCACCTCAAACCTTACTCTATTCACCCCACCCAGCTCCACCCAACTCCACTCTACATGAAACCGATACAACCAAAATTAACCCCAGGCCATCCTTACCACCTCATTATCATCAGTATCTCCCAACTCCACCTTCCTCAGTCAACACCGTCTGACATCACCACCACCATCACCACCACGCCTTACTTCTTCCTTCATCACCGCCATCACCACGTCATCATCCTTAATTCATTAGTTATGGTAACGTCTTTTTGTTTTATTAGTGAACCCAGCATATGACTGCACTCAGCTTAGGGGAGACATTTCCTGGTGAAGGACTTATAATCCATCTACACCAATGCTTTCAGTGCTGTGACGGCTTTTTTCTTTTAGTTTATTCTTGTGACTGACTTTTTTTTTTTTTTTTTTTTCCATTTTCAGAGAACATCACAGTCTTACTCTTTCGTCATCATCATCACCATTATCCCAATATTCTAGTTACCTGTCATCAAACTCACTTTATCGTCATCTTTACCACGACCAGCACATCACTTCACTATGTTATAACCAGTCCTACTTATTCGCCATTACCATCGCAATCATCACAATACCATTCCTACCCTTTCACCACACTCTCACAATCTCATCACAACCACCTTCACAACACCCTCATCAACAAATTATCACCACACTCGTTCTCCACCTCACTGGAACAGTATTCACACATTTTTTATCATCACATCCCTTTTGTCACTACATTCCTGATCAACACAATGCTCAAAATCAGTCTATCACCACATTCCCACTTTTATCATCATCCCCACATTCACCAAAACAATCATCTTTAAAACATTACCACGCAATCACTCTTTCATCACCATATTCATCACCACAATACGATCAAAATCAAGCTATCAACATACTTGCAAGTTTTCGTCATCATCATCATCACCATACCACTCTACATTCAGCCATCACCACACTCCAACACAATTCACCATTATAATTCTATATTAAACAATCATCACACTCTCAATCTTTTACCATCCCCACTCTAATCAAATCACAGCATTAAGCTATCACCACACAAATGCTCTATGAAGACAACCTTTGACAAACACTCTCAATACAAAATCCGAGCAAAGTGTTACATTATCGCACACTAATAGCCACACCCTGCTTCATTATCAAAAAACAACACTTTGGCTATCATTACCACACCCTCACGATCATAACTTGCAACCCACCATACCCTGCCACTCACCACACCTTACCACCACACCCTGCCACCCACCACATCCTTTCTAATACACCCCAACACCACCACACCCTCTCTAAAAGACTAAGCCACTCTGCCAACCACCACACCCTGTCACTCACCACCACACCCTCCACATTAGCCTACAGCAAGATCCGTCTTATCACACTTTCTAATCCCCATCTCTCTCTCCCTCCTCCTCCCAACTTTTCCCTCCCCCTCGTTCTCCTCCCTTTTAATTCCCCCTCCTCCTCCTCTCCAAGTTCCTTCCTCCCCCTCCCACTCATCCCCTCTCTATTCTCCCCTTATCCCTTCCCACTCCCATTGTCTTCCTTCCTACACCATCCTTCTATTCCTCTCTTCCCCCTCCCTTCTCCCTCCGATTCCCTCACCCTCTCTTTCTCCCTCCCTTTGCTCTCTCGTCCTCCTCCACCTTCACCTCTCTCCTCCTCCCCTCCCTTATTCCACTCCTCCATCTCCCACCCCCACCCCCTCACCCCCATCAACCACACTTCGCCATAATTGCCGGATTATTCAACTGGTTCTCTTTTCTCTGTCGCTCTATCTATCACTTTTATTATCAGTGTTTATTTCATCTATTTTCTCATACAGTATACATTCAATGCACCCGTTCGCTCTCTCTCATTACTGATGCTGTTTGTAATTATCTCGATGTGTTCATCCGGTTTTATTACTCTTCAGTTTTCCTGTTTCAAATAATCGGTTGCTTTGTACTCATCCCTGTCTCTCTCTGTCTGTCTGTCTGTCTCTCTCTCTCTCTCTCTCTCTCTCCGGTTTCTCATCATCCCATCTCTACCTGTCTTCTTCCAGGAAGGGGTTTCACTTTTCCTTCCAAATTTCACTGTAGTAATAAATTTCATGCAGCCATCTACTATTATGTTGTCTGCACTTTCACTTCCTGCTTTTTTTTTTTTTTTTAACACTGCTTTTTTTTTACGTATGTTCCGGTTTCATTCCACCATATCCTGCCACATATCATTGTATCATCACTACACCGCCACAATGTCACCACCACATCAAGCTAATCAATACATCACCATCATGGCTGTCAGCACTCAGTCTTATATCACCACTTCATTACCACTACACTCCAACCATGTCACCACCACCTCATGACTGTCACCAGTTCATCATCACTACACTGTCGCTACGTCACCATCACAACAAACTAATCAACATATCATTACTGTCACCACTCAACGTCACCACCGCACCAAGCCAATCAACATATCACCACTCATCACTCAATGTTACATCACCACTTCAATAATACTATGCCCTCTGTGTCACCAACACCATCACCACCACACTTCTAACCACCACCACCACCCTCACACTATGTCACCACCACCATCATCGACACACTTTACTAACCACCAAAACCACCACCACCACACTATGTCACCACCACCACCACCACACTCTTACTAACCACCACCATCCTCACACCTTGCCAGATATGTTCATCACACCCTCCCAGTTCTCACCACACCCTATCATCCAAAACAACCAAACCCTCCCAGCCACTTCAGCCACATTTTCCTGATCACCATACTTCTCATCACCAATACGCCCTCACTACGTCATCATCACTAGCGGCAAATCACCACAATTCACCAGTCAACCGACCACCACAACTAGCCAGTCATCTCGTCATCGCCTGCACGTTCTCCGGTCACCACCTCCACCAGCCACCGCCACCACAAATTTGTCCCTTACCACAAATCTCACTACACCTTACCAACTACCACTCCCCGTCACTCACGAAGTCCTCACCACACCCTATCACCACCACACCCTTTCAGCCACCACCATCTCCACCACACCCTTCCAACAACCACCACCACCACACCCTTCCAACAACTACCACCACCACACCCTTCCAACAACCACCACCACCACACCCTTCCAACACCACTACCACCAATACATCCTCCAACCTCCACCACCACCACACCCTTCCAACAACCATCACCACTACACCCAACCACCACCACTACACCCTTCCGACCACCACCACCACACCCTGGCAATCACCACATTACCAGACTCTCACCACTTTCTTCCGCATACCTTCGACTTGCAAAACTATTTACACAAGCACATCCAATTAAATCGTGGCTAATCTCAAATTTTCCTTGCATTACGTTTGTTTTATATTTTCTGTACATTAATTTTTGCCTTATTCTGACATGCTTGATTTGTTAATTCTTTCCCGTCTTCACATTCACTGATGGCATTCAACGTCTGTTTTTCTACCCCCACTTTTTGCTCTTTCCTTTTCCATGCTTTTTCACCATGACCATATCATCATCGGAATACTCTCTCTCTCTCTCTCACACACACACACACACACACACACACACACACAGACACTTGAGAATATTTACTTTCACTGTCTCAAAACCTCTGTCTACGAAAACTGTAAAAGTACAGGTGGTCTAAAATCTGCAGGTAAACGAGTTCTCAGATGACTAAATTTTTGTGGTGAATTTTTTACGTCAGGGGAAAAAATATGAAGGAAAATATTACGAGCGGAGGCGAAATTTATCACGGAAAATATCGTGACTGGATGCAAAATTTTGAAAGCGAGAAAATTTATGATGCACAAGTGTGAACGTGTATAAAATATTTACGTGAAACATTATTTATATAAATATACTGAGGTGGTCTAGCCATGTGGAGAGGATGGAGAGCAAAAGACACACAAGGAGAGTGTATGTGAGTGAGGTGGAGGGGGGAAGGGGGAGGGGTAGGCCGAGGATGAGATGGAAGGATGGAGTGGAGAGGTATATGGGAGAGGGGTGTGTGAGCTGGGGGGACGGCAGTGAAAGGGCGGAGGACAGGGCGACACGGAGTTGTTTTATTTGTGGCCACCCATTACGGGAATAAGGCGTCAGGCAATAGACAGACAGATTTTTTTTATTTTGGGGGGGAGGGTGACAGCAAGCATTTGTATCTGAAAGCAAGTCTGAAAGTAAGATATCTTTTAAAAACAAAGTCAATCTCTTATTAACCCTTTACAAGATTCAGACGGTCCAAGGCTTGTTGGCTACCGTAGTCCTGATCATTTAAGACACAGCATTTTACACAGCAGAAGAACTCTAACCAGCTCGGATTAGAGGTGAGTGGCTGTGGGGTGTTGATGGTTGTAGGAAATTTTGATGATGGTGGTGGTGGTGGTGGTGGTGGGGCAGGATCAGCTTAATATATTCAGCAGACGATGAAAGGCTCAGACAAGAGGCAACAGAGGCGAGGAACACGAAAGCCAAATGCATATGCATGTGATTTTAATTATCTTTCTCATTTATATATCCTTGTCTTCAAAGATGCAGTTACTTGGCTGACTCTAACAATGGATCACAGACCTCCTGGAGAGTGAATTACCTCCCGATAATACACTAACAATTTATTTTTAATAAGTAGTCAATAACCTAACATTTCAATTTTCTTGCAACTCTGCACCAGGCATTTTCCAAGTTAAATAAAATCGTTTGGCGGCAGCAAGAATAAAATACAAAAAGTCGTTATCGTACTGAAGTGCACAAAACATATGACAAAAGTATCAGTGGCTAAAACAGAAAATCGTCATTAAAAGGGTTGATAAAAACTGTTTCAACCTTCCTCAACTGCAGACGTACCTTCTTAATTCTGATAAAATCGTCCGCCACCCTGCAACAGTAGTAAAGAGCAATGATGCCGCCGTGAGAAACACCATCCCAATTTTCACCTCTGTCAAGGAGGCTATGTTTTTGGCTAGGACAATTTGTCTGTCTGTCAGTCACATTATGGAATGGCTGATGGAATTTAACATAGTATGGAATAATGACTGAGAACCATCTGAGGAACATTATTAAATTTTGGTCGAAAATGGTCATAGACCAGGATCAAAGTCATGAAATAACTTGGAAATGAAAATGGGGAGGTGCTGCCTTGACAAAGGTATGCGCTCTGTGAGTGTTTTTGTTGGTATAGGTGTTCAAATATCCTCGGTCCTTGAACAGGATATTAAGTCGCTTTGATCTCCACAACAGGTACAAGTGGCCACACAGGTGTCCACATAAAGGTTCAGAAGCCATTGTAATCCTCGTTAGTCACTCACACTGCACAAAGGTGTTATTCAGCTTGGGATCCAGTACTGCTCTTATATTTGCCTACAATATCCTTCAACAATACACCGCAATGACACTGCCACATAACAAAATGACAGCATCATTATCTCACATCCATCTCTATTTCAAACTATCCTCCACAAGTTTGCCATATCTTATTTTCTTCTGTTACTCACAAGCTCTCTTTACTCATTGACTTTCTTTTATTCACTAGCTTTACTCACTCGTTGACTTTCATGATAGTGACTCTGCTTCCTCACTGACTTTCCTTTCTTACTGAGTTTGCTGACTCACGTTGTCCTCAGTTATTGATTTTCTCGTTACCGACTCTCCTCCAACAAACTTTCCTATTACTGATGTTCACATTATTCAATAACTTTCTTATTGACAAGTTTCCTCTGCTACATACAGCATGGGTGTTACATCAGTGGTAAGCAAAAAGACAAAATTTTCTCGTACTAACTCAAAGACAAAGGTACATACAGACACCAAAATTTTACTTTACCTGGTTCTCTACGTATTCCTCTTTCATCTTATGAGGCGATTCTGTAACCCACACTTACCTGGAAAGACAAGAAAGGATAATTAATACTATGATCTAGAATGACAGCGTTAAATGATGATTATTACGATACACCTGGGAGAGAGAGAGAGAGAGAGAGAGAGAGAGAGAGAGAATAAAGCAGAGACGTGGCAAGGGTGGCAAAGTGTAAACAGCTTACCCATCGCGAATTTCTATCTTATCTAGAAGGGTCATGTTTACAACAGTTGTGTGGCTGCGCGGTGTATTAATACTATAACATACACAGCTGACCACACACACACACACACACACACACACACAAGTGGTCACCGTAACAAAAACCAGCAGGAGTGTGGACGTGTCAGTATGGAGGGTCAAACACTATTCTCAAAGGCTTGGCAGGCTTCACACCACTTCTTCACCGATATATTTAGGATACTACGCTTTCTTATATTCTTCCACGTTAATCTAGAAAGCTTTGAAGGGTTGCTGATTCCTTTTCTTTAAATACGGTACTGTAGTCTCTTTAGCATGTTGGGGTAATAAACTAACAAACAACAAGGTACAGTTCTGTGGTAGACAGCCTTGTAATCAGATAAGAACACATCCTCTGTATTACACGAGGCTCAGCAGACATGGGTGGTGTACTCCTACTAACGTATAACTTGCCCAACAACTGCTCTCTCTCTCTCTGTGTGTGTGTGTGTGTGTGTGTGTGTGTGTGTGTGTGTGTGTGTGTGTGTGTGTGTGTGTGTGTGTGTGTGTGTGTGTGTGTGTGTGTGTGTGTGTGTGTGTGTGTGTGTGTGTGTGTGTGTGTGTGTGTGTGTGTGTGTGTGTGTGTGTGTGTGTGTGTGTGTGTGTGTGTGTGTGTGTGTGTGTGTGTGTGTGTGTGTGTGTGTGTGTGTGTGTGTGTGTGTGTGTGTGTGTGTGTGTGTGTGTGTGTGTGTGTGGACAAGGACAGCATCAGAGTAAGGGCAGAGTGTGGGCGGATATAGCGACGGGAGGGCCAGGGCAGGGCAGGGCAGGGCAAGGCAATGTAGACTGGGGATCACTACAGGTATGATAAGCAAAAGTTAAACAGGACAGAAATGGGTAGGGCAAAACTGGGCACGGCAGGGAGGAAGGATAGGGATGACGGTGATAGGAAGGCAGGGCAGGGTAGGGCGCGGTAGAGCAGGGCTGGGCAAGGCAAGGCAGGGTATACTAAGGAACACTATGATAAGCCTTAGGTCAGAACTGGGTAGGGCAGGAAGGTAAGGTGGAGACGAACTGAGTGAAAGGGTACTGTACATGTGGGCAGGGTAAGAGGGTAAGCAGAGGTAAGGTAAAATCAATTAGCAGGTGTGGACGGTAGGATAAGTATGAGGTAGCACTGGAAAAGCAAAAGACTGGGTAGTAATGCAGGGCAAGGTATGAATCAGCTATATAAAACAGGGTAAGGTAAGCTACCGTAGAGCAGGGCAGAGCACGGCAGGGCACGGCTAGACAACGTACGGGTAGTGTAAGGTAAACAGAGCAGGGAGTGGCAGGGTTTGGCACACTAAGGCAGGGAAGGGCGGGGTATGGAGGTGCTGGGTGAACAAGGGCAGAGTTATACACTTACACGAGTATAAATAAGAGAGAAAGATAAGCCACGGCGGTGCAAAGCAATGCAGGGCAGTGAGGCAGGGCATGGTGAGGAAGGACATGGCGAGGCAGGACATGGCGAGGCAGGACATGGCGAGGCAGGGCATGGCGAGGGGGGGGGGTAAGGCAGGGCAAAACGATACAAAGAGCAGAAGACGTGTATTTAAAAAAAAAAAAAAAAAAAAAAAAAAAAAAAAAAAAAAGGACTGGACAGAGGAATGAGGTAAGGAAGGGCAGGTCAAGAAAAGACAGGGTAAGACACGGCAAGGTTTGACAAGACCAGGTAAGGTAGGGAATGGTAGGGAAATATAAAGTATGGTTGCATGAAGTAGGGTATGGCAGGAAAGAATGAGGTAAGAAAAAGTGCGGCATGACAGGGAAGACAAAACCATGAAAATGAGGGAATGACACAGTAGGACAGGGTTAGGTAGGACTGGGCAGGGCAGGGCAGGGCAGGGCAGGGCAGGCAGGAGGGGTGGGGCACACAGAAATAATATCAAACCACAAATCAATAAAACTACCATCATCATCCACACAACTATTAACAAAAACAAACACAATAACCCGCCCCATCACAACACCTCCTAAGTGGTAACAAAACGTAAGATCATCCTCAACGAAGTCAACAGTAATATTTATATGTTAATTCAGGTGTCGGGGTGAGAAGCAACGTGATACAACAACCATAAACCACCCAACTTAACAATGGCGTGATTAACTACACAACCAGGACCCAACAACCACCAGTTGCCCCCACCCCTTTCCCCTCTCAACTATCCCCCTCCCTCCAATCTCTTCACCCCCCACAGCTAGACAAGGATGGGGTGAGGTGCCAAAATTAGAAAGGACATGTGAAGGGAGGTGGCAGGATAGACGAGGGAATACACACTCACTATCCAACCTTTACTAAACACACACAGTCATCCTCCTCCTCCCACCTACTTTCCAATTTTACTTCGCAATATCCTTCATGTATTCACCTTATCTCTCTTGCAGCAAATATTTCAAACTCAAGCTTTCTCTTACTCACATTATCACTGTCCCTTCATACTTCATCACAATTTCTCATCCTCCCATTTACTTTCTTTTCTCTGCACATTTTCTTGTCCCTCCTCTTCTTACTTACTTTTTCTTATTTTGCACATTTCTTCCTCCTTTCACTTTCTCTTTAAACAAATATCCACTCACTTTCACTCTTACTCTGACATACTCTTCTCCTCTCTCACTTTCTCTCTTATTTGGCAGACCCCTTCCTCTTCTCACTCACTCTCTCACTTCTGTCTTATACATCCATTCTTTCCTTTCTCATTTTCTCCAGATTTTCCTGTTTCGTCGTATCTCCTTATTTGCAATATGCAATACAGTATACATCACTCTTACAGTACATTCTCTCTCTCTCTCTCTCTCTCACCAGTCTCCAGACGTCAGTCAGCCAACCACGCCCTCCATCCTTAGTTAAGAAGGAGAAAGGAGGAACAAGTGGGGTAAGGGAGGAAACGAGAGAGAGAGAGAGAGAGAGAGAGAGAGAGAGAGAGAGAGAGAGAGAGAGAGGTTATTTCCGAGGGGAGAAATCGAGCAAAACAACACATAATGTTTAAGAAACTGATAAGAAATTCGCTAAGAAACTGCGGGACGAAAGAGAAATTTGGCCAAAAAAAGTGAAACTACTTCGAAGGAGACCACGATTTCCAGAAAGTGAATCTTGTAAAAAAAAAAAAAAAAAAAAAAAAAAAAAAAAAAAAGAAAATAAAACAAGAACGGGACAACGACGACGACAAGGATGATGATGATGATGATGATGATGATGACGATGATGACGACGATGACGACGACGATGATGATGACGACGACGATGATGATGACAGGAGGAGGAAACTGATTAATACAAAGAAAGGAATATGACGACGACGACGACGACGATGATGATGATACAGAAGAAAGTGAAAGTGATGAGATGAGAGGAGAGATGCAATGAAGAGTTATGGTGATGGTGGTGGTGATGGTGCATGGAGAAGGGGAGAAAATGTGAAAGACAGGGAGGGGAGCAGAGCCGGGAAGGTAGTAATGAATGATCTGGATGAGAGGAAATGAAGGAAAGGCTGGATGCTGAGGAGGAAAAAAATATAGGAAAGAGACGTAAAATGAAGAGGAGGAGAAAGATGATAAGAAGATACTAAGGTTAAAGGTAGATGGAAAGGAGAAATTTATTTTTCAGTTATACAAGGTATTTAATTCTGCTTCATTCTAGCTATCTTCATACGATTTGACTCAACTTATATACAGACTCATCGAACTAGAAGGATTAGACAACTAGATTTAGCCTTCATTATCAGAACGCTTCCTTGGCTGATTGAAATTGTCTGGTGGTAAAAAAATGAAATATATGTGACGTCCTTGAGTTGTAAAGATAAAGGGAGAAGGAAAGTAAAAGTAAAATGGAAAAACAGGGAGACAATGACTGATAACAGAGAAGGACATGACAATGGGAAAATAAAATGTTAAGACACGGTAGACGAGGAGATGACGAGGAGCACAGTGTTGAGTCTCTACTCTGTGACGAGGAATGTGTAGGGGGAAAGACAGTGAAAATGACAAGAAAAGGACGACAAACATATATATATATATATATATATATATATATATATATATATATATATATATATATATATAAATGAAACGCGATAAAGGAAGGATAAGGGAGACATGCTGGAGAGAGAACAGGAGATATGAGAAAGAAAAAACAAGCGAAGGAGAAAGTCATGGTGAGAGAAATATGAGTCAAGGGTCAGGACTGAAATTGGGGTGGGTTCTGGAGGGAGGCAAGGGAAAAATGGGTAAGGGAGGGAGGGAGGGAGGGAAGAAAGGGTAGGGGAGGAGGAAGGGAAAATGAGGAAAGGGTACAAGAGGGAGAGAGGGGAATATTGAGAGAGGGAGGAAAAGGATGGAGCTCGGAGAGAGGAGGAAAATGGGACAGGGAAAGAGTGACAAACAAAAGGAAAGGAATGGACAATGAGCAAGAAGATACAAGAGGCATAAAGGGAATGGAAAGGAAAGGTAAGGGAGAGACAGACCAGAGAGAGGATGGGGTGGGTAGAAGGGTCAGGGAGGGGTACACACTGGCCTCGATGGGGTGAGGGTTCAGAGGTCAGGGAGCCACGGACGCCAAGACGAGGTTAAGGGGAGTAGAGGAGGGTGACGGGGTGGAGGGTGAAGTCCTTCAGGTCAAGTAAGGTCAGGTCATTATTCGTTTATGGCAGCTGGCTTCCGGATATTTATTATGACGTTTTTCTGGTTGGGGAACTTCTGAATTTTTCAATTTCTCTCTCTCTCTCTCTCTCTCTCACACACACACACACACACACACACAAATTTAACACATCCCAGTCAACTCTACCAATTATACGTTACATTTAGTTTCTCATATTTATGGGACAGAATATTTATAAAGCAAGTGTGGAGACGATTTCTATTTCATTCTGACCATCACTGGACGACTTGCTAATTTATGCTTATTACCACAGACCAGTTTCAATCAGTGTGTCGTATCCACGGGGTTGAACGTTGTCAATCAAGTGTGCAGACGATTTCCATTATTTCCTGGCCACCGACTGACGAATTTATTTAGCGATGACTACCCTCAAGCTACTTTATTCACTTTGTCGTATGCAAGGGATTAATTCCAACAGCCCGGGGACATTTCACTTAAGCTGAATAAAACCGTGACGCGTTAGTAAGAATATAGTACACACGACGTAGCCAGGGTGACTGGGTCAAATATTGACAATTCAGGTAGAGAGACAAGAGAAGGGCAGAGGCGAGTCTGTGGTGCAGGGCGGGTCACCAACAACAGTCACTGGGTTAATGAAAATATCCACAATCACACCTTACATCAAACCCCACCCATCTCTTACCTCACAGTCCAACCCTCCCTTACACCACCTTCCATCCCCACCTCATCTCATCCTCCATACCACCCATCCCTCACCATACTCTCCATACCTCCCTCATTACACCATCCATCTTCTCACCGCCCCTCCCTCACCCCTATCTTCCTTCCGTACCGCTACCTCCGTTTCTTTCCTGCCAACTATCCCAAATTCTCCTTCCCTCCCCCACCTCACCCCATCTATCCTTCCCCACCCCCTCTGTTCCCCTCCCTCACCTCACCCACTTTTCCTCATTTTACCTTCCTCCTTTACGTCACCTTCTTTCCCTCTCTCATCTCATCCTTCCTCCTTCCCTTACCTCGCCATCCATCATTCACCTTTCAATCTCTCCCCCATTCTTCCCTCACCCATTACCCTCTGCTCCACCCCATCTTTCCTCACTTCACCCACTTTTCCTCAAATTACCCTCTCTTCCTCATCAATCATTATTTTTCACAATCTTTTTTTTTCCTCCACCCCATGGAATTATACCTCCATGCTCCACCCTATCCTCTCTCCCTCCCTCACCCTTCACCTCCTCTACCCAACCACTGTCACTCACCATCCCTCCTTCACCCTTACCTCAAATTTCACCTTCTCCTCCACCCACCCACTCTCACTCACCATCCCTCTCTCACCCTCACCCTGTGTTCACCCTGCACACCCTTGCCGCGTGAGAAGCATTGGGTAATGTAAGAGAAGTCATGGAGTTGCATCATCACTTGATAACACCAAGCCCCGTTTCATCAGATTTATCTCCAAAATCCAGTTTTTACTTCACGGCCATACTGTTCAACCATTCACAGCGACGACGCAACTTATATTTCCTTCTTGCTACCTCTAGAGCACTTCATTTAGCTAAGGAAAGCCCCCGTAGACTTGAAAAGGTTAATTAAGGAAGTAGCTGCGTAACCCCTCCAGTTAGAAAAGTCTATCCTAAGCTGAATAAAATCGTCTGGAGATGGCAAAAATATGATCAAAAGGACATCCTCGGGCTGAAGAGGAAGGACTGGATAAATTCGTCAGGAGACAGTAAGAATTTAACAGACGTCAACGGACTGAAGAGGTTAACAGAATGAAACATTACTATTGTTTCTGCTATTGTACCAGAGCTTGTTCACCGCCCTATATGGATTGTTTAATGTATGCATACATGGTGACGATGTGGGAGAGTAGAAGCTGTGGGTGAAGGTGAAGGTGAGGCTGTAAGTGTGGGTAAGGGTGTAAATAAAAATGTAGATGTGGATGTGGCTGTGGGTACATGTAGGCAGGTGTGGATAAAAATGGGTAAAGGTGGTTGTGAGTTCGGTTACTGAGGTTATGAGCAGGCGATTGTAGTACAGTGTGAGTAGATAGGTGTAGTTGTGGATATGGGTGATGGCTGTAAGTGTGGTTGACGGTATCAATGTGAAGGGGAAAGGGTGGAGCGACAAGTGAAGAGAATCACTGACCCACAGCCTGCAAAACACCCCCTTCCCAAAGCAATGTAAAAAGGTAAAAGTACCATATAAAATCAGGAATCGTTAATTTCTCATTTCAAGATGCTTGTACACACTGGAAGTGATGCGCTGTGTGTGGGTGGGAGGGAAGGTAGGTGTGGGTGTGGGGAGATACTTGCTGTGAATGAAGGTTTGGACGTCAATGATAAAAGATGGGGTGTGTAGGTATGGGAAAATGGTGGGTGTGGATTGCTGTCAGGATGATTAGGGTGTGGGTGAATGTATATAGTAAATAACAGGGGTGGGAGTGTGTGTGGGAATGGATGCAAGGGTGTGGTGGGTGAAGGGAACACAGTGCAAGGAACGACAGTCTTTCACAAAAAAACGTCGGCATATTCTCTGAGCGATCATTTTCCATTCTGGTCGGCACTGTAATGGTTGGAAGCAAGGCGTGTTTTAAATACATTTTCGTCTGGCAATTTCTGTCATCGTATGTCGAATGGTGTCGTGTAGAATGATGACTGTGGTGCTAGTGTTGCGGTATGTGATGGTACGGTACGCTACGGTATGGTATTGTGTGGTGTGGTGTAGTGTGAAAACCAGTATAGTGTGGTGTGGTGTGGTGCATAATGGGATTGTGTTGTGTGGTGTGGTGTGGTGCCATTAGGTGCAATATGGGACTGTGTGGAGTGGTGTGGTGTAGTGTGATGTGGTGAGTGGCAAGAGATGGTACTTGATAGGTTACTATATGACAAAGCATTATGTCCTTCAAAGACGAGCATACTCCACTGTGGTGTGGTGCAATAGGGAACTGTGACGAAGCTGATGTTGGTGTAGGTGTGGTGCGGATTGAGACGCTGGGTGTAGTGTGGCGTAAAGTATGGGATTCTGTGGCGAGGCGTGGTGGGGACTGAGACGGTGCTTATGGTGTGGTGTGGTGCGGTGGGGACTTAGGGAGTGGGTGTGGACTGCTTATTTGTGGAGGTGAAAGTGAAGGGTTGGCCATTTTCGACGGTGCATATAAACTGTGAATAAGATGCGAAAAGTTGGGAAACCAATATGCAGAGTGTGAGTACAGCCTGAGTCATAAGTACCGTTATAGAGAGTTTGTGTGGCAGGTTATGTTACTCTCTCTCTCTCTCTCTCTCTCTCGTTAATAATGTTTCGCTGGCTGATTACTGGTCGATAGGTGAAAGTGTTCTCTCTCTCTGTCTGTCCATGTAACCTGATTTTGACACCCTGTAGATCGGAGGTGTGTCAGGGTGTGGGGTAGCAGTGTGTGTTGGATGAGAATAGTAAAAGTGTGTTGGAGTACAGGGTGTGTTGCACAGACAGATATGTAGGTAAAAAGACAAGTATATAGAAAGACAGAAAATATACAGATAGACAACAGATACAGACAGACAGATAGAGACAGAGGTGTGTGTGTGTGTGTGTGTGTGTGTGTGTGTGTGTGTGTGTGTGTGTGTGTGTGTGTGTGTGTGTGTGTGTGTGTGTGTGTGTGTGTGTGTGTGTGTGTGTGTGTGTGTGTGTGTGTGTGTGTGTGTGTGTGTGTGTGTGTGTGTGTGTGTGTGTGTGAAAATAATGTCAGCGAGTGTTTGGCAGTGCTGGTAATCATGTACAGGTAGTCTGAGTAAGGTATGGTTGGAAATAACAGTGGGATGGTAGTTGTACATTTGGCTTAAACTAGAGTAGCTACTTTACTACACAGCCGACTTAAATTTTCTTATTACTGCCACCAGATTATTGTATTCAGCTTGGGAAGGATTGGTAATAATGAAGAGCTTGACAGAGGGCGGCTCACCCCCACCACACCAGCTGTCTGGCTCAAAGCAGGGGTGAACTCGGGGCATTTAGACAATTAACCTATCGAGCTATTATCAGTCGTGTGGTTGTGGTGTGGCGGTGGTGTGGTAGAGGCTGAATTTGGTTGTGATGGTGGTATGGTTCTGTGACTGTGATGATCTGACTGCGGTGATGGTGTGTGGTGATGGTTAAGTGCTGGTGGTGGTACGGTGGTGACTGTGGTATTGTGACTGTGTGACGAGGCTAACTGTTGCCATGGTAGTACGGTTCTGTGACTGCGATGGTGTCGTTGTGATGGAATGATCGAGGTGATTACGATGTTCGGTGATATGATATGGTGGTGATGTGCTACTTGTGGTATAATAATCGCAACTGTGGTTCGTTGACAGGAATGTGATTCGACTTTTCTGTGGGGTGGTGGTGGTGGTGGTGGTGTGGGCTGTGGCAATGTCTGTGGTTATGGCAGCCGTGATGGACTTTATCAGTCTTATGACGAAAGATGGATAAAGAAAATGCGCTACAGCTGTTTTATACTAACCTGGCCCAAATGTTCAGTCTTTTGATATTTCACGTAGCATCGTGGCCAGAAAAAGGTAATGTTACAGCTCCACATCATTCCCACAGCACCTCTTCGTGAACAGGAACATATTCTAGTATTAATCTGTTGTTATAACTAAGCACTCGAGATTGTGATGGACAATTTTATGTTAAGTTAAAGTAGAAAGAGTTAAAGTAAGTTAGGTACTGTGATAATATAAACAGCAAGAAATTGGCTTAAAAGAAATTGGCTTAACCTCTTTTCTATGACGGCGCCGTTTATATTCCTTCCACCTCCAGACGATTATATTCATCTCCGAAAAAATCTCCCAGTGACAGGGTAAAAAAAAAAAAAAAAATCTCCATTAAGTTCTTCCAATACGAAAGGTCTACTAAGAGCTACATAAAATCATCAGGTGGAAGCAAGAATGAAAAGGTGTCCTCGACATGAATGGATTAATCAAGTTTGTATAACCCTTCCATTTCGACGGTCTCTCGTAAACTGAATAAAATCGTCCGGTGGTACTAAAAATGAATGTAAAAAGCCGCCACTGCGCTGATGGGATTCAAATTCTTTCCGCGTCCTAGTACATACCGTAAGAAGACAAAAGGAAAATGTTGAACGTAAATATGCCAAGCTGGACTGTTTCCTTCCTTTCTCATATTTTAAATTGGTGAAAATGTATGATTTGTGGTTGAATGGCAGTGTAGTGGTGGTGAGTCAATGGGTGAGATGGTGGTGTGCTAACGGTTGCGGTGGTGTTTGTGGTAGAACATTTATGGTGGATTGTGTAGTTGATAGTAGAACATTTGTGTGGTATTATGGAAGCAGGTGTGGACTGTGTGTGGTATTATGGAAGCAGGTGTGGATTGTGTGTGGTACTATGGAAGCAGGTGTGGATTGTGTGTGGTACTATGGAGGAAGGTGTGGGTTGTGTGGTACTATGGAGGAAGGTGTGGGTTGTGTGGTACTATGGAGGAAGGTGTGGGTTGTGTGGTACTATGGAAGAAGGTGTGGACTGTGTGCGGTGGGAGTCCATTTGTGGTGGTGTAGTGGCATTATGATAGGGTTGTGTGTGGTAGGATAGCAGCTGTGGTGGTGTGTGTTGTTGTGGGGGTATTATAAATAGTAATTACGCATTATGTGTGGCATAACAGTTGTGGTGGTGTGTAGTAGTAGTCAAAGTGTCAATCACTTACAGCAACAACGGGGAAAGTCTGTCTGCTGGCAAAACTTGGGCTGTAAAAGTAGTTTGGAAGTGTGGTTAGTAGTGCACGATTGTCGAAATAAATGGGAGAGATGAGAGTGTAGTTGTCAGCCTTAATTTGTAATTGTGAGTTGGTGGTGCGGACAGCAGTGTGTGGCAGGGAAGACTGGCGTAGACGACAAGGGTGTTGTTAAACTGACTGACTGTGGCTGGGTGTGGTTTTCAAGAGCTGTGGCTGTGTGGTGTGGGATTATACATTGTGCACACAAAGACAAGAATGAAAACTCAAAATCCCAGAACAACATAAAAAGCAAGAGAACAAAAATCGCAAAACTACATGCAAATAAAGTCAAAATAATCGATAATAAAAAATCGCCACACAATATGCAAAGGAAAATCACTAACGCGAGAGAGAGAGAGAGAGAGAGAGAGAGAGAGAGAGAGAGAGAGAGAGAGAGAATACCCAAACACAATATAAAGGTCAAAATAAACATGAATTCCAAAATTAAAAAAATAGAGAGAGAGAGAGAGAGAGAGAGAGAGAGAGAGAGAGAGAGAGAGAATACACAAACACCATATAAAGAAGGTCAAAATAAACATGAATTCCAAAATTTAAAAAACATGCAAAGAAAAATTAATAAATCATAATGAAAAAAAACATCCAATGAAAGCCAAAACAATGATTCCGAAGGGCAAAACTGACACGAAATCCACATTAAAAACACCAAGCAGGAAAACAGGAAGAAAGTAAGTGAAGGTGAGAGAGAAAATAAGAGGATTATCCTAAGGATAGACGAAGTAGGCGGTGCACAATTAGCGGGAAGGTCAGGGGTCCATGTGGGAAGAGACCCAGCCGTATTATTAGCCAAACCCACGAAAATATATTGTTACGACAGTCTACGTGCCATACTGAAAGGTGTAGCATTCGGATATTCTCACAATTTAAGAACAATATTTGAGTGTCTGAGGATAATTTAAGGCACCTTCCTACAGCCTTCGAGCAATAATGGAAAGTCTTCAAGCAATAATGGTAGGAATGCTTGAGAGGTTTAAACATTCCAAACTTCCCATAGTGTATGAACAACATCAGATGTTTAGGATTTTTTTTTTTCTTTATTTAACAAGCACCTCCAGGACGTGTGTCTGAAGCTGGCGGCTGAAGTGTTATCTACATCGATATCTTTGAGCTAAAGGTGACCCTGGCTTGGTTCAGAGGCCATCCGACTAGTGTGACATGCTTAGGATAGTGATGGAAGCAGTGCTATATTTCCTTTACTTACAGTTTGTGCTAATACAGTTCAAATACTTTATGCAAACATGCGTTATCTGTGTCTGTACAATTGCAAACAAGAAATTAGCTTCTGTAATGCAAATGGTTTCATTTTGGATTCTGTATTATCTATCATATTATGTTGCAAAACCAATAAAAGATGGCCGGGAAGGACAGTGAATGATGATGGTGCAGCTGTGTCCTTCACACACCAATTATTTACTTTCCAATATAATCATTACTGTGTTTTTTGGTAACCTTGCTTCAGGTATCTTAACTAAAACTATGGATACATGTTTGCCTGAATTTTTTGAGCATGTACTTACGTTCTGAAAACAAACTATTCAATAAAAAGTAATGATAAGAACCTCCACTATGGCGGATAAAAAAATAAGACGAGCATGTACTTACTAAAACGAAAACAAACAATACAAACTTTTCAAATAGACGACAGTGTGTCATGTGTTGATCATTATTTTATTTACTTTTAAGCACTTCAAATGCAACTCAGTGCCTGACAAATGATGGCTCGACATTTTATTCTTTATTTATTTATTGCAAAGGAATATAACTAATGTCCATGAGGTGCAGGAAAGACCAGGCTGTGTCAAGACAACTTTGTAGATGTCGATGTTTGTATGTCGCGCGTGCGTGCGTGCGTGCGTGTGCGCGCGCGCGTGTGTGTGTGTGTGTGTGTGTGTGTGTGTGTGTGTGTGTGTGTGTGTGTTATTATCGAATGCTTAATGGGCTCCACACCTCCCTAAAGGAGCTGACAATGTTGGAATTAGTTACACCGAGATGCCAAACCACGGGAGCTGTCTTCCAATCCTTAATACAGCCCTACATGGACGGCGACATGTTCACAGAAAGATACACAGACAGACTGACAGATATAGATGGATAGATAAACAAACTGTACCTGGTTGTCTACATATTCCTTCGCCTTCTGTTCAGGTTATTCTGTAGCCACACTTACCTGGAAAGACAAAAGAAATCGATTAGTATTTTCATATCATAGTGAGATTCAATGGTATTTAACACCGGAGACAGCTGTGTGTGTGTGTGTGTGTGTGTGTGTGTGAGAGAGAGAGAGAGAGAGAGAGAGAGAGAGAGAGAGAGAGAGAGAGAGAGACGCCGCTCTGAATGAGGAGGATGTGATGTGAGAGATCTAGATGATGCACAAGATGGGAACAGAAATGCCACAGTAGGTCAGAGGAGGTGGAGGAAAGTACTAGGAAGAAGAAGGAGGAAGAGTAGGAAGGTAAAAGGTTACGGAGGGAGAGGAGGAGGATTGATTGATTGAAAATAATTACAATCTGGCGGCGCAACTGCCAGGGTCATATGCCGCCGGGAGAGGAGGAGGAGGAGGAGGATTACACAGGATTACACAGGAAAGCAAACAGCAACAGACCTTATGGTCCTTTCGAGGCTGCTTGTTAGAGAAAACTATGACTACAAGATCTAACTCTACATGTTGAAGGATAAGGATAGGAAAGCAAGAAGGCTCCCCCCACCACCAAACCCTCCAGGAAAAAGTGAGAAAAACCACCAAGCAGCATGGAAAAACTGACATGGAAATTTTATAGGAAACACTGGAAAGGAAAAGTCACATTCTATAATACTTTATCTATAAGCTACCCGACAGAGTAACCTGAAAGAGAAAGTGAACAAATAAAATAATAGTTACGGCATGACATTATAAACCGGTTACATTGAGTTAATGGGAAGTCTGTGGACATAACGTGGAAGCTACACACTGCACAGTGTGGATGTTTAGGGGTGGTGCAGCAGCCTTGCCTGGCGCTTTTAAGGTAGGCAGCAGTCAATCAGGCCCTAGCTCCGTTTGCTCCACTAAGACAAGGAACTCTCCCATGTGGGACAAGTACACAAGTTTCATCCTGAAGCAGTGACCCCTGGTACATTAAAAAAATCCCGATGGTGGTCACTTGACTAACAGGGACCCTCAGTGATCCACAGCCCATCACAGGTCGAAAGTAAGAGTAGTGACCGTTAACTCAGGGTAATCTGTGCAGATCCTAAGCTGTGCTTATATTGCTTTCTTTGCGCTGGGGAGACTGAAAAGTATATAGGGTGTCTTAGATAAAAGGGGACTGCACAGTGCACAGTGTGGATGTGCAATGCACAGAGTGGATGTTTAGGGGTGGTGCGGCAACCTTCCCTGGCGCTTTTTAGGTAGGCAGCAGTCAATCAGGCAATAGCTCCATTCACTCCACTGAGACAAGGAACTCTCCCATGTGGGACAGTACAGAAGTTTCATCCTGAAGCAGTGACCCCTGGTACATTAAAAAAATCCCGATGGTGGTCACTTGACTAACATGGACCCTCAGTGATCCACAGCCCATCACAGGTCGAAAGTAAGAGTAGTGACCGTTAACTCAGGGTTATCTGTGCAGATCCTAATCTGTGCTTATATTGCTTTGTTTGCACCGAATAAATTGAAAATTTATAATATCGTGACGCAACACTATGTACGGGTACATTGTTTACGGGTGTCTTGTAGACTAAGGGGGCATGAACTTACATGTACCGTAGCTATAAAAGCAAGTTATTCGGACAGAAAAAGAGTCAGCTGAGGATTTTCGTGCAAATACTTGTCTAATTTGTTTTTGAATGTCTCAATTGAGATACTGTTCACGGTATCTGAGGGTAATCTGTTCCAGATATTTACAACTCTGTTAAAGAAGAAGTATTTTGCTTCGTGGGATTGGAATCGTTTTCCCATGATTTTGCAGCCATTACTTCTGGTTTGACTCGACCGGTCTATATCAAATATTTATTCATGTCTAAGTTGTCATATCCCTTCATGATTTTGAAAACTTCAATAAGGTCCCCTCTTAACCTGCGCTTCGTTAGGCTAAATAATTTAAGTTCTTCAAGGCGTTCCTCATATGGTTTGTTTCTAAGTCGTGGTACCATTTTTGTGATTCTTCGCTGAATTTTCTCTAGTTTTTCAATGTCCTTTCTGTAGTACGGAGACCAGAATTGCACACAATACTCAAGATGGGGGCGCACTAGCGAGTTGTACAAGGCAAGTATGACTTTTTCCGATTTAAACTCGAAAGTTCTTCCAATAAAACCCACTAGCTTGTTTGCAATTTTTACCGCATCGGTACACTGCTTGCTTGGTTTTAGGTCATTTGATATTATCACACCAAGATCCTTTTCACTGTCTGTACTTGATAACTGAATATTGTTCATTTTGTAATTTGCATGGACATTGTTACTTCCAATATGAAGTACTTTACATTTTTCTGTGTTGAATTTCATTTGCCATTTTTCTGCCCAGCTTGCTAAAGTATTAAGGTCATTTTGTAACTGCTGCCACTGTAATTTTGATGTGACTTTACTGGTTATTTTAGTATCACCTGCAAATTTGGATACTTTACAATTTAGACCCTCATCAATGTCATTTATATAGATAATAAAAAGTATCGGTCCAAGTACTGAGCCTTGGGGAACGCCGCTGATCACATTACGCCATTTGGATTCCTTTCCGTTTATCACAACTCGCTGTTTTCGGTCTGACAGCCAGTCTTGTAACCATTTTAGCGTCTTTCCTTTTATTCCATGTGCTTCTATTTTTCTCATGAGACGGTTGTGAGGGACAGTGTCAAATGCTTTCTGAAAGTCGAGGTAAATTATATCTACTGCTCTTGAGTCATCGTATGATTTGTAAACATCATGGAAGAAGTCCAGTAAGTTAGTTAAGCATGAACGACGATGTCTGAATCCATGTTGCGAGTCTTTAATTATATTATTTTCTTCTAGATAATTAACTATTTTATCTCTTATGATTTTTTCCATTAACTTGCACACTACTGATGTTAAGCTGATTGGTCTGTAATTTCCTGGGTGCGACTCATTTCCTTTTTTGAAAATTGGTGTTACATTTGCTAGTTTCCATTCGCGTGGAACTTTCCCAGTACTTAATGATTTATTGAATAAGACAGAGAGTGGCAGCAGTAACTCATGTTTTGCTTCTTTGAGAATTCTCAGTGATATTTTATCGGGGCCAGGGGTTCTGTTTATGTCCGTACTATTTATGGCTGAAAGGATATCGTTATTATGGATAGCATAGTTACTAAGGACTGTGCTATTTGCTTGGTTTGTGGGTAACAGTAGGTTTCTGGTGGTGTTTTCTACTGTAAAAACAGAAGCAAAGTAATCGTTAAGAAAGTTTGCCATTTCGACCTCATTTTCAGTGTGTCTGCCATTGTTTGTTTCTAGAGGACCTATTGATGTAGTCATAACCTTTTTCTTTCTAATGTAACTGTAAAATTCTTTAGGATTTGATTTACACGTATTAGCAATGTGGATCTCCAGTGCTCTTTTGCTTTGTTTAATAAGTCTTTTCGATGTGCGGCGTAGATTATCGTATTGTAATTTATCATCATTATTTTGTGTAGCTTTATACTTATGGTATGCCTGTTTTTTGGCTATTAAGTTACTTTTTATTTCACTGGACCACCACTTTGGTTTACTATTTCCAGCTGGACGTCTGTTACGTAGTGGCACACATGACTTTACCACTTCATTAAATTTTTCGGTGAATATTTCCCATGCTTGGTTTACGTCATCGGTTTCAGACATTTGATTCCAATCTGCAGTTGCAAGTAGCGCTCTGAGCCTGTTGAAATTAGCTCTACGATAATCTGGGACCTTTTCTTTGCTCTCCGTTTCTTTTACTTTTTCAGTGGAAATATTAAACTGTATAGTTCGATGATCACTGGAACTAAACTCAGGTCCTATTTCAACGTTATTGACTAGGTTATCATTTGTAGTCAAGATGATGTCTAGGATATTGTTTCCTCTCGTTGGGTATTCTACGTGTTGGGAAAGGGCGCTTTCCTGAAGATTCGTATAAAGCTCTTGTCCTGAGTGTGCCGTCAGTGGTTCACCCCACTTTGTTACCGGTAGATTAAAGTCTCCAAAAATTACGCTATCCTCTTGACAACAAATTTCCGCAATTTGATCATAAAGTTTTTCATCTGTCTCAGTTGACTGTGCTGGAGGACGATAGATGAGACATATATTTATTTTGTGTGAATTAATACTTAGCTGAACATAACTGGCATCTATGTTGGTAATACTGGGTTTGGATAGCACAAGGGGATGGAGACTAGTTTTCACATATAGTAAAACACCGCCACCAGCTCGATGTGGTCGCTCACAGCTGAAAATATTGTACCCTGTTAGTGAGTATTCCGCTAGAAAGTCACGGTCAGATGTGTTAATCCAGGACTCTGTGATGCCAATGATGTCATAATTTTCTAGGTAAATTAGAGATTCTAAATCCTCAAACTTGTTACGTAGACTACGTGCGTTAGCATAGCAGACTCTAATTCCGTTCCGAACAGTTGGTGATCTGACTTTGTGGGTATTTACGTTAAGGTTACTGTTCCTGGACGTGCCGCGTTTTTTGATCTGAAGAGGAGAAAGAGGAAGAGGAAGAGGAGGAGGGGTAAGGGATATGAGGGGGAGGGAGGGAAGGGCAGGGGAGGGGGGAGTGGGGGGAAGGGCAGGGGAGGGGGGAGGGGGGGAAGGGCAGGGGAGGGGGGAGGGGGGGAAGGGCAGGGGAGGGGGGAGTGGGGGAAGGGCAGGGGAGGGGGGAGTGGGGGGAAGGGCAGGGGAGGCGGGAGTGGGGGGAAGGGCAGGGGAGGCGGGAGTGGGGGGGAAGGGGAGGGGAGTGGAGGGGAGGAGGAGAGACGGGGGTGAAGGGAAAGGTTGTGGGGGGTGGGGGATTAGGAAGGGGGTGGGGGATGAGGAATAGTACCGATAGTGAGGCTGAGTGAAGGAGGGAGGTAAAAGGCCAGGGAAGGAAAGAAGAGGGAGGGAGCGGGGGAGGGGCAGGTGAAGAGCTGGAGAAGGGTTGGGATTGGAGATGAAGTGCTGGGGGAAGGGGAAGCGTAAGGGGAGAGGAAAGGGAAGAATAGAATAATAGGTAAGAAGAGGGGTAGTGCAGGTCATGTACCAGAGAAGGGGGTAGGACGGAAGGGGCAGGAGGAAGGCGGGGATGGTCGAGAGTGGTACTGGGTCAGGAGGAAGGGTGGGAGATGTGGGCAGGGAGGAAAGATAAAAGGAAGGTGGGGAGGGACAAGGAAGGTAAGAATAATGGAGATGAAGGAAAGGAATGAAAGTAATGAACGGAGGTCAAAAAGGGAAAAAGGAGAGGAGGTGGAGGAGAAAGAAGAGGAAAATATAATGGAATCATCATCATCACTACCATTACTTACCGTCATGATTACACATCACCTGCATCACCTGCATCATGATGCTCACCATCACACACACACACACACACACACACACACACAAAGGCCATTATCTGCCTAATATGTGGGCTGCATTGTTACAATTAAATTAATGGTCAATAATAAAATGTGAAGGAAAGTGGAGGACAGATAAACACGTAGGAGGCAAACTGAAAGGTTACTACTGGGGCGAGGGGAGGAATACGTTAGTACAAGGACATATAATGTAACTAGATAAACATAGACAGAGCGCGTAAAGGAAAATATTAACCATTATATATATATATATATATATATATATATATATATATATATATGAGAGAGAATTAACAAAAGTCTATCTATCTATCTATAGCCCGACGCCCTAATCCCGCAAAGGGTGGCCGCAGACAAAACGCCTCCAAGTCACTGTCACCCACCATTTGACTCCCCTCCCCCCAACTCACCCCCCCCCTCCCTCATATACCTCTCAACTCCATCCCTCCACCTCATCCTCGGTCTACCCCTCCCTCCACCTCACCTACATACACCCTCTTAGTCAGTCTTTCATTCTCCATTCTCTCCACATGTCCAAACCACCTCAGTGTATTTCTCCTAATCTTTTCAACCACATCCACATCTACCCCACAACGTTCCTTCACTTCTTCATTCGTCAACAAAAATAATAGTGGAAAAAATATTTATTGTACCATACAGCACACAGTGAGACGTGGCCTGGACAAGAGAACCTTCCAGCGTTCAGTTCCCTGCTCAGTAACAACCCCTCTTACCACGACGCACCACCTGCATTGCACACACCCGCCTTTCAAAACTCTTGCCTCTTAAAAATAATAAAAACCAAAATAAAAAGTATTCTTATGTAACATCAACTCCATAACCTGGCCAGATATTCTCTTTTTCCGAAATACTGACCTACGACCCAAGATTCACTGCGGCAGAATGTCAGGTCGAGAAGAAGCAATTTCCCTGGGTCAGTGGACGAAGGGGTCATGCCAGTGTGGGTCAAGTGAAGTGTGAAAGGTCAGGTCAGGTTGGAACCTATATTTTGAAACTCATAAAGAATAAAAGTTACTTCATCTTCGTTAAGTTATGGAATCTTGGTGCTCTCTCTCTCTCTCTCTCTCTCATACCTCCAGCCGGTTCCTCATCCCTCACTGCTTCCCTACCCATTTGATTAGCTTCTCATTTACCGGTTTTTCTCGGCGTTCCTCTTCCTGTGTGGTCTCTGTTCTCTCAAGCTTTCTTTATTTCTATCTCCACGTACTGTATCTATTATCTTTACAGCCTTTTCAGTTTCTTTCTACCCACAGAAATAATCAAAAGGGGGACAATGGAAGAATGAAAGATAAAAAAGACAAACTAAATCAAACCGATGAAATATCTAGAGGATGGAGTTCGTGCGTGAATGCATTACTATTACCCTGTCCCGTACTGTACGTTTCAACTCTCTCTCTCTCTCTCTCTCTCTCTCTCTCAGGCATAACGCACATTCAGAGGGGAGACGCGATTACCCCCTTCAATAAGACGTCATATGCTTCGTTCTTCTTCTCTCATATTTTTTTTTAATTAAGTCCATCAGTGAAGGGGTTAGATATCCATTCCATTAACCCCATCAACCTGGAGACGCAACTATATATTTGATTTCTGTTACCAAAGAACGATTCCACTCAGCCTGCAAAAACTCACACTGAGGAAGTTAATGAGGGCTGTATCTAACTCATCAATTTCGAAAACTCCCTCAAGGGCTGAATAAAACCGTCTGGAGATAGCTAGAGTAAACTAAATAATATGTCACAGTGTTCAAGGAGTTAGAAATAATGACTCGTGAAACTGGTGTGGGAAAGAAGGAAGTGAAATGAACATGAAGATTAGTAAGACGGTGAGACAGACTCGTATCAGGCAGGAAGAACAGGATGAAGGCATATTAAGGAACGGGAGACGGAAATGAGAGAGAGAGAGAGAGAGAGAGAGAGAGAGAGAGAGAGAGAGAGAGAGAGAGAGAGAGAGAGAGAGAGAGAGAGAGAGAGAGAGAGAGAGAGAGAGAGAGAGATGCAAGCAAGTCCAATAAAATAAATCCGGAGATACAAAAGGAAGATACAAATCAGAAAAGAAACAGAATGAAGATATTATTTTTTTATATTCCTTTATTAATTTTTAGGCATCATCGGACAATTTTATTCAACACCGGAGACTTAGCAGTGAAGGAATTAATAACAGAATATATACCGTATGACGAATTATAAACTTCGAGAGGAGATCAAAAGAAATTATAAGGAAAATAATGTGGAAGTCAATAAAACAGTGTGAGAAGTAACGGGGAAAAGATAAAATAAAATAAAATAAAATAAAAAGCGTGAATACGAAAAACTTATTAACGCGAATGAAAAGTATTGGTAATTATCAAGAGGGAACCGGAACAACGAGAAAACACAATTAACGTCTTCATGCCCACAGATCTCTCCTAAGTTCAGTGAAATATTCTGGGGTAACACAGAATAAGTATGACGTCTTCAAACTGAAGGGGTGTCAATGGCGAAGTAGCAATAAAATCTGAGTTAACAAAAGACAATGTGAATCAGCAAAACAAATATTATAAATGCAAGAAAGACAACCACCTTAACCTCCCCTCCCCTTCAAAAAAAGAAGCTAAGCATGAAGTAAAATGGCAACATCACGATTACAGTGACACGAAACCATTAGGAAGGTGAACGTGGCAAATAAATGTCACAATAAACCCTGAAGTTATGACTGGGAACATTTTCATGGCTTAAAGGTGTTCAGGCGGCAGGACTAAATTGAACTGGGAGGTGAGGTTAAACCAACACCAGGAAAACATTATTATTATTACTACTACTAGTACTAATTCTAATATAAATATTGCATTAGTAAATTATCAGTAATAAAAGGCAACATTACTAATATTAACTGGCACACTCAACTGTGGACTTTGTGTATTACTAATCAACACTCGTGGAACTGCAGCTGTTCTTGATGGATGGTCACTGTACCAAACAGACATGCCCGCCACGTGAGTGTCACTGCCATAGTACTTTTTATTATTACAACACTTCTGAAATTATTACATTAAAACCTAAGTACTTTGACAGAAGCAATGCCATTAGTAAATGTACGTTGCTTCTTAACACTTTTCTATTAGAATCGCAAACCCAATACAATACAGATGAATAAACCAAAGAATAAAAATGTACATGTAATGAACGTGAGACGATTTGAGTGATGAGCTGTGCAAGGATGGGTGTGGCAGGGTGTGAAGGTGTGGGTGTGACAGGGTGTGAAGGTGTGGGTGTGACAGGGTGTGAAGGTGTGGGTGTGACAGGATGTGAAGGTGTGGGAGTGGCAGGGTGTGAAGGTGTGGGTGTGACAGTGCGAAGGTGTGGAAGTGGCAGGATGTGATGGTGCGGGAGTGGCAGGGTGTGATGGTGTGGGAGTGGCAGGTGTGATGGTGTGGGAATGACAGGGTGTGATGGTGTGGGAATGACAGGGTGTGATGGTGTGGGAATAACATGGTGTGAAGGTGTGGGTGTGGCAGGGCGTGAAGGTGTGGATGTGGCAGGGCGTGAAGGTGTGGGTGTGGCAGGGCGTGAAGGTGTGGATGTGGCAGGGCGTGAAGGTGTGGGAGTGACAGGGTGTGAAGGTGTGGGTGTGGCAGGGTGTGAAGGTGTGGGTGTGGCAGGGGGTAAAGGAATGGGTGTGGCAGGGTTTGATGGTGTGGGTGTAGCAAAACAAGCGATAAAAGACACAAAGTGAGACAGAAGTAAGGCAACAAGGAGGAGGAGGAGGAGGTCAAGAACTGGTGGAGTGAAAAGATAACAGGACAGTGAAGAGGACAGAATCAACCACACCCAACCACCGTTATAAACTATTAATCACCGCTTGTTTACACGGCGACATGATGAACCGATTACGACTGCTCTCCTCACCCCCTCGTAAAGAATGAGGTGAACAGGTTCTTTGTCTACTGGTCCCTTATCTGCTGGCTAACACCTTCTTTTTTCTTCTTCGTCGTCTTTTCTTTCACGTTCATCATCTCAATTTTTCTTTTCTTTAGGCCAAATCCCATTATTAGCAGTCGTTTACTTTCATGTATGGTCTCCAGTCTGTACACTACTGTTTGTAGTGGCCATTACATGCGATAAGTGAGAGACTGAATACGAGTCAGTGACGATTGCTTCAGCGGATATCAATGATCTTTAAAAAAAAAAAAAAAAAAAAAAAAAGTACTGCAGAAATAAACGGGTTAGGTAGAGGCACTATGGAATCTCCAAACCTGGCGAGAATACGGGCCACAATTTCGTCTCCTGACCCTTTATCCACCGCGTCTTAGCCACAGTCCTGCTACAAATGTCTCTTCCTCCCTCACCTACACTGTTCAGTCCAGTATTACAACTCGCCGTCGTTGCCTCAGTCGTGCGGTGTTCAGTACGTATTCATGCGGACCCCAAGTTCACATCAGGCGGTCTCCATCCCGGGTAACGGCTACAGACACTTACAAACAAGCGGGTTTGTCAGTGTTATGCCGCCAGGTCACACAGTTTTCACTCTGGGCACCGTGGTTCAGGGTACCTGGGGTCATTACACGCTGATACTAGGGGTCATTGGACATTGAAAACCTGGGTCACTGCAGGCCGGCAGCCTGAGGTAATGAAATCTGACATTTTCATTTTCTCTCCCTCCGCCTGATGGCTGAGGACAGTGCGACGGAGAGGTGTTTTGTTCGTGGCCACGACCTCCAAAATTATGACGTCCGGCTATACACAGACAGACTAAAGATTAACCCTTTCAATACAACTGGGCTTTCCAAAGCTGAATAAAATCGTCTGGTAGCAATAAGAATAAAGTACACAATACGTCCTCGGGCTGGAGGAGTTATTATTTTTTGCAATATTCCTTCACTCGGTCAATAACCTCTGATATCTTTAAAACATTCTGACCCCGTTTGACCAGCCAGTTATTTATGGTTGACAGGAATGCCTTGCTGTGGTAACCTGAAGGGGTCTACCTATTAGTGTTGTTTTACGATCCAGTGCACCACCTCAGCACTATCCATCACACTCCTAACCATCTGAGCGATAGTTCCTCACACGAAGGTTGTTATTCCGGTGAGTTAGGCTGCGCTGCCTCCCCTCCCTCCTCAACAACCAGAGGGTTAAGCCACGCCATGCACCTCCAACCTATATAACTGGCCAGGAAAGGTACACAGAGAGAAATAAGGATCTTCCCACTTCCGTCTGAAGAAAATTTACACCTGGCGAAATACAATAAAACCCCAATCTCTACAAGAGTGTGTTTCAGATGGTTCGACCTTTTAGCTATGTATTCGTCAAACTTTGGAAAGATGCTTGTTTCTCTGTACAATGACTCACTACATTAAGGTGCATCCAATCACGCGAGGAGTTCGCTGATGTCCTTAATGATCAATACAGTCCGTGATGTCCCAAGAATATTAATCTAATTTCACGTGAATGAGTATATAATAACTATATCTCTCACGGATAAGTTATAAAATGTCATCAAGCGATATATGGCATCCTCATTAAAGTAGGGCTTGTACCGTGGGGTGTGGGATGAACCAGCTTTACGCAGTGTCCATCGTCTGTGGCGTGAGGAATGTGCACCAATACTTTATGGACTGACTGTACACAAGCCATATGTAACACCTATACGTATAACGGGTGCTTCAATATAATGTTCTTGGCATTTAATACGTCCAAATCGGTAATAGCAAACATACCTTTATTTTCTCAGCACATAATTGAGAGACGCTTTGGAGTTTACAGCAATATGGTTCTGAGTACAGCACTGATGGTGAATGCCGCTGAATACTATACTGAAACATACACCATCACAGGACATGCAAAAGTAAACAGGAACTCTGCGATACCCATCAACCAATGTCTTAACCACAGAGGTTGTCATTTTATGTCCGTCATCCTGCAGAAATAAATAACACCCCTCTCCTTATTTTGATGTATACAGAAGAACTGTACTTTTCCACCTCTAGTAATGAACATATTTACATTTTACAATTATTGGTGCACCCTGTATGTACAGTATATATGTACAGTCGGCATCAAAAGTTCTGTCGTCTCTCCTACTTCTATCTCCACGGACTTTGAAAATCCGTGTGGTGAATCCGATGCCAATGCCGCTGATGACACTGATTTGTGGCCACAGGAAGTCATCAGTGTCGCTGCTGTAGATTCATCACACAGATTTTCAAAGTTCATGGAGAGAACAGCAGGAGAGGCGACAGGACTTGTGATGCAGACTGCATGCACCGGTATTTCTGTAATATGTATGATGTGCAGTAAGGAGTGCTGGCAACTACGCTATGCTTGTGACCTCGGCTGTGTGCTGGCCACTGTGACCTAACCAGTCACCTCTCATAAAAGGCATTTACGAGCTGGGTCGTGGCCCGGCAGTGGCGGGGGGCGCGGCCACAGTCTCACACAAATTCCACACAGAAGACAAATTTGTGAAAATGATGGGATAAACACACACACACACACACACACACACGACAGCTCACTTATGACATCATTAACCATTATATTCATCCTGACGATATATTTATCTACAAATGTATTGCTTGACGCAGCATCCTGTGAGCGAGATGGCCTGTACACAATATTCTCACCGCTGACAATAAATAAATATAATATTCTTGACATTAGTACATACCAATACAGTATAACAGTACTGCCGAGCCAGTCAAACTTTCGTTCTGTTTTCTGTATATCTTAGGAGTCCCATCCTTTCCCATACTGAAACACACACACACACACACACACACACACACACACACACACACACACACACACACACACACACACACACACAGAAACTAACCTTCACACAACGACGTTGGAGTGTATTATTGTCACCTACAGACATTTTTATTCAACTAAGCAAAAATATCTGATACTGAAGCCATACATAATCCCGCCAGTGCAAAAAATAAATCAAAGTCGTGTGGACAGTAATAATTTAACATTAAAGACGTTACAGTATTGAATGAATAAAAAAAGGCAATATCCATTATCATAATTTTCATACATTGTAACAAATCTCAGTTTATTATAACCCTCTAATGGTCGAAACAACTTTAGATCTGTAATTCAGGTAACGCCATAAGATTTTATTTGGGAAAGTGTGCCACAGGCGTCTGTGACTGAACACTGTCACGCGTGTCCATCTCTCTGTAGGGACAACCATAATAATCTTTTCTAAAATCCTACCGACTTTATTCATATGAGAGTCAGTCAAAGCAGCCCGAGTGTGTTAAAGCGGCTCCAAAAACAATTATGATGTTTTGGAGGATTGGAAGGAGGAGGTGTGAGGTAACGCTGTAATCAGAACTTACAACAGGGTACAGATGGGGGTGAGAGAGCAGGGGGTGGGGGTGGGGGAGACTGAGGGAGCGGAAACAGGAAAAAAGACAAAAATGCAAACTGACGAAAAAGACTGAATGAAGAGATATATCAACAGGAACGAATAAGCCAAGACCGCAAGAAGACTGACTGAAAAGACTGAAGGAAGCAGAAATGCGGACTGACTGAACGACGACGTTAGAGAGGAAAAAAAAAAATAAATGGAAGAAAGGATGGCAACTGAACTTTGGCTATTCCAGGGTCACAAATCTCTCTCTCTCTCTCTCTCTCTCTCTCTCTCTCTCTCTCTCTCTCACCCGTGGCTGGGCATCTCCGCGCTTCACCCACACATTAGGCCTCCCTTCGCGTTGGTGGATGCTTCCATTCCCACCAACACTCATGAATATGTAATGAAGACGTCAACAGTGCCAAGGAGGTGGTTGAATGACGAACCAAAATTCCGTTACCTGTACCTTCAATCTATAGGCTCCAATACCTTTTACTCTCTCTCTCTCTTCACATCTTCACCATCTTTTGCATTTGCTCTCTTTTTCTCCATCGCACCCACCAATTCTCCAATCTCTACTTCCTGCCTATCTACCCATTTCCAGTTCCCACCACCCCCCTCTATCTCCATCGCCCCAGCATCCCTACCTCTCTCCAACTGCACCTCCCACCTCCAGCCTCCCCTACCTTCCTTCCCCCTCCTCCCTATCCCTACTTCTCTCCAACTGCACCTCCCACCTCCCCTATCTTCCTTCCCCCTCCTCCCTTTCCATCAGGCCAGCCTGAGATACAATGCCCTGCTCGGCACCACAACCCGTATTTATGCCTCGGTCTCACAATCTCTCCATCATCCCGGGCACCAGTTCCGGCGCACAACCTTTCATGACACACACACATTATTTCTTTTCACCAACAGATTTTCACGATCCGGACATAAATTGCAGCTCTTTTGCCCAGCCATCGTTCCTGTTTTTACACTTTTAAGGAAACTGTGACAGTGACGACAGAGTGTTGGGAAGTGAACTGTGCTGGAAAGGTGATGGACGGAAGGTGAGGGAGGAGAGGACTGAACAGGAGAGAGGAGGAGGATGGGGTTAGAGGAAGGAAGGAGAGAAAAGGACAGGAAAGGGTAAAATAAAGGCAGAGAGGATGGAGAGTCAGAAGAGGGTGATAGGAGAATTAAAAGGAAGAAAAGTGAAAACGAAATGAGAAGAGATTAGGCAGGAGGGAGACAGAAGGGAGTAAAGGCACAACGGGAAAACAGAGGAGGCTGTGAGGAGAGGAGTAAGGGAAAGGAAGGATGAGAGAGGGGTGTGGAGGAGAGGTGAAGGACGGAAAGTGGGAGACAGGAGGGTGGAGGCGAACGAAGGCTGTATTAATGAGGAGGGGAGGGCTGTGGCGATGAGTGGGGGGAGAGGGATGAAGGGGGGGCGGCTGGCTGAAGAGATGATGTCAAGAAAGGGGCATGGAAAGGCTGTCAACGACAGCTGTGGGAAGAGGGTGAGGAAGGACTTAAAAGATCAAGGAGAGGGAAAGGTGACGACTGGATAAAGAAAGCGATGAGAAAAGACTTGACAGAAAGGGGGGAAGAAAAGACTCAACATAAATGATGAGAGGGGGTCGGCAGCAGAGATGGCTGAAAGAGGGCTGTCATGAGAGGGCAGTGGAAGGGTTATAATGAGGGATGGAAGAGGGCTGCGAGGGAGAGGCGGGAAAGAGCTATCATGTGCAATTAATAAGACGGGCTGGAATCGATGCCTGTTAAATCCTCCAGTCCAAGGAAGTACAGGGAGTTCGTACTATGTCAGATTTTCTCAAATTGGAATGTGAGGGATGAAAGAATGTTGTATTAAGAGGGGTGATGGAGGGTGATGAAGAATGGTGAGGGCAGAGGGTGATGAAGAGTGGTGAGGGCAGAGGAGGTGTGGTGAAGGGGGGGTGGCGGGGTAACTATCAGCCTATACTTCAGTTGGGGTATAATGAGAGGGGCAGCACCACCCACACGCCCAAGGCACACTCTTGCCACCGCATTCTCGTCGGCTCAGAAGCCTGCCTACCACCTCTTCCTTATCAGATAAATTAACTCGTGGCTCAGTGTTCTCCTGCATGTTGTTTATGCAAGCAATATCAATATTAAAAACCTATACACAAGAAACATGGGAACACGAAAGAGGAACAAGAAACGAACATCATTAACAAAGGTGGCACAAGCGTCCTAAGCCAACTAAAATACGGTGCTTCATCTCGGCTCCCATACACTTCACAGTTACATTTTCTTTTCCACCTCCCCACTCCTCCTCTGCATAAATTTTCTCGCGTGGTTTCACAACACACGTTATGGTTTTTCACATCACAATACAATTTATGTTTTTCCAGCTTATACTGTGCGACTTGGACTGGAAAGTACACCCAGCCTGCCCTCCAACCCAGAACTATTAAGACCAGAAATTTTAACACCTTTAATCAGATGACTTTATTTTATTATTCCTATCACGTGACGATTTTGTGTATATTTAAGTGATATATTTCATAAAGGGAGCAGTGGGGATCGTTGTAACTCCTTCACTGCCTGGTGGGTGACAAATTAAAGTAATCGTACTGATGGGGGTATTATGGGAATCTATTCATTCATTTAATATACCGATATTTTTTACTGTACTTGCCACCGTCAGACAATTTCACTTTGAAGAAGAAACTGAATACAAAAAGTCTGCCGTCCCACCACAACCTGGCTTGACTGAACGACCTGCAGTTTTATATGATCTAACAACACAGCCACCATAATGACGTCATGTTCTTTTTACACTTACTACCACCAGGCGATTTTATTCAGCTCAGGAAATACTCCTTCAGTACGACAGTGTCTTTTATATTTTGGTTCTACTGTTGCCACACGATTACCTTCAACTCTGGTAAGGGGTTAATGGTTTCCCAACACAGCTCAGGGTTTTCTTTCCACCTTATAATATAATGTTCTATTTGGCCTGAGAAAGTACGTCCTCCCTGCCCTCCCACCACGACACTACTAAAATAATGACCTAATACCTTAATATGAGGATCCAATAATCCTTTCAGTACGATGACTTTACCGGCAGACTATTCGAGTCATCTTAGGAAGACGTTTCGTACCGAAGTGGTTGCCGTGTCTCCATCAGTCCTTTGGTTACGATGACTTACTAAACATTTTGTTCTTGCTGCGGCAAGATGACTTCGTCCAGTTTTTGAAAGACCTCTCACAGGGAAGAGACTTATGTTCTCTCACTTAACAATACAATTCATGCTTTATTTTTCTGTATATAACATACTGTGCGAACTGAACTTGTAAAGAAAGTATATCAACCAAAGTATACCAGAACATGCCCTCCCACCACGACCTAGCTTGATTGAACGACCTACCAATTTAATCTGATGAGCGATTAGTTTTGTAACTGGTGTCAGGAAAACCAGTTCTTAACCCCACAATTCATCTACCACTTCCATCACACTGACACTTCAACTAACAGATTTAACACACCGAGTCTTTTTGCTGCGTCTAAACTATCATACTCACCTTATGCATGATTTATCGAATCGAAAGTGGTAGCTAAAGCATTCATTAATCTCTTCACTGCCCAAGGGCTCTCCTAAATCGAATAAAATAGTCTATATGCATCAAGAATCAACAAAAAATACATCAAACTGAAGGACTTAATTCTGGCTTACACAATACAACCACTAAGCAGTATCACACCAAAAAACAAAATGATACATATACAAAAGGCTACTCATCATTCTACCACAATACTGAAATCATGTTAATCAATATCTATCACTTATTTATCGTCAAACATCCCCCAGAGTCCATTCAGGGTGGCCGTGACTGCAATACCAATAGGTCTCTCAATCAGCAAGTTTTGCATGAAATCTGTTCATGGTTACCTCCTCTAGGATTATGGCGCCTGGCTATAGATCGTGAGACGGACTTCTCATCTTACATTCCAAATGCCTGTCACACCTACACCAGTGGAAGCACCACAGGGTGGGGGCGCGTCACTTTTCCAGTTCCTCAGCCTGACTGATCAGTTGTACAGTACAACTTCAGGACCCGTCAAACACGGCCTGAACATCTACAGTAAAGCTGACCCATTCATGTCAGGCGTTTGTAAGTCGGTTAACACAGTTCATTCGTTTACAATTCATCAATACTTCAGTGCATAACTCCACAACGCCCTTACTACTATAACCTTTTTCTTTATAAATGCCATGGAGCAAAAACACTCATCTGTTAAACCCCCGACGAAATAAAATCATCCTGCGTTGGCTGGAGTCAAAGAGAAAGTTCCTAAATCTCGGCCTCAACGTTTATATAATTTTTTATCCTTTTCCTGTGGTTGGTTTGTATGACTCAAATTAAGCTGTCTAATGTTGGCCGGAACAAAATGCCGTTTCATAATTCCCAGCCAAACGGTTAGTGTTCGTGTTTGTTGCAACAGATTACATTATCACCATAGAAGTGCGAGGTAGACTGGCGGTGCCGACAAAGTGTACTTTATCAGACCAATACAGGTGGTGGTGGTATTGCTGGAACTCCTTTAATGGCACTGATAGTAACTGTGGTGGTAATGGTGCCTGTGCCTGTTTTGGTCGTGTCGGAATGTAAAATCTGCACCACCATACGGTACTTTGTTGCAACGGGGGATAAATACCTGCGGTGAAGGTAACAATGACTACAGGTGAAAGTGACAGACCTAACTGATGATTCAGATTATAATTACTGACTATCGCTATAACTTGTTTTTTCCTAACTTAAGATCCCTAACCTCCTTCAGCTCAGCTGATGGCCAAGTGTAGTCGAAGTGGAGGGTTGATATTAGTAATCAGGGAGACTCATTCCCTACCTCATAACTGCGGATCGTCGAATTTCATGTACCCACGATTTAGTTTCCAAGTTTAAGGAAAGACCCAATTCCGGCAGGTAAATAGAAAAAAATTTGCCTAATCGACTGCTCGTCTGATGGCATTTTTCTTTATTCTCGGTACCACTACACGATTTCATTCATTCATTCACATAAGGAAGGTCCTATCGTAGTGAAGAGATTATAGTCAGCTGCTAGTGCGGGTGTTAGTGTAACAGCTGCGAGTGAGGGTGTTACTGTCACAGGTGTGTCTATGGAGATGTTGATGATACGGTGGTATTAAGTGGTGATATTAACACCTGCCACACTATTCATCTTCACAACACCCTCACCACTCCCACTCATGCGCCTGGTGATATTAACACCTGCTACACTATTTACCCTCACAACACCTTCACCACTCCCACTCATGCGCCTGGTGATATTAACACCTGCCACACTATTCACCCTCACAACACCCTCACCACTCCCACTCATGCGCCTGGTGATATTAACACCTGCCACACTATTCACCCTCACAACACCCTCACCACTCCCACTCATGCGCCTGGTGATATTAACACCTGCCACACTATTCACCCTCACCACCGCCACTCCTGCGCCTGGTGATATTACCACCTGCTACACTATTCATCTTCACAACACCCTCACCACTCCCACTCATGCGCCTGGTGATATCAACACCTGCCACACTATTCACCCTCACCACTCCCACTCATGCGCCTGGTGATATCAACACCTGCCACACTATTCACCCTCACCACTCCCACTCGTGCGCCTTTGCACAACAGTCTGACCAGTCCGGGATGTTATGGAGATGTTGGTGATTCTGGTGATGGTGACTGATGCTACTGGTGGTTGTAACTGGTGATATAAACCATTCCTACACTGTTCCCTCCCAAAAGTCAACTACCTGTTCACCACTGCCACAACGCAAATCTAAACAAGAGGTGGTTATGTCACACCTAAAGTGGACCACAATCACCAACACGCCACATAAACTCTCACACACTGATTCTGAACCCACTGTGCTGTCAAGCTCAATGTTTGCCAGCTGCTTCACTGCATTCATTTCACACACAGGGCATGTCCATCACTTTCCTCCCTAACGCAATATAACAAAGAATCATCAACGAGCAGGGATTAATTCCAAGTCTCTCTCAGCTTAGGATTCTTAGCCACAAGAGGAAAGTGAGAAACAGAAGAGGTGAAATAGCAGGCAAACTTTTGTCCCTGACCGTGCAGTACAGTGTGACCAGTTTGCCTTCCTGGCACTCACTGCCACCTGACACTGATGCCTCACTATCACCACAACAGTGATTTTATGTGTACAACACTGACGCCTCACTGTATCACCACAACAGTGATTTAATAAGTATAAAACACTGATGCCTCACTGTATCACCACAACAGTGATTTAATATGTATAAAACACTGATGCCTCACTGTACCACCACAACAGTGATTTTATAAGTGGATAAGAAGTGGCAGTGAACATACCATGAGAGAGAGAGAGAGAAAGAGAGAGAGAGAATCATAACAACTGGGTGTCAATCAGTTCACCTGACGCATTGCCAGGCCTCTCACCCCATCTGTGCAACAGACAGACAGGGCAGACAGACACAAGTGGTTTGTGGTTGTTAGGTCAGTGAGGGTAATAATCGTGTCACTCAGGGGGGCAATTACATCAATGGGGTGTTGTTAGTGACGTCAGCAGAGATGGTTGTAGCAGGCCTGGTTTTTCGTTACATTCTTTCCAACTCAGGACGATGTTAGTCAATTATGGACCGTCGCCTCGTAGTGAAGGGGTTACTGAAAGCTATATCTCACCTCACAGTTCGAAATGTCTTCCATATGTTGAGTAAAATCGTCTGGAGATGCCAAGAACAAAACTGAAGACGTCATCTGCCTTTAGTGGTTAACTTGCTACTGGACTGATATTAGAGGATGGGAATATTCAGTCCCAAAGTACAATGTCCATGCTAGTTTTTCCTGGCGGCCTAGTGTTTCCACTCCTTCCTGCTAGCTGTAGTGCCCAGTGTGTTGAAACCCCATCATCCCTTGTTAAGCACTGAAAGTACTGAATGAAATAATGCAGAAACTAACATCACTGTAAACCTTCTACTTTGGTATTCTTGTCTTATTCTCGTACGTCAATTCTTAAACAAGAGCTGCCGAGTATGAACCAATCGGTATGCTGCTGCGGTTACCATCTTTTCCTATGTTCTGATGGGTAGTTACGGACAAGAAATCTTTTTTCCCCCCAACAGTTACGAAAATCTGACATAATATTCCGAAAAGATCGACGGATTCTGAGGAAAGCATTACTCTACTTCGAAAATCTTTGTTCACTGTCCCGTCATTTATCATCCTGATGTGAATCGATATTTTTACCTATAACTGTATCTCCTAAAAGTTGTAAGGACAATAAATAAATGAAGTAAATAAATAATATGTAAAAGTAAATGTAAGGGAAAAGTGTTAGTAAATCTACCAAACCAACGAGAATACGAGCAAAAACACAAGAAGAAATTAAGGTGATTCTCACAGCGAAACATATGTTAAGAAATCCCCCCAGACAACTAAAGTACAGTCTAATAAATTCCAAAAATTAAAGCAAGCAATTCCGAGTGTACATAAAATCAGTACAAATATAAACACTATACTGGTGGAAGGAGGGTACGCAGGGCAGTAAATGTCGAAGAAAAATATGTGAAACTAGAGTAGTGGGAGAATGAGAGCACAGAGACCCGGCCCTTGCTTTCCATTCCACCACCACTGTCAGCTTCTGTTTTACCCTTCACCGCATCTCCTTTATCCTCCCCCACCCCTCCTACACAGTCTCTCTCTCTTTCTCTCTCACCTACCATTACGGCCTCACTGCAACAGCATCCAGCTAATCTTACCTAAAAAAAAAAAAAAAAAAAAAAAGAAAAACATTAGCTGACAATGGACGGATTACAAAATCTCTCTCTCTCTCTCACACACACACACACACACACACACACCTTCCTCCCCGATCTTCATCTTGCATTCTCCTTCCATCCGTACTCTCACTTTCGCCTCCCTCTCATAACCTGCTCTCTCACTCTCTCTCATAACCTGCTCTCTCACTCTCTCTCATAACCTGCTCTCTCACTCTCTCTCAGAACCTGCTCTCACTCTCTCTCATTCACTGTCCAGTCTGCCCCATCCTCCCTCACCTCTAACCTTTCCAACCTTACCAAGCATTCACGAGTACCTCCATCACACACCTTCAACCATCCTTACACTCCCCTCCTATCCACTCAAGTATATCCCCCTGCCAAGCATCACCTACCCTCCTCCATGCCTACCCCTTCCAAGCATCCCCTACCCTCCTCCATGCCTACCCCTTCCAAGCATCCCTACCCTCCGCCACGCCTACCCCTTCCAAGCACCCCCTACCCTCCGCCACGCCTACCCCTTCCAAGCACCCCCTACCCTCCGCCACGCCTACCCCTTCCAAGCATCACTACCTTCCGCCATGCCTACCCCTTCCAAGCTTATCTACCTCCCCCCCTCTCCAAACTTCACCTACTCCCCTCCAAAGTTATCCCTTCCAAGCCAGCCAACCCCCTCCAAGCACCCTCCCCTCCCCCCTCCGTACAAGCAGGCAATGACCACTAATAACCAAGCCAGGACGGGAGGCCAACCAAGTCGGTAATTACAACCACTGTCACACAGATCAAGTGCAGTCGCAGCTGATGCCATGTGTGAACCGAAGGGGTGGCAGGGGAATTAGGAGAGGACAAGCAGGAAAGCAAGTAATGCAGGAATACAACAGGATAAAGGCTGAATGCATGCATGAACCGCAGGGGAGGCAGGGGAAGACGGTGGGGCTAGGCTAAATGAAAGGCAGAAACTAGGATTCACAAGCTGGGAATGGGAGGTGAGGTGAAGCACAGGCTAGGAGTGCAAGTTAAGGGAGAGGTGAGGGGACGGAGAAAGGATAGTGAGGCCAGGCGAGGGTAGATGCGATGGAAGGTAAAGGAAGGGAAGAGGGGTGAGGTCAGGCACAGGTTAGGCAGACAGGCAGGCAAGGATGCAGGCAGATTAAGGCAAGGGTTCAACAGGATTGCTGTACATAAAAACTAGAGTACAGGCCATAGCACAGGCAGATAACCCTTGTGCAGAGGTCACACAACATCCCTCCTTCCTACTGTGCTCAACTTAACATACGGGCCACGTATTCACTGAGCATCTTAACCAAGTGACCCGCTATACATTATATTCCTAATTTCTCCCTCGAGACTTAGCACACACGACAAGTATTTATAATCACTCTAACACCTTCAACACGATGCTTTCTTTTTTAATCCATGCAATCTCCTGACGATGTACTGTAATTCCGCTCAACCCCTGTGGTGCGGTCAGACAAAGTCCCACCTCCCTAAACTGGTCCACTTATCATGCAGGACAGTATTCACGAACCATCTTAAAACCTTCATTCTGATGACGCGTTTTATTCATTCATCTATGCTATTTCCAGGTGATTTTATTCAGCTCTGGGAGGCCTCTTGTACTGAAAAGGTAGACGAACACAATGTATAACTTGCCAGTCCGAGAGGTCTTTTCAAAGCTCGATAAAACAGCTTACAGTAGAAACAGCAAGGAAAAAAAATGTAACTTGCCTAAAAGGATTAATACAGTGACGGGTTTTTCTTACTATATTCTTACAGTCTTCAGACATTTTCTTCAGCAAAGGAAGGAGGTCAACGCAAACGCCCTTCCTTAATATTGCGGCTAATTTAGCATAACAGCGGATACATTCATAACTTTAATCCCTTCAACACTTGTGCTCTTACTGTACTATCTCCGGACGATTTTAATCAGTTCAGCCCGTGTGGGCAGGTCGGTGGTTACACTTCCTTTCCTATTGTGGCAGATTTTGCGTATAACGAAAGTATAAGTTACCGTAATTTTCTCAACTAATCCTTATTCCAAACATGTCCCCTTATCCTATATTATTTTCAAAGCCATTTAAGCTGGTCTTTTATTAACATGCACCCAAGTCTGGTTGTGAAGTGCATGATGCGTGAGTGAAGGCAAAGGCTTAAAACGCCATTTTATAAACAACTGCAAGTTTACGATAATTCACACGTTTGGCTGTGAAGCGTCTGGTACGTACGAAAGTAACTGTACAGGTGAATCAATAAACAAATAAAACACATCCAAGCTCATGTAAGTTTGCCAGTACGATCTGTGACGCTTCACCAATATGCTTGCTGTGTGTTTGTGTTCAGCAGTTATATCCAGGGGAGGCAGGGGTAAAGACCAATGTCTGTCCTCAGTTACGCGATGAGATGCTGTTAAGATTGCAAATTGACCCCCTCAAGCAGATACAGTTAACTACATTTTATTATCGTAATCTCCAGACGATTTTATTCAACTTGGGGAGACTTTCCAAAATGGAGGGGTTTTACATTAGCCCAATTTTCACAAAAGGTGTTTTGTATACTGAATAAATTAGTTTCGAGAAAAGAGAGCCAAATAAATATAAAACATAACTGGACTGAACAGTTTAAAGTATACACAACAAACTTTACACAACTGAAGCGCAAGAGAGTTTATGCATATTACCCCTTGCTCGAGACTAATTAGTTACCCGTAGCTCTGTTATCGCTTATCACACACTGCCAGAGAAGGAAGGGGTAAAGAGGAACGTCATGTCTTGACGTACGGGGGGCAAGATGCTGTTGGAGTGCAGATTACAGCTTAAACAAGTAATCTTATATGCAACACAGACTCGAGAATTTTTATATTTCCCCAGGCCAGACCACTGCATCCCCCCGTCTGTTTCGGCTCAGCAGTTATTACCACAGCAGGATGGAGTAATTACCAATGGTTGTCTGAGTTACGCGCCCCGGGATGCTGTTAACTCCGTCAGCACGGGGACCTTTTTTTTATACTTTATTTCTTATTACCTCCATATATTATGTTCAACGATTCGATCCAACTGCAGTAGTGAAGGAATTAACTATGGCTATATCTAACCCCTCGAGGTTAGATAGAAGGAATCTCTAAAACTTAATAAAATCGTCTGGAGGTTGCATGAATAAAATGACATCCTCGTGTTGAAGAGTGCCAAATATTAACATGCAATCTTGCACCCAGCTTAAGATGAAGAAAGTTTACAAGTAGACTACGGTTCCTTGTTGTAGATCAATAAGTTACCTATTCTCTTCATCATTACCAAAGAAAGATGAAGTACTCGAGCAATGTCAGAGCCCGTGTTTATAAATATTAAGAAAGAACATTCTAACTTGTAAACTCTTCTCAGAAATCAAACTGTCTGGTTTTGATTTTCACTTTAACGTTAATGCCATATAGAATGTGAAGTCTTTGGAGGCTGTAAGAAAAGAGACAAAAGTGAAAAATGCAATTTCCTACACGACTTCAAGCTTAGGAAAGTTCATGAATACGACTCTAACTTTTGAATTGGGCGGGACGGGATGCTGTTAAGAGTGTAAGATAAAACAAACAAGCAATCCCACACCCAAGTCAAACTCGAACTTTTTTTTCATTTTCCCAGACTACACCAAAACCTCTTCTGTTTTTGCTATTACATACTACGCTTAGATTATCACAAGCAATATTACACACAACTCTAGCTGAAGAATGTTTGTGAATGATTCCCCAAGCTAAACCAACACCTTACCTCTTCTGTTTTCCCTTTGTACTTATTACCAGGGCAGGAAGGGTCAGAGAGCAATAACCAGTTTGAGTTACGAGGATTCATTTACAGCGGACTGGAGTGAAGGCGGTGAGTACAGAGTGATGTGGAGTGATTGGGAGTAGAGCGGAGTGGTGAGGTGTGGACTGGAATGGAGTGTTGTGTGTGGAGATGGTATGGTGTGGCAGGCAGTGGGCGGGGTGAGGAGGGCACACCGGTATCTGAGGTCAGCTGCCACGGTACCTATGGAGGTCCCTACATCCCTCGTCCCCCCTCCCTCTCTCTCTCTCTCCCATTCATTATCCCCCCCCGCGTCTGGTCTGGGTGGGAAGCTGGCGTCGTGCAGCAATTAAAACCCAAGATATCATCGCTACCAGTGGGAAAGTGCAAAAATAAAGATGCTGCTGCAGATAATAATAATCAAGGCTGGTATTACTGCCAGGGAAAGCTAATTCAGTTGGAAACATCCATTTTCTGTGTAGATATAATGATAAAGGTTAAAGCCGAGCAGAAACTGATGTATCTTCACAATAAACACAATTTTCTATAATATGGGTACAGGTATAATTTCTTAAATATTAATTATTGTTTCAAAATAATTTAGGCCATTCACTAAGAGGATATAACTATGATGGTCACTACTGCTACCTCTGGACGACTGTATGAAACTAAAGGAAGTCCTTTCATAATGATGGAATTAATGGTGGCTATATCTAACCCCTCTAGTTCTCTTCTGAACAGAACACAATCGTCTGAAACTAGCAAGAAGGAAATGTTAAAGGCGTTCCGGCTGAACAGGTTACTTTTACCTGAGAAAGCTTGTTCCTGCTGGAAAGACTGGACCTTTCTTAACAAATCCGGATATAATTAAAGTTCTTCCAAAACAACTGATGAAGGCAGTTAACTCTTTCAATACGATAACGTCTGTATTATCATTATCACTACCGACACGTGATTTATTGCAACTTAGGAGAGATTTCGCTCCCCTGAAAGATCTTTATCAAACGTTGCACTACAAGAGGATTCCCTTCAGCTAAATAAAGGAAAGTAAACAGCAAAACACTCGTCGGTCTTTTCGAGGATGTTTATTATACGGTAAACTATAACTAAGGTTACTAGTTTAGCAGCAGAAGGCATGGACAGAAAAGAACGAAGGCTCCAAAAACGACTGGACGTTGCAAGAATGGATGATGGCATTATCGTAGTAATCTGGGTTAATTACTTATGGCATTACTACCAGCGAAGGCAATTAATGCTGGAGAGAGATTTTTTGCACAGGTACAACGATGAGAAGCGCCGGGGTCATGTCAAAATTTTGTATGGTTATAACATGCAATCTTTCAATACACTGGTACAATTTGTGTCCAAGAGGTTAATAATGCACAAGAAAATACTAACATACCAAAAAAAAAAAAAAAAAAAAAAAAAAGGTAAATGCGTTAATGAACCTCTTAAGCTGACAATAACATGAACCCAAGTGCTTAATACGACCCGAGGTGACTAATATGAGAGGGTTGGCAGGTGCAGGTGTGAGGTGAATGTGTGATGCTGCCAGGTCGTGTGGGCGATCACCGTCTGACTCTACACTGACATCAACCTTACCCATACTAACACAGACAAAAGCCTAGGGGTCATGCTCATGAGGGATATTAACCAATATTCTGATAAACAAGTCCACATTAGTTAATTATTTTCAGAGTAATACTGCAGGGGCGTATTGATACACATTCACTCAGACAGTATGTACTGTATGTGTTTGGTAATTGTATCAGTGAAGGTAAAAGTATAAGCAAACTTTCTTACACACAAATTTACTTCAAGATAATCTGGGAATACGGCTTAAAGGTGTAAAGGGGCCAAGGAGATTGTTAAAGCCGGGTGGTGTAGGTAACTGATTCTAGAGTGAAAGGAACGTTATGCATACTAAAACAAAAAACGCTCAGGCCCCATATTGACAAAGTCTCCATCACAATAAAGTATTTCCAGTCATTCTGTCTACCTGTATTTTGTCATTTTAACATTCACTCTTGTTTGTCTACGAAATTATTCCACCTCAGACCGCACCAGTGTTTGATAAATGTATGAGTGATGGTAAACATATAAACAAACATTCTTACACACAACTTAGGCTCAACACAGTGTATGGTGAGAACAATGTACTGCACACACAAACAGATGAATGGTTGGGTCAGTCACCGAAGGACTTACGGCCATTGCCAGGAGGTCAAATGTTTACTGCCTGGCCTGGTTCGGACCCCTCGCCCTGGCCACTACCCACAGAGCGTGATTAGTACCCTGAGTGTCTGGAAGCCCAAGTATGCACGCGGACGCAACCATGAAGATCTGGGTTCGTACTTAGCAACCATTTTAACCAATTCAATCCCACAATTTTTTCCTCGTTTTTTGCCTTCAGACGTTTTACGCTCTTAGGAATGATCTCTTGTATGGAAGGGGTTCACGGAGGCTTCATCTAACCTCTACTGTTCGAAAGTATCTCCTAAACTGAAATAAAACTGTCTACAGATGGCCAGAATACATAATGTTACCAGACTGGAGGGTTAACTAATATGCAAGATAATGATGTCTTCATAGCAGTCTACTGTAATAAAAAACGGTTCGCTCTTCGCCCCCCCCCCTCTCTCTCTCTCTCTCTCTCTCAACCCCGTCACTGGTGTGGTGGTGTGTATGGTGCGGCAGGGTCAGGCAAGCCGGCTAGAACGGTAACGGACGCGACCACATCTACCGGAAAATTGAGAAGTGCCGCTGACTACTGACTGACCCCCAGGACATACCCACCATCCTGTACCACACCACGCTCTCTCTCTCTCTCTCTCTCTCTCACACACACACACGAGAGAGAGAGAGAGAGAGAGAGAGAGAGAGAGAGAGAAATTTTCTCCATTTTTTTATCATCATCACCATCATTAATCATCATCTCCCTATTTCCCACTAACAAATGAAGTGGAAGGATGTAGAAATAGCAATATGAGGAACATGATGGGGGATTAATCCCCGAGCTAGACCTCATCAGATCATATAGCCCTGCTAGGGTTACAGGAGAGCGCTACCCCTCCCAGCACAGCAGCCACCGGGCGGGGCGCGAACTCGCAACCTCACGATTACGAGCCCGACACCCTACCACCGAACTACCGCGCTCCCCATGAGGAACATGAAGGTGGGATAATTATCAACACAGTGCCTACTAACGTACAGTACGGTACGGTACGGTGGTAATACATCAATTCCAACATATTATAGGATGTGAGAAGGACCAAGAAATAGGGAACTTAAAAAAAAAGTGTGAAGGCCAACCCAGTGTGCCAAATACCCATCTGTTCTAATAAATCCTGTAACACCATTATCATCCTGCATAATTACCGGGGATAATCAACACGCGTCCCTACGTAATCAAAACCAGTCCTTATGCCGACTGGGTATTAGGGCGTTGGTACCGGGATGAACTGGGGCACGACGGGGGCGGGGAGGCATCAGGAACCACACTGGGAGGACTGGTGGGGGGTACTGGGCAGGGAGGGGCACTGGGAGTGGTGAGGGGATGTGAGGGGTGAGGGGATGAGGGTGGTAGGATTTGTGGTGAAGCTTTGGTGAGGTAGAGACAAATATACAAAAATGAGAGAAAAGTGGTAGACAGATACAGACAAATAGATACACAATATCGGTGCATGTGAAACAGACAGATAAATCAGAAGAATTGTATCTTCACAATGAATACTATTTAATTACGTGTATAAAATTCTTCCAATTGACCAATTCATCCACTGTGAAATCAAGGCACAAACAGATAGAAGGATAATGGTAGACACACACACACACACACACACACACACACACACACACACACACACACACACACACACACACAGCTGACTCATTACATTCTCATTACCTCTTTCCCTCTCTCCCTCCTCAACTCTTGCCTTGTTTTCATTACCTGCTTCCAATTTTCATTACTTTCTTGCCTCCCTTCTCTTTCTTCCCTCTCTCCTTTTATTTCTTCCCTTTTTTCCTTGCGTGCCGTTCATTATCTCTCTCTCTGTTCCTCTTCTCCATTCTTTATTATGTTTTTGTGTCATATTTCTTTCCTCCCTCCTTCTCTCTTTCTCTGTCTCTCTCAGATCTTTTCCTCCAAACCCTCCACTGCTAGCATGACCACTTTACCCCAGAAAATTCAGTTGCATTAGATAAGACACTGAGGGAGGGTACTCGGAGACATGCTCTTTGTGTTTTTACAATCTCAATTTTTTTTTCTCTCTCTCTGATGCCCTCTCCTCTTTTCTCTTCCCAGTCTCAATTGTCTTTCTCTCTTACGCCCTCTCCTCCTCTCTCTTCCTCGCCATTTCCACTTCACTCCAGGCCACTTTTTCCTCTCCAGATTATAAACCTTGTCTGATAAGATTTGGAACGAAGAGACACGCTCCTGTCTCTTCATTCTTTCTTTCCTAACCTTCATTCACCTCTTCAGTCCGATTACGTACTTGATATTCTGTTCTCGCTTTAGCGTGTCGATTTTAAGCAGCTTAGGAGAAGTCAAACAAGACGCCTCACAAGAAACCTTCATTACTTACTTCACTACGAAATGTCTTCCTAACTTGGGTAAGTCGTGTGAAGGCAGCAAGAACAAACCACAAAAGTCTTCCTCGTACTGAAGATGTTATGTCCTCACAGCCACTCTTCCTCAACCACTGCCACTCCCGCTGTGACCACATTTTTACTCAAAGTTGGAAGTATTTTCATTGCTCTCTCTCTCTCTATTCCCCTGCTCCTCACCCTTCCTCCACCACCTCTAACGTGGCCACTTTTTGCCTTAAAATTAAAAGCCGCATCACACCAGAGACTGTGAGGGAGGGAAGGTGGGTACGTACAAGACAAGGAAAGATACAGGCGACAGGTGGGTTTGGAGGAGGAGGAGGAGGAGGAGGAGGAGGAGGAAGAGGAAGAGAGAGAGAGAGAGAGAGAGAGAGAGAGAGAGAGAGACCCAAGGAGGTGTGGAGGGCTAATGAGGAGAAGGTGTTCTGTGTAGGAATGTCAGATGAATGGACCTTCGAATTCCTGACCCTGAACTGAAAATTATGACCAAACCAAGAGTACGAGACAACACCTCCACCAGATAACAGGTTCTAGCGAAAAAAAAAAAAAAAAAAAAAAATATATATATATATATATATATATATATATATATATATATATATATATATATATATATATATAATGTGTACTGTGCGAAGGTGACTGTATTGGGTAGGTCGTGTGTTTACATACCGCTTTCTTCGTGGCAGTTCTTCCTCTGCGATGTATTTTTTTGTGTGGTAGATTTTAATAACCTCATGTACAGTATGTTACACGCGTTTCACAGTGTACAGCACAACGGAATATTGATACCTTTTTTGGTGACTGTATTATAGGGAGAGAGGAAAGAAGGCATACAATCCAAAATGACTACACCAGGTTCACTTTCATCTAAATAATATGTGCACTGTACGACAACTATAAACTGCCACGACACCTAAATAGTCTTACTACACAAACAAGTACAACAGCACCAAAGACAGGAGCTTCAGGGTGCTTCAGTTAAAGCCTTTGGTGTGGTGTGGTGTGGAATAATAATTTTCTAAGGTGTGGTGTGACAGGGTGATGTGGTGTGTGTGGTGCGATACGGTGCGGGGGATTCATTAAAGTCTACAGATGTGTACGGGAGTGAAGCACATTGTTTCCGAAAATATATCTATGTGCTGTATGTATGTAGAGTATAAAAATATTTTGCATCTGCCGGCCTATAATTGCTAAAGTGGCCATACATTTTTTTTTCTTTTTTTTCTTTTTTTTTTTTTCTATACGTTCACACTGACCATGTGTTCTGAAGTGCAACAGATACATAAGGCCGAGGAGCACTATTTTTTTGTGCCTGGATAAGTGACCCGCCCCCACCCAATGCTTCACGCATGGGTATAGGTGTGGAAGGCGTTGGGAGAGTAAGGTGAAAAATGCATGTGGATATTTAGCGCGTTGGGAGTGTTGGGTGCGAAATGCATGTGGATATTTAAAGTTGCTGCGTTTGTCAGCGAGATCATCTGTATAATCGAGGGAACTTGGACGATTGTCAAGTGGACTGGTAGACATACACAACCCATCGGGCGTTATGGTGGGTTTTATAATGGGTAGTTAAAAGATAAACCATGCTTACTATTGATTATGAATAAAAATCCATCTAACTTACTGCTGATTATGAATCAAAATCAAAGACAGAATATCGCTGGTGCAGTTCAACAGCCTCACATATATCATGGATGTAGTTTCCTGCAATCTCAGGTGTACTTCGCTAATTGGTACCTGCCGCTCGGACGGCCAGACTCGTACCGTTGCGTGATCTGCTAATTCCATGATCGCTCTCCACTAATACAAGGTTTACCAAGATTAACAGTAACGGTCCACCTCAATAATTCTTTTATAAGTCGGGGATTCAGGACAGCTGGGACGAGATTCTAATCAGTCACATTATTGCATCTTTAGTACGATCTTCAGTATTTTTACGTTACCTAGGCTGTCTTTAAATAATCAATTTTTAGCTATGTCCCAAACACTTCACCCTTCCTACAGCCTACCAGTCTCTATCACCCTTCCCCCTCCCTGAAACAGTCCTTTTCATCCTCCCCTCCAACTCCTCCTCCCCTATAGCAGTCTCAATTACTCACCCCCTTCCATTTCTCCCTTAACTATAACAAGTCTCAGTCCCCCACCCCCTCCCATATCTCCCCTCCTAACAGCAGTCTTAATGCCCAACCTCCTCCCATCTCTCCCCTCCCTATAGCAGTCTCAATTCCCCACACCCTCCCATCTCCTTCCCTATAGCAGTCAATCTTCCACTCCCTTCCATCTCTTCCTTCCCAGTAGAAGTCTCCATCACCCTTTCCCCACTCCTACTCAATTTAGTAGTCTCAATCCCCCACCCCCTAACCCTCATTCCATCCCCAGAACCCACCACACCCCACCCCACCCCCAGCTACTCTTTCCCCAGCTCTGACATACGTGACTGGCCTAACTAAAAGATCCTTATCGCCACTTGTTTATTAGACAAACGAAAGGTTGTAATCAGCGCCGTGGGATACAAGGGAGATGTAGACAGGCTTAACTCCCCGCCTCAGCACCCCCTGCCTGCCTTCCCTATGGCTACCTTACCCCACACCTGCTGAGTACCCTTCTGAGCAGCAGGCTACTGTAACTGCTATCTCTCTCTCTCTCTCTCTCTCTCGCTCTCGTCTTAGGTGCAAGTGAGACTAAATGGGCAATCCAGTCGTCAACGCTGGGTAGTTTGTTGCTGTTACACACGCGACTGCACACACGTATGGTGGCAACTAGAATATCATAAATAAAAAGGACGCCGTGTTTTACTATAGTTACATTTGGTATCATTTTATCAATATTCTGTAGAAATTTGACTATCAAGATGCCTTATTATACAGAAGGTTTGTCAGGTAGTAATCACTTTTATAGTCGCTCGTGTACGGTATGTAGTTATTGTAAACGTATCCTTTTTATGCAATTCTGCAACAAAATTTGTTATTCTTTTCCGTCACTACTTATACAATCGAAACCTGTCATCATCATAATCATCATACATCATTATCATCATGTTAAGAGTTATAATACAGTTCAAAGGGAGTGTCCTGGGGGTCCGTGAAATAAAGCATCAACCAGCCTGCAGATGGGTCCAGCTTTCCACACCTCGGGTAGTGAGGGTGGGTGTGTGCCTGCAAACTAGGGTATATGTTCAGATCATCATAACTTTGTGCTCTGGTAACGTGACACACACACACCACCTTTCCTGTTTCTCAATTTGCCTTGTTTCTTTATAACCCACTCTACCTAACTCCTGTCTCACCCTACCATTCCTTGTCTAACCCTATTTAATCCCTAGTTCGCTTTACCTCTCTCCTGCAGTACCTCGTCTTCCTCATCTGACTTCACTTTACTTTATCACTCAAACTTCTTGATCCCTGCCTCACCCCACCTTTCCTCTGCCTCACCCTGTCTCACAAGTTCTAGCCTATCACGCCATCCTCCTCCTCTCCTTTCCACTTTTTCGTCCTCCCCGTTCCCACTTTTCTAGTTTCCTTTCAACCTCCTGCATCTCACCAACCCTGCCTCGCCCCTGCCTCACCTACTCTCGTCCTGCCTCGCCAATAATGCCCTCTTTCTCCTTCCTTCTCTGGTCTTTCTTCTTTCCATTATTTCGTTCTCATTCATTTCTTCTCTCTCAAATTTCTCTCTCTCTTCTATCCATCGTTGTCTCCTTGCATAATTCCTTTTCCTTCCTCCTTCCTTCTGCCTCATTCATTTTCATTTCTTCTCCTTCCTCTCTCATTTATTTTTATCTCCTTTCCTTGTTTCACTTTCTCTTTCATTTTATTTCTTTTTCCGCTTCTCCATTTTGCCCCATTCCTTCATTTCTTCTTCCGTTCTTCATTCTCCTTTTCTTTCATTCCTTTCATTTGTCTCTGGCCTTTTCCTCTCTTTTCCCTTTCTTTCACGCTTTCTCCTATACCTTTCCAAATTTCTCCTCTCCCATTTCTGAGCTTCTCCTCATCAACTCCTTACATCTCTAGTAGCTTTCACTCTCCACCCAAATCTTTCCTTGTCTTTGATTTATGGAACACGTATCAAATTATAACCTACTCATTAACACCCAACTCCAAGAGAATTTTATTATTCCCTCCCACTCTTCTGTACTCGCCTTCTCTCACTTTCTCGTTCATGATTTTCTCTTCTGTGCCGTATGGTTTCGCTCTCTCCCTCCACCCTAACCTTAACTTCCCAGCCTCCCTCCCACTATCTATCCTTCCTTCCTTCCTTCTTGTTCCTTCTATACCTTACTGCTTTGATTCTCTCTCCCCCCACTAACTTTTCTTTCCTCATTCCATCACTTTCTCTTTCACATTCATTTCTGATATTATGTCTTTTCCATCCCTCATTGCTCTGGCTTTCTCCCTGCCTCCTCCTTAACCTTTCCATCTCTGCCTCACTTTCTCCTATCCTGTCAACTCCCTCACTTTCCCTCCCTCTTTTTCCGCACTCTAACCTTTTCTTATATTCCTCTGATCTGAATCTTTCCTTTCCATCTCTTAACCTCTTCAGCATCAAGGAAGTCATACAAAAATTCTCCTAATGCCTACCTGATGATTTCTATTCAGTTCAGGGAAGGTGCTAAGCAAGTCTGAAAGTTAACGCCTCCTGTTCAAAAAGTCTTAAAATACCAAAACTAAAATATAAATGACGCCATCGTAGTGACCTGGTTAACACCTTCACTACGAGGAGTCTGACATAAGCTGAATAAAATCGTCTCATGGTAAAACAAAAATAGATATCACTACGCTGAGGGTCTTAATGGAGACTGTTTCTAATATATATATATATATATATATATATATATATATATATATATATATAACGAGGTCTCCCTGAACGTGAATAAATTTGTTCGGCGGCAGCATGAGGGAGATATAAACGAACGTCACCACACTAAGTCAATTTGTTTATATCGTTTCATATGCCTTCGCTGTCAGAGGTCCATATGCTGGAAAAAATCACCTGGTTGTATCAAGAATGAAGATTTACAAAGACGTCCTTGTACTGCATTGGTGCAGACAATTTTAAACTGATTAAATCCATTGATATTTCTTGCATTACCTCTTCTCTTCTTCGTCCTCCCTCTTAATCTCGCTCATTTATCTCCTTTCCCTTCTCCCTCCCCTCCTCCGGTTCCTCACTCCCTTGTCTTCCGTTCTCTCTCCCTCCCACCGTGTCTTCGCTATTACCCTCCTTTCACCTCCACAGGAATAATTTAACACCACCTCTTATTTTCAGGAAAGTCACCATCTTTTAGCTGTCTTTGTCACATTTAACCCCTTGCCAGCGATATGAGAAACTTTACTTATTTCCAGGTAACTATTAAGGTCAGAAAAATCTATCGCTCTGAGAAACATAAAAACGATTTCAATAAATGGAAACTAAGCAAAATAAATAACTGTCTCCTGTTCCAGCTAACGCCAAACGATTTTATTTAACTTAAGAGAAACTCACCGCAGCTAAAAGGTTAGTTCCAACACCAAGAGGCGTCTATCCAAAGCTGAATAAAATCGTCAGCCGCTAGCATGGACAAAATATATATAAGTAAGTCCTCGCAGTGCAGAGGTTAACGCATGTATTTTATCCCCTATTTTCATTCTATAAAAGCTGAATCTCTCTCTCTCTCTCTCTCTCTCTCCACCCCTACTTTCTTCTGTTCACCTAAGAATGACCTTCACATTGCTTACTGCTTCATTCATTACCTTCTTTTAATATATTTTCCTTTATTCATACCGTGTTTCAATTTTTACTTTCTTTTATATTTTTGTTTATCCACACCATGCTCTACCCCTCTCCATTACACTATCCTTTAATCTATCTCCATCCCCTAGTTCCTCCTCTCAACCCTCAGTTATACTCCACCCTACCCCACTTTTCCATCCCCTTCCCTCCTCTCCCTAACTCACTCCCTCCCTTACCCCCATTTCCACCACTCAGCTAACAGCATCGAGTATATACTGTAATTACTTAATTTTTTAAACAGCGAACAAGAAGAGGTATGAGGTAGGTGGGGGTGAACTGGTGTAAGTGGGGGTGGGAGGCTGTGTGGGGTAGGTGGAAAGATGGAAATGACTTTATGCAAGAGGGTAGGGTATGTGGGTGGGTTGGTGGGAATGCTGAGTAGGTGGATAGGTGGAATGAAGAAAAAGATTGTGTATGTGGATATAAGTGGGAGGCTGGCAGGTGGGCTGTGTACGTGATGGAGGGAAGCAGACAAAATAAGGCTGCTTAGGCATTTGAATAGGCTGAATACTTTACTATCCTTGTTTAGGACTCACACAGGACAGATACCTAAATTGTCCTGCATCAAACATCATCGAAAGAACCATTTAATTTAATTCACATATTCCTACACTTATTTTTGGTCCGTTGATGTTGGCTTAAATTCTTTGTACTCATTTGTGTATTCGGGAGTGATTTATGTTTGAATTTCTGACAAACAGCCTATTCATGTTAGATAATTTTGGAGATGTGGAGTGGAGATATGAGTGGGGGTTGTAATATGAAGCGGGTGTGTGTAGTTTAAGCGATGGTGTGGTGGGTGAGGTGTAAGAGGGTGTGGATGGAGTGGGGATAGGTGGGTAAGTGGGTGGCGGCGGGGATGGGATGTGTGGCGAGTGAATGTGGGCGGATTAGAAGGATAGTATAGGTGGAAGAGTAATGTGGGAGTATGTTGGTACGAATGGATAGTATAAGTGGAAGAGTGATGTGGGAGTATGTTGGTACGAATGGATAGTATAAGTGGAAGAGTGATGTGGGAGTATGTTGGTACGAGTGAGTTCATGTGTATAGGGTGAGAAAAACGAATGAGAGACACGTGTAAAAAAGGGAAAAGACTGTGTGGGTAGCGATGCACGCACGTGGGTGGGATGGGAACATGAACAGACTGAGTGCATGTGTGCTGCGGGTGTGTGGGAGTGAGAGGGATGCTGTGGGTAGGTGTAGAATATGGGTAAGGCGAGTGTTTGGGTGAAAAGTGTGTGGGTAGTGGTGAAGTACGTGGGTGGAGCATTTGTGGGAGGTAGGGAGTCATAGAATGTGTAGTGGATGCAAGGGAAATGGAAGTTAAGGAGGGAAGGGAGCGTGAAAAAACGGGAGTACATAGAGGGGAAAGCATGTAAATAAGAGTGGAGTGAGGTTATGAGTGTGAGAGGAGGAGGGCTGGATGGGAGTGTGGATGAGGTAAGGGGATAAGATGGATGAGTAGGTATATGTGAGAGAACAGAGAGGTGAGTGTGTAAGGGAAGTAAGAGTTTGTGAAGTGTGTGTGTGTGTGTGTGTGTGTGTGTGTGTGTGCGAAGTATGAGTATGAGAAGGGTGGGTGTGTGAGGGAAGTGAGTATGTGAAAGACAAGTGTGCAAATGACAAGGGATTATGAAAAGGGTAAACATGAGTACAGTGACAGCATACGGGAAGTGTGTGTAGTGGCAGCAGTGGGTTGGGTGGGCCGGGTCACACAAACAGTGGGTCATGTAACGTCTGGAACGAATTAGGCGGCCACAAGACTGGATGACTTTAATTGCCCGCACCATAAATAATATCAAGACAAACGGGTACCACAATGCCGGCTAACCTTTGCTTATTCTCTTTCCAGCTGACTCTTACCTGATTGTTAATACAGCCCATACTTTTCAGTGATAAGTATAATGAAAATATAAAAGGTACCTTCCACAAGTGTATTAAACAAACAATATATCTAATCCAAAACCCGATAATTATGAACACCTTCAAGCAAAATTTTTCTTGAGGGTAATCAATGTATTGACGGAGAAGAACTGAAGATAATAATAATAGTAATCCATCCATCATGCAATCCTACGTTGCCCTATGAGGAGCGTAGGAGCCCCGGGCTAGGCAAGTTGGTCCTGACATTTAAGATGAGTGAAATAGCAGTAGTAGTAATAGTAGTAGCAGTAGTGGTAGTAGTAGTAGTAGTAGTAATAAATAATAATATAATAATAATAATAATAGAAGACCTGACAGGAGAGGAATATGAGCCAGAACGACACAAACGTATAAAGCAACCAACCAAGAGAGGGTTGGGTGAGGTTAGCCGGAGAGGTGCGGTGATGACAGGACCAAGACAGCGCGAGAAAGTGCAGGTGACGACTGTGGGAGCAGGAGAAAGCAGACATGGGTAAGAGACAGCCAGAAAGCAAACGACAGGAGAGTACAAATGAAGAGAAATAAGGTACAGATAACAGAGGCCTATTTTCTTACACAGATATTACATGCCGGGGTAAAACCTATTACACTAAAGATCTGACTGCATACTACCTAACATGTAAACAAACCTGAGAAAATTATTACAAGAGGTAGGCTCTCCCCCCAAAAAAACCCCTTTATCGTAAACCCCGCCCGGGAAAAAAAAAAAAAAAAAAAAAAAAAAAAAAAAAGCATGAGTACTGGAATGAATATCGAAATTTTTATTGGAATGAAAAAGAATAAATACTATGATCGACTGTCACTAATCTACAATAAAAAAAAAAAAAATCAGGGGGTCGTAATTAATCGAGAGGGCAGGGCAGGGCAGGGCAGAAAAAGAAGGCAGATGAAGGAGAGAAAAGGAGACAGCAGAAAATGAGACGGGGCAGGAGAAAAGAGAAAAAGATGGAGGAGAAAAAGGAAAAGGAAAAAACTGGAGAAAGCAGGAGACGATAGAAAACAATAAAATGGGGACCGTAACAAAACCCAAAGAAGCAGGTAACAGTAGAATGTGGCAGAAAACAACAGGCAGCATAGAAACTGAGGGGAGGAAACAGCACGAGAGGATCAGCAAAAAAAAAAAAAAAAAAAGAGGTAATGAAAAATAATAATAATAATAATAAGCAGGAAGCAGCAGAGGAGGAGGAGGCTCGTAAAAAACGGCGGAAAAAGATGTTAAAATACATTAGAAAAAAGAAGAGGTTAAAACACACTAGAAAAAGAAGAGGTTAAAACACACTAGAAAAAGAAGAGGTTAAAACACACTAGAAAAAGAAGAGATTAAGAAACAGTAGAAAAAGAACTAAGCAGGTAAGAGCAGACATAATACAGGAAAAGAGATACCAGACTAATAGAGGAGAAGAGAGCAAAGGGAAAATTATAATATCTCTCTCTCTCTCTCTCTCTCTCTCTCTCTCTATATATATATATATAAAGTAAATATATATAAATATATATAAATATATATAAATAATAAATCTATATATAAATATATATAAATAAATATATATAAATAAATAAATCTATATATAAATATATATAAATAAAAAATATATGAATCTATATATAAATCTATATATAAATCTATAAATAAAAATATAAATATATAAATATATATATATATATATATAAATATATATATAAATATATAAATATATATATAAAAATATATATAAATATATATATAAAAATATAAATATATATATATAAATATAAATATATAAATATATATATAAAAATATAAATATATATATAAAAATATAAATATATAAATATATATATAAAAATATAAATATATATATATATATAAATAAAAAAATATATATATATATATAAAAATATAAATATATAAATATATAAATATATATATATATAAATAAATATATATATTTATATATATATATATATATATATATATAAATATAAATATATAACTATATATATATAAATATAAATATATATATAAAAATATAAATATATAAATATAAATATATATATAAAAAATATAAATATATATATAAATACATATACATATATATATAAATATATATATATATATAAAAATAAAATATATATAAAAATAAAAATATATAAAAATAAAAATATATATATAAAAATATATATAAAAAAAAATAAAAAAATATATATATAAAAATAAAAAATATATATATAAAAATAAAAATATATATATAAAAATAAAAATATATAAATATATAAATAAAAATATAAATATATAAATATATAAATAAAAATATAAATAAAAAATATATATATAAAAATATAAATATATAAATATATATATAAAAATATAAATACATAAATATATATATAAAAATATAAATATATATATATATATATATATATAAATATATAAATATATATATAAAAATATAAATATATATATATATATATATATATATATATATATATATATAAATATATAAATATATATATAAAAATATAAATATATATATATATATATATATATATATATATATATATATATATATATATATCAATCAATCAATCAATCATTTCCTGTGGCACCCTCAGGGATGCATAGGGCCTCGATGAACTCACACCACCACATCCTATCTTGTGCTAACTCCTCAAGATCTCCCCAACACTCATCTCCAGCTTCCCGTCTCATTGTCCTCACCCACGTCTCTTTTGGCCTTCCTCTACCTCTCCTACCAAGTGCCACCCACCCTGGTGTACCTCGTACTATTCCCTGTCTCCTATACACATGTCCTAGCCACTTCCATCGTGAGAATCTAACATATTCATCGATCGGCTGCACTCCCGTTATTTCTCTAATTCTACTATTTGGTATCCTTTCCCACCACTTAACTCCTAATATTCTTCTAAGTGCTTTATTTTCAAACACAAAGAATTTATTTTCCATAGTCACTGTGCTGTACCAAGACTCGTGTCCATAAATTAAGATACTCCTAACCATTACCTTATAAAGTTTGATTTTTGTATGCACAGAGAAATTGTTATTATTCCAAATATTTTTAAGCATTCCCATTGCCTGATTAGCCTTCTTTAACCTTTCCTCGAATTCAAAGTTCAAAGAACCATCCTTGGCTAAATAAGTACCTAAATATTTAAACCTATCAACTTGCTTTACAACCATACCTCCAATTACACATTCCTGCGCATTTTCCATATTCATATTGATTATTTCAGTTTTTCCACAATTAATAACCAAACCCACCTTGCGACCTTCACTCACCAAACAGTCCAACACTCTCTGCATCTCTTCTGGCCCATCACAAATCAAAACTATATCATCTGCATAATCTAAATCCAAAAGTTTCCTGTTCTCTCCCCAAAGTATACCTGCACCGGTTTCTGTTCCAACGCGTTTCATAATGTAATCAATGACCAATATAAATAGTAAAGGCGATAGAACACCACCTTGAATTACTCCGGACTTGACTTCAAACGAATCACTCAGACAACCATCAACCATCACTTTACAAAAGGTGTCCTCGTGCATGTTCATAATGACCCTCACAAACTCCTCTGGTATTCCATAATGTCTCATGATCTTCCCCATAGTTCTCTCTCGAAACACTATCAAAAGCCTTTTTCAAAAATCAACAAAACAAAAGACTTAACGGCACTCTCATTTCATTAACTTGCTGCATCAAATGCCTCAATAACAACTATAAAGATCTGATCATTGCAACCACGTCCCTTTCTAAAAAACCAGCCTGTTCATCCCTCAGAATACCCTCAACCACTATGGCTCCAACCTATTTAACAACACTTCTACTGAAAACTTTCAAAGCTATACGGTGACAAAGAGATTCCCCTCCAATTACCACATTCACTCAGGTCTCCTATTCGGAACTTTTAACAATTACACCATTCTTCCAAACTGATGGTAGTAACCCCGTCACCCATATCTTATTGAGATAGCTTGGTTCAAGATCATTATTAATCTATCCCCCTCCACTTTAAACATTTCCGGAAATAAAACCATCCTCCCTGGTGCCTTATTATTCTTTAACTGTTTTACTGCTTTCTCCACTTCTGCAAGCCTCAACTCTCCTAAGTTTCTATATTTAAATCTTCCTGAGCAGACGGTATATCCTCTTCTGGTGGTATTGGTCTATTAAGAACTGTCTCAAAAATTGCTCTTTCCATCTATTTTTAATATTTCCATCTTTGGTCAATAAATTTCCTTCCCCTGTCTCTAACTGGTATTTCCTTGCGTTTACCTGCATTACCACTCAGTTCTCTAACTCGATTCATATGGGCTATTCCTTTGACTCTGTCCATCATTTTTGTCTATTAAGATTTCAGTCTCTGCAACCTTTTCATCCACACACATCTTCTTTTATCTCTCCTAGCTAACCTTCTTACTTCTGAATTCAAACTCCAGTACGCAGCTCTTGCTAATTCAATCTCTTAGTTCATCAACGCATTGCATCTCACTCCCTCAATTTAGCCTCACCTCTCTTTTTTATCATATCCTCACGTTTCCTCTGATATCCATTTCTTTCTCCTGAAGCTATGTCTCCTTCCAATCGTACATTCAGCAGTCTCATGCAAAACTTTGTTCACATCCTCCTCCCACATCTCATCTTACACTTCTCTCCCCCTCTTCCAACGTTTCCAACACCAAAAACCCTATTTCTGCATTCTAATCTGAATTCCTCCTTTTCTTCTCTCTTCCCTTCTAAGCTGTTAACAATATCGTATCTACCAACACCAGATTTTTCCTTCTTCTGATTTTTTAAGTTTAAACCTTATTTTTGCAATGCTGAGTTGATGGTCACTACCACAATATCCGCTCCATGCCGTTTAACATGAACATCTAGCAGAGAACTTCTATGCCTCCTACCCGATAGCGATGTGATCAATCTGATTTTATATTTTCCACACGGCGACACCCAAGTTGTCTTGTGTATATTGCAATGCTGGAAAGAGTGTGCCCCCGATGACTAAGTCAGTTTGCTAGACAGAAGCTTCCAAACCTCACTCAGTTTTCACTCATCCTACTACCAACTCCCATCTTTGTACCCCATACATGCCTCAAATCCCTCATTTGAACAGCCCATTACTGTGACATTAAAGTCTCCAACGCAGATCAAAACATCATGTCTAGGTACCCTTCCTACTCCTTCTTGCAACTTTTCATAAAAATGTGTCTTTTCCTTTCATCGAGTGCATCATTAGTAGGTGCATAACACACAAAAACAGACTGATGTTGCCATGATTTGATTTAAACCGTGCGTATAACAATTCGCTCATCTATAGGATCCCCACTCACATAAAGCCTTATTTGCCTCTACAACCCAGCAACAATCCTACTCCCTGATAATGCATTCCGTCTCTGTCGACCAGATATCAATAAACGTATACCATCCTCAAATCCAACTTATCGACTCCAGTTAATCTAGTTTCTGTCAGAGCACAAATATCAAGTCCGTAATTTTAGAAAAACCTTCACTAACTTCATCGATTTTACCGTCATGATTTAGCGTTCTCACATTCTAGTTACCAATTTTAATTGTATTTTTTGCACTGACAAAGGAAATTAGACTGTAATTGAGGCAACTGGGTGAGATTCTTAGCACCCCCCTGCCCATTTAAGGGCTGCACGGGACTAGGGGGCCATTATTGTTCTTTCCATAGAGTCCATCAAGGT
>NC_137059.1:7776548-7976548 GCF_032717465.1 Coenobita brevimanus
CTGTTATCTTTTCACTCCACCAGTTATTGACCTCCTCCTCCCTCCCTCCTCCTCCTCCTTGTTTGCCGTTATTTCTGTCTCACTTTGTGTCTTTTATCGCTTGTCTTGCTGCACCCACACCATCAAAACCCTGCCACATCCACCACTTTCACACCCCTGCCACACTTACCACCTTTGCACCCTGCCAGACCCACACCATTGCACCCTGCCAGACCCACACCATTGCACCCCCTGCACCACCCACACCTTCACACCCTGCCACATCCACACTTCTCTCACACCCTGTCATTCCCACACCTTCACACCCTGTCAACACCTTCCCACCCTGTCATTCCCACACCGTCACACCCTGTCACTCCCACACCGTCACACCCTGCCACTCCCACACCTTCACACTGTCACACCCACACCTTCACACCCTGTCATTCCCACACCGTCACACCCTGTCACTCCCACACCGTCACACCCTGTCACTCCCACACCATCACCACACCCTGCCACACCCACCCTTGCACACCGAATCATTCAAATTGTCACACGTTCATTACATGTGCATTTTTATTTTTTGGTTTATTCATCTGTATTGTATTGGGTGTGCGATTCTGATAGAAAAGTGTTAAGAAGCAACCTACATTTACTAATGGCTTAGCTTCTGTCAAAGTACTTAGGTTTTAATGTAATAATTTCAGATGTGTTGTAATAATAAAAAGTACTATGGCAGTGACACTCACGTGGCGGGCATGTCTGTCTGGTACAGTGACCATCCATCAAGAACAGCTGCAGTGCCATGAGTGTTGATTAGTAATACACAAAGTCCACAGTTGAGTGTGCCAGTTAATATTAGTAATGTTGCCTTTTATTACTGATAATTTACTAATGCAATATTTATATTAGAATTAGTACTAGTAGTAGTAATAATAATAATGTTTTCCTGGTGTTGGTTTAACCTCACCTCCCAGTTCAATTTAGTCCTGCCGCCTGAACACCTTTAAGCCATGAAAATGTTCCCAGTCATAACTTTTTGGTTTTATTGTGACATTTATTTGCCACGTTCACCTTCCTAATGGTTTTGTGTCACTGTAATCGTGATGTTGCCATTTTACTTCATGCTTAGCTTCTTTTTTTGGAGGGGAGGGGAGGTTAAGGTGATTTTCTTTCTTTCCTTTATAATATTTGTTTTGCTGATTCACATTGTCTTTTGTTAACTCTGATTTTATTGCTACTTCGCCTTTGACACCCCTTCAGTTTGAAGACGTCATACTTATTCTGTGTTACCCCAGAATATTTCACTGAACTTAGGAGAGATCTGTGGGCATGAAGACGTTAATTGTGTTTTCTCGTTGTTCCGGTTCCCTCTTGATAATTACCAATACTTTTCAATCGCGTTAATAAGTTTTTCGTATTCACGCCTTTTATTTTATTTTATTTTATCTTTTCCCCGTTACTTCTCACACTGTTTTATTGACTTCTACATTATTTTCCTTATAATTTCTTTTGATCTCCTCTCGAAGTTTATGATTCGTCATACGGTATATATTCTGTTATTAATTCCTTCACTGCTAAGTCTCCGGTGTTGAATAAAATCGTCCGATGATGCCTAAAAATTAATACAGTAATGTAAAAAAATAATATCTTCATTCTGTTTCTTTTCTGATTTGTATCTTCCTTTTGTATCTCCTGATTTATTTTATTAGACTCCTCTCTCTCTCTCTCTCTCTCTCTCTCTCTCTCTCTCTCTCTCTCTCTCTCTCTCATTTCCGTCTCCCGTTCCTTAATATGCCTTCATAGTGTTCTTCCTGCCTGGTACGAGAATGTCTCACCGTCTTACTAATCTTCATGTCCTTTTCACTTCCTTCCTTCCCACACCAGTTTCTCGAGTCATTATCTCTAACCCCTTGAACACTGTGACATATTATTTAGTTTACTCTAGCTATCTTCAGACGGTTTTATTCAGCCCTTGAGGGAGTTTTCGAAATGGATGAGTTAGATACAGCCCTCATTAACTTCCTCAGTGTGAGTTTTTGCAGGCTGAATGGAATCGTTCTTTGGTAACGGAAATAAAATATATAGTTGCGTCTCCAGGTTGATGGGGTAAATGGAATGGATATCTAACCCCTTCACTGATGGACTTAATTTTTAGAAAAAATGAGAAGAACGAAGCGTATGACGTCTTATTGAAGGGAGTAATCGCGTCTCCCCTCTGAATGTGCGTTCTGCCTGAGAGACAGACAGACAGAGTTGAAACGTACAGTACGGGACAGGGTAAAAGTAATGCATTCACGCACGAACTCCATCCTCTTGATATTTCATCGGTTTGATTTATTTATTTTATTTTTTTAATCTTTCGTTCTTTCTTCCATTGTACCCCTTCTGATTATTTCTGTGGGTAGAAAGAAACTGAAAAGGCTGTAAAGATAATAAATGCAGTACGTTGAGACAGAAATAAAGCTTGAGAGAACAAAGAGGCCAAACAGGAAGAGATACGCCGAGAAAAACCACTAAATGAGAAGCTAATGAAATGGGTAGGGAAGCAGTGAGGGATGAGGAACCGGCTGGATGTATGAGAGAGAGAGAGAGAGAGAGAGAGAGAGAGAGGCCACCAAGATTCCATAACTTAACGAAGATGAAGTAACTTTTATTCTTTATGAGTTTCAAAATATATGTCTCGACCTGACCTGACCTTTCACACTTCACTTGACCCACACTGCCATGACCCCTTCGTCCACTGACCCAGGGAAATTGCTTCTTCTCGACCTGACATTCTGCCGCAGTGAATCTTGGGTCGTAGGTCAGTGTTTCGGAAAAAGAGAATATCTGGCCAGGTTATGAAGTTGATGTTACATAAGAATACTTTTTATTTTGCTTTTTATTATTTTTAAGAGGCAAGAGTTTTGAAAGGCGGGTGTGTGCAATGCAGGTGGTGCGTCGTGGTAAGAGGGGTTGTTACTGAGCAGGGAACTGAACGCTGGAAGGTTCTCTTGTCCAGGCCACGTCTCACTCGATGCTGTATGGTACAATAAATATTTTTTCTACTTATTTTTGTTAATTCTCTCTCTCTCTCTCTCTCTCTATATATATATATATATATATATATATATATATATATATATATATATATATATATATATATATAATGGTTAATATTTTCCTTTACGCGCTCTGTCTATGTTTATCTAGTTACATTATATGTCCGTGTACTAACGTATTCCTCCCCTCGCCCCAGTAGTAACCTTTCAGTTCGCCTCCTACGTGTTTATCTGTCCTCCACTTTCCTTCACATTTTATTATTGACCATTAATTTAATTGTAACAATGCGGCCCACATATTAGGCAGGTAATGGCCTTTGTGTGTATGTGTGTGTGTGTGTGTGTGTGTGTGTGTGTGTGTGTGATGGTGAGCATCATGATGCAGGTGATGCTGGTGATGTGTAATCATGACGGTAAGTAATGGTAGTGATGATGATGATTCCATTATATTTTCCTCTTCTTTCTCCTCCACCTCCTCTCCTTTTTCCCTTTTTTGACCTCCGTTCATAACTTTCATTCCTCTCCTTCTTCCTCATTCTTCTTACCTTCCTTGTCTCTCCCCACCTTCCTTATATCTTTCTTCCCTGCCCACATCTCCCACCCTTCTTCCTGACCCAGTACCACTCTCGACCATCCCCGCCTTCCTCCTGCCCCTTCCGTCCTACCCCCTTCTCTGGTACATTACCTGCACTACCCCTCTTCTTACCTATTATTCTATTCTTCCCTTTCCTCTCCCCTTACGCTTCCCCTTCCCCCAGCACTTCATCTCCATCCCCCTCCCTTCTCCAGCTCTTCACCTGCCCCTCCCTCCCTCCCTCTTCTTTCCTTCCCTGACCTTTTACCTCCCTCCTTCACTCAGCCTCACTATCGGTACTATTCCTCATCCCCAACCCCCTTCCTAATCCCCCTCCCCCTCACAACCTTTCCCTTCACCCCCCTCTCTCCTCCTCCTCTCCCCTCCCCCCTTCCCCCCGACTCCCCCTCCCCTTCCCCCCCTCCCCCTCATATCCCTTACCCTTTCCCCTCCTCCTCCTCCTCTTCCTCTTCCTCTCCTTCCGTAACCTTTTGCCTTCCTGCTCTTCATCCTTCTTCTTCCAGGTACTTTCCTCCTCCCCTTCCTTTGACCTACTCTGGCATTTCCGTTCCCCTCTTGTGCATCATCTGGATCTCTCGCATCACATCCTCTTCTTTCAGGGCGCTCTCTCTCTCTCTCTCTCTCTCTCTCTCTCTCTCTCTCTCTCTCTCTCTCTCTCTCTCTCTCTCACACACACACACACACACACACACACACACACACACACACACACACACACACACACACACACACACACACACACACACACACACACACACAGAGCTGTCTCCTATGTTAAATACCATTGAATCTCACTATATGAAAATACAATTTCATTTCATTTGTCTTTCCAGGTGAGTGTGTGCTACAGAATAACCAGAACAGAAGGCGAAGGAACGTGTAGACAACCAGGTACAGTTTGTTTATCTATCCATCTATATCTGTCAGTTTGTTTATCTTTCTGTGAACATGTCTCCGTCCATGTAGGGCTGTATTAGTGTGTGGAAGGCAGCTCCCGTGGTTTGGTATCTCGCTGTAATTAATCCCAACATTGTCAGCTCCTTTAGGGAGGTGTGGAGCCCATTAAGCATTCGATAATAACTGTTGTAATGATACTCTTTTTATTGGTTGGTGCGCCCATTAGCATCACTCCTCAAGACAAGTGGGGAAAGAGAAACGGAAGAGTGAAAATTTTGTTGACTAGTATCTACTTAAAAAATCTATCTATATACCTAGGCTGCTTCCCCCAAGGAAAGGGAGGTAGCCGAGACAGGACGACACACTCCCCATTTACTCATCCATTCAAACACATTCATTCGCATCTTAGCCCCAAAGGGGAGAAGGGACAGATCCTCCCCACACCACACCGCACGAGGGTCAACTGCGCAGTCCAATCAGTGACATCCACAGCAGGGCCCGACAGAAGAGCTGGTTTACCCCTGACACATCATAATTGACCCATCCCCTTACCCGCACCTGACCTGAATAGCTGATCAGACCGAATACGGGAGAATATCTCCCCAGGGATGCTTCATCATTTTTTCATTCACAATTTCTCTCCATTTATTCCTGTCACTCGCAGCCACTCTTACATGCTCAACAGACATCCCTCTCGTATCCAACGCTCTCTTCACACTGTCCACCCATCCTATTCGTGGTCTCCCTCTCAGCCTTACACCTCTCACATCAGATCTAGTTTTTTCACCAATCGCTCATTATCCATTCTCTCCATATGCCCAAACCATCGCAACACCCTCTGTTCAACTCGATCAGCCATCTCCCGAACAACTCCAGTTCTCCTTCGCACTTCATCATTTCTCACTCGATCCATACGCGTCACTCCACACATACTCCTCAGACAGAATTAGTACAGCTCTACTGTACACACAGCAAAAAAACTATCGTTACAGAGGGGTCCGATGTGTTTCATACTGAACAACCTGGCTGTCTCGCTAGGGTTGGTAAGCCTGACAGTGGGTGAGTTGCCAAATAGGACGAGGTAGAAATATGCATGGGAGAAGCAATGGATATAGCTTATATTAAATATGCAACAAACACACGCAGGGATACCAATGGAGGAGGCTGTTATCAAAAACCTTCATTCGTGTGTCATTTTATATCGTGCAGAAGGTGTAACGATAGTTTTTTTGTTGTGTGTACATATATTTATATCGGTAGTCTGTAAGTCTTTATGTATAGTTGTTTATCGATTTATATCTGTCGTCTCACGTCATGTAATGTGAGGAGTGACTGTGACACAAATGAAAAACAGGCATTGTACTCCCAACTTAACAACGACCCCTTTCTCCCACGATACTCCATTCTTCCTTATCTATTCCCCCCCAAAAAAACACACACACACACACACACACACACACACACACACACACACACACACACCTTTTCTTTTTGTTCGCCTCCTTTGGTTTCTTTGAGTTACGGGGGAAAAGGCTACATTAACGTTAACCCCCCCCCCCACACACACACACACTGTAAGGCTGGCCAAACATGCGATATACAAACATCACAACACCTACACAGTTGTCGTGACACAGCCTGGGCTTTCCTGCACCTCCTGGACATTAGATATATTCCTTTGCAATAAATAAATAAAGAAAAAAGTGCCAAGCCATCATTTGTCAGGCACGGAGTTGCAGTTGAATTGCTTAAAGGTAAATAAAATAATAACCAACACATCACACACTATCTAGTCTGTTTGAATAGTTTTTATTATTTGTTTTCATTTTAGTAAGTACTTGCTGTTTTTAGTTTGTTTATCCTCACTCCATAGTGGAGGCTCTTATAATTACATTTTATTTAATAGTTTATTTTCAGAACGTAAGTACACGCTCACACAATTCAGGCAAACTTGTATCCATAGTTGTAGTTAAGATACCTGAAGCAAGGTTACCAAGAACACAGTAATGATTATATTGGAAAGTGAATAATTGGTGTGTGAAGGACACAGCTGCACCATCATCATTCACTGTCCTTCCTGGCCATCTTTTATTGGTTTTGCAACATAATATGATAGATGATAATACAGAATCCAGAATGTATAAAATGAAAGCATTTGCATTACAAAATCTTAGTTGTGTTTGCTGCTGTACAGACACAAATAATGCTTGTTTACATTATGTATTTGAATTGTATTAGCACACTCCGTAAATTAAGGAGATATAGCAGTGCTTCTACCACTATACTGAGCAGGTCACCCCAGGTAGTCGGGTGGCCTCTGAATCAAGCCAGAGTCACCTTTACCTCAAAGACATCGATGTAGATAACACTTCAGCCGCCAGCTTCAGACACACGTCCTGGAAGTGCTCGTTAAATAAAAAGAATATATATTCCCAGACATCTGATATTGTTCGTACACAACGGGAAGGGTGGAATATTCAAACCTCTCAAGCATTCTTTCCATTATTGCCCGAAGGCTGTAGAAAGGTACTGTACCTTAAATTATCCTCAGACACTCAAGTATTGTTCTTACATTGTGAGAATATTCGAATACCACACCTTTCAGTATTGCAGCTAGACTGTCGTAACAATATATTTTCGTGGGTTTGGCTAATAATACGGCTGGGTCTCTTCCCACATGGACCCCTGACCTTCCCGCTAATTGTGCACCGCCTTCTTCGTCTATCCTTAGGATAATCCTCTTATTTTCTCTCTCACCTTCACTCACTTTCTTCCTGTTTTCCTGCTTGGTGTGTGTTAATGTGGATTTCGTGTCAGTTTTGCCCTTCGGAGTCATTATTTTGGCTCTCAGTTCATGTTTTTATTATTATGATTTCTTTGCATATTTTTTTGGTGATTGTGGTATTCATGTTTATTTTGACCTTCTTTACATGGTGTGTGGGTATTTCTCTCTCTCTCTCTCTCTCTCTCTCTCTCTCTCTCTCTCTCTCTCTCTCTCTCTCGTGATTTTTTTCCTTTGCATGTTCGTTGGCGATTTTGTATTCTCAGTTATTTGGACTTTATTTGCATGTAGTTTTGCGATTTTTATTCTTTCATTTTTTAATGTTTTTAAGGGATTCCGATTTTTCATTCTTGTCTTTGTATCCACAATGTATAAACCCACACCACACAGCCACAGCTTTTAATAACCACACCCAACCACAGTCAGTTTAACCACACCCTTGCTGTCCACGCCATTCTTCCCGGCCGCCCACGCCATTCTTCCCTGCCATACCTGTACACTGCTGTCCACACCACCAATTCACAATTACAAATTAAGGCTTACAACTACACTCTCAGCTCTCCCATTTATTTCGACAGTCATGCACTACTAGCCACACTTTCAAACTACTTTTACAGCCCAAGCTTTGTCAGCAGATACAGACATGCCCCTTTGTTGTCATACTTGATTGACGCTTCGACTACTACTACACACGACCACAACTGTTATGCCACATATGATGCGTAATTACTACAACAACACACACTACCACAGCTGCTGTCCTACCACAGACGACAGTAACTACCATAATGACACTGCACCACCACAAGTGTTCTACCGCACACAGTCCACACCTGCTTGCATAATACCACACAACCCACAACTTCTTCCTTAATATTACACAACTGTTCTACCATCTACCACACAATCCACCATAAATGTTCTACCACACATATCACCACAGCCGTTACCACATCACCACTTCACCCTGTGACTCACCATCACCACACATCCTTTCAACCACAAATAATACATTTTTACCACTTTAAAATATTAGAAACGAAGGAAACAGTCCAGCTTGGTATATTGACGTTCAACATTTTCTTCTTGCATTCTTACGATATGTAGTATACTCAGTTTTTTGGATGCGGACGGAATTTGAATCCCATCAGTGCAGTGGCGGCTTTTTAAATTTGTTTTTTGGTACCACCGGACGATATTATTCAGTTTGGGAGAGCCCTCGTAGTGAAAGGGTCATACAGGCTTGATTGCGAGCGAGCGCAGCAAGCAAAGCGATGTTTACTTTCAGCTGAGAAATGAGCGGCCCGACACAAGACACGACCGCGATGGTTTTCACACGCTTATTTCTGCTGTGTGAGGTAGAGAGGAGATTCTTTCAGCAGGTAGTAGATACATTCAATAAATTTTGTTTTTAGCTATATATTTACTCATGAGACCAAAGAAACCCCTTGGAAGCCCAGCTTTCCACGGGAACTTACCGAGGGCTTCAGTTGACATGCTCCACTATGAAATCGGATTAAAAAAGATTGCCTGTTGTAACACATTGTTTTCTTGCATGAATTCTGACAATAAAGTATCGGATATATACGCTCATAATTTCACATGAACGTTTCTTTTATGTTTAGGGGGTGAAATCCGCAAGGGTAATCACTTATTTCTGGGTTTTGTCATTCGATTAATAGCCAAGCGTTTACCGACGCAGTTCGTTGACACGGCAAGTTGGGAGCAGAGGACTGAACATTGCGCGTGTCATAAATGCTATGGCGCCTCTCTGTATGCACATCCAAAAAGAAAACGTGAAAGTAAATATTTTATCTCTATTCTTTTTTTTTTTTTTTTTAACTACCTCATCAGAAATGTTGAAAGTTTACACCAAGATGAAATTATGATGATAGGCGTAGGTACAAACGCTCGCTCACTCGTCTCATGCTCACAAAGCGCACTTTACGGTTTAATACCTTCAAGCTGAGGACGTCTTTTTCATTTCACTCTTGTTTCCTCCTGATGACTTTAGCTTTTAGGAAACCTTTGGTAGTGGAAGAATTTAGTGGAGGTAGATTTTTTTTTTTTTTTCCGGTCACTGTGAGAGCTTTTCTTAGAGTTGAATAAAGTCATCTGGAGGTAGAGAAAATATAAAATGCGTCATCATAGAGAAGAGGTTAAGCGTATTTCTTGCGTTATTATCACAATGTTTGACTTTATTTGCCAACTGGTGCGTTATTAATCATCTACCATTATAAAACTTGTAAGTTAAAAGTCTTGTCACAGCTGTAGTAACCACACTGCCATCACCACAACCAACTATCGCACAGAAAAGTCCAACCACATTCCCTGCCACCGAAGCACATTTACAATTATAATACCACAGGTAAGGCATCGTCACCACATCACATCACGGGGCAGCGTCATCACCACGATCACTCTGCCACAAACAAGCCATCACAACTACAAAACCATACTGTCATGACACCCGACAGTTAGTCTCGTCACACAATCACCATGCCACAACCTCCACCGTCCCACCACCAGCACATAATCATCATCACACGTCATCACCACATCACACCCTCACCGCAGTTAAATCATCATAATCACAGAACCATGCTACCATAACCACCAAATTCAGCCTCTACCACACCACTACCATACCACAACCACAAGACTGATGAGCTCTTGACGAAATGACTAAAATTTAATGTCCCTCTGATAGTTTGAGCCTGCTTTGAGCCAGACTGCTGGTGTGGTGGGGGTGAGCCGTCCTTTGTCAAGCCCTTCTTTATTACCAATCCTTCCCAAGCTGAATACAATAATCCGGTGGTAATAATAATAAAATCTAAGTCGGCACTGTAGCAAAGTAGCAACTCTAGTTTAAGCCATATCCACGACTACCATCCCACTGTTATTTCCAACCTTACCCTACCCAAGCTGCCAGTACGTGGTTACCAGCACACGCACACGACTGTCAAACACTCACTGACATTATTTACACACACACACACACACACACACACACACACACACACACACACACACACACACACACACACACACACACACACACACACACACACACACACACACACACACACACACACACACACACACACACACACACACACACACACACACACACACACACACACACACACACACACACACACACACACACACACACACACACACACACACACACACACACACACACACACACACAGACACAGACACACACAGACACACACACACACACACACACACACACACACACACACACACACACACACACACACACACACACACACACACACACACACACACACACACACACACACACACACACACACACACACACACACACACACACACACACACACACACACCTTCTCTCTGTCTCTATCTGCCTGTCTGTATCTGTTGTCTATCTGTATATTTTCTGTCTTTCTATATACTTGTCTTTTTACCTACATTACTGTCCATGCAACACACCCTGTACTCCAACACACTTTTGCTATGCTCATCCAACACACTCTCCTTCCCCACACCCTGACACACCTCCGATCTACAGGGTGTCAAAGTCAGGTTACATGGACAGACAGAGAGAGAGAACACTTTCACCTATCGACTGGTAATCAGCCAGCGAAACATTATTAACGAGAGAGAGAGAGACTAACATAACCTGCAACACAAACTCTCTATAACGGTACTTATGACTCAGGCTGTACTCACACTCTGCATATTGGTTTCCCAACTTTTCGCATCTTATTCACAGTTTATATGCACCGTCGAAAATGACCAACCCTTCACTTTCACCTCCACAAATAAGCAGTCCACATCCACTGTCTAAGTCCACACCGCCCCACACCATAAGCACCGTCTCAGTCCCCACCACGCCTCGCCACAGAATCCCATACTTTACGCCACACTACACCCAGCGTCTCAGTCCGCACCACACCTACACCATCATCAGCTTCGTCACAGTTCCCTATTGCACCACACCACAGCGGAGTATGCTCGTCTTTGAAGGACATAATGCTTCATCATATAGTAACCTAGCAAGTACCATCTCTTGCCACTTAACACATCACACTACACCACACCACTCCACACAGTGGTTGTGTTAGTGTGTTGTAGTGATCAGCGATAGTGCTGTGCTAGTGATCCGTGAGTGTGTGTGTTGTGGTGACCCGTAGTGACCCGTGATAGTGTGTGCTACCTTGTGTGAACTAGTGCGTAATGGCTTCCTCGGCAGAAAGCTGTGTCCCCACTGCAGATACTGAAAAGGACTACCTTGAATTAAAGGAGGAACTTCTCGAACTGAAGCGGGAGGTACAAATTCTCAGGCAGGAGAAGGCACAAATGAGGGAATTGTTGGAGGAGATGTTGGAGGAGAAAGAGAAAAAGGCTGAAGGTTGGACACTTGTTAACAAGGGTGCAACGAAGTTCACTCTTAAAAAGCAAACGGAAATTAAGACAACTAATACATTCGACACACTACGGGACGAATGTGAAGGGAAGGCAGAGAGGGAAGTAGAGGAGAAGGACGGTGAGAGAACTTCCAGTACAGGTAAGTATAAACAGAACAAGAAAGGTAAGAAAAATGTTGTTGTTGTTGGAGACTCCCAGGTGAGATATCTGAACAGGGCCATGTATACTCCACTCGCTAAACATGTGTGTCTTCCAGGGGCCAGGGTGGCTAATGTGGTAGATAAAATTTCAAATATCGTAAAGGAAAGTGGTGACAAACCCACTGTGTGCCTCAGTGTAGGAGGCAATGATATTAGTAGCCGTAAGAGTGAGGTACTGTGGAAAAGGTACAAGTTGATGTTAGAAAAGGTTAGGGAGAGGGAGGAACCCCTGTAGTGCTTGGTGTTTTACCAAGGTGGCGGGTTGGAAGGGAATGGTTGAGCAGGGCAATAGGGTTTAATTGCCGCCTTTTGAAAGGTATTGCAAAGATAATGCAATACCTTTCATAGACAGCTGGGACCGGTTTTATGGACGAAGTGCCTTGTATAGTTGGGATGGGACTCATCTTAGCAGGCAAGGAGTTACTGTTTTAGCTGGAATGATAGATAGGGAGTTGGAGGGATTTTTTCGAGATTGAGAAGTAGGTGTACAGGAAGATGCAGCAACTACAGTCAGAAATCATTATTACCATGTTTGGATAGATGCATCGATACTTGCAAAATTAAGAACAAAAGTTCAACCAATAGTGTAGATACATCCACTCAGGCACCTCAAATTGAGCAGGCGATGATAGATGATAGAACAAGCGATGATAGAAGGGCGATAAGCGATAGTACAAAAAATTGTTATATTAGTAAAGTAAAGAGTTTCCCAAAGTTAGTAATAAAATAAATAACAGTAAATGCCAAGGTAAAGGCATAACTACTCGTAATAATCTGAAAGTGTACTACACAAACAGCCGGAGTTTACGTAATAAAATGGATGAACTGAGGGCTTTAATTTGTACAGAGAAAATAGACATTGCCGTTATTAGTGAAACTTGGATGAATACAGACACTCGAGAATTTTTAGCAGAATATCAGATAAAAGGCTATAATATTTTTGTGTCAAACCGTCAGGGAAGAAAGGGGGAGGGGTAGCTATTTATGTAAAGGATTCATTAAACTGTTACAATAAAGCAGACATTAAAGTAAATAGGGACACAGAAAGTGTCTGGGTTGAAATTAGTAACAATAGGGAGAAATTAGTCTTAGGAGCAATTTACAGATCTCCAAAATTAAGTAGAGCTGATAGTAAATACCTCTGGGAGGAAATTAGGAAAGCATCACAGTCCAGCTTAGTAATAATTGTTGGGGACCTTAATCTGCCAAGGATAGATTGGAGAAATCAGACAGGAGATGCAGAGTCAGAGGAATTTCTAGAGGTAGTACAGGATAATTTCCTTTATCAGTATATCAGAGAGCCTACCTGAGGTAATAATATACTAGATTTGGTTTTAGCTAATAAAGAAAATATCATTAGCGATATAGAGGTTGGTGGACGACTTGGTAATAGCGATCATGAAGAAATTAAGTTCAAATTTATTTGGGATGTCTGTTCCACTGAAAATACCTCCACCGTTCCTAATTTTCGTCTAGGAGATTTCGATGGCTTAAGAGCTTATTTTCGAACGGTATTCCACAGGAGATTAGCTATTTGAGGGAATGTCAGGTTAGTGGGGATCCCCAGGTCATAGGTCAGGCGCAGGAAGCACGTGGGACGTCCGTCAGGTGTCTGTGAGGGGGAGGTGGTAGATAGGAATGTAGTCCAGGTGACGGAAATTAACTCAGCTCCAGTACCAAACAGACGTTCGACCAGTGAGAAGTATAACGAGTTAATAAATATAATATACGGAGGCCAAGATAGATATATTCCTTCAAAACCGTTTAGAACTAACAATTCAGAACCAAGATGGTTAAACAACAGATTAAAATCTCTCATAGGCCAAAGGAAAGGAATATATAGAAAAATAAAACGTGGAGAGGAACACTTACGTAACCGGTACACAATTTTAAATAGAGAAGTAAAGAGGAGATAAGAAAAGCAAAGAGAAGTTATGAAATTAAGGTTGCAAGTGAATCAAAAGTAAACCCCAAGGGTTTTTATCAAATGTACCGAACGAAAAATAAAGATAGGATAGGACCACTCAGAACAGAATCAGGTGACATTACCAGTGGAAGATAAAGAAATGTGCTCCATCCTAAATAATTATTTCATATCAGTATTCACAAAGCAGCAAATATTTACCATGAGAATACGGAAAATATTCTTAGTAAAATAACCATTAGTAAGGAGGACGTATTGAAAGAAATTAACAAGTTAAAACCTCAAAAATCGCCAGGTCCGGACGATATATATGCAAAAATTATAAAAGAAACCAAAGAAGAATTATGTCAGCCACTTTTAACGTTATTTAATGACTCTTTAAGTTCAGGAGAAGTTCCAGAGGCGTGGAAAACCGCAAACGTAGTGCCCATCTTTAAAAAGGGTGATAAATCAGCTGCGTCGAATTATCGTCCGATAAGTCTAACGTCAATAGTAGGAAAAATGTTAGAGTCAATTTTGGCAAATAAGATTAGAGAACACTTAGAAAGATTTAATCTTATAAACGAAAGTCAGCACGGATTCAGGCAAGGACGATCCTGCCTCACAAATTTGTTGTCATTCTACTCGGAGGTCTATGAGGCAGTAGATAGCGATAAAGCTTACGATGTTATTTATCTGGACTTTAGTAAAGCTTTTGATAGAGTCCCACACGAAAGGTTAGTTAGAAAGGTTCGAGCACACGGTATAGACGGCGATATCTTAAAATGGATAGAATCCTGGCTGAAAGGACGAAAGCAGAGAGTATTAATAAATGGAACTAAGTCGGACTGGGGATTAGTAACTAGCGGTGTACGTACTCGGTCCCTTATTATTTATCATATATATAAATGATCTAGACTTAGGAGTCAATAGCAGCATCAGCAAATTTGCCGACGATACAAAAATAGGGCGTATCATTAACTCGACTGACGATTGCCATTACTTACAAAAAAGACCTCGATACATTGTCCAATTGGTATAAAAATTGGCAAATGGAATTTAACTTTGAAAAATGTAAAGTACTTAACGTAGGCAAGACCATTGGAGATACTAAATACAGCTTAGATAACAAAGAAATTAGCAAATCGGAATGCGAGAGAGATCTAGGAGTTATGATTAGTAACGACCTTAAACCTAGGCAACAGTGCATTAATGCGAGAAATAAAGCAAATAGGGTCCTAGGATTTATTTCGAGAAGCGTGAGCAATAGATCATCTAAAGTAATACTGAAACTTTATCTAGCATTAGTAAGGCCACATTTAGACTACGCAGTACAATTTTGGTGTCCTTACTATAGAATGGATATTAATTCGTTAGAAAATGTACAGAGAAGAATGACTAAAATGATACATGACGTCCGGAACCTGTCATATGAAGACAGACTGAAAAGACTAAGTCTGCATTCGCTAGAGAGGCGTAGAGTAAGGGGAGACTTAATTGAGGTTTCTAAGTGGATGAATGGTATAAATAAGGGAGATATTAGCAAGGTACTTAAAGTGAGCATACAGGATAGAACTAGAAATAATGGTTTCAAACTAGAAAAATTCCGTTTCAGAAAGGAAATCGGTAGAAATTGGTTTGGTAATAGAGTAGTAGACGAATGGAATAAGCTACCTAGTAAAGTAGTTGCTGCCTCTTCCATTGAGAGTTTCAAGCATAGGCTAGATAAGCATATGACAAATAAGGGGTGGATATAGAATAAAGAAAATATTATAACCAATACTAATTAAAAAATAAATTTTCCTTTCAGGTTACACTATGATAGTCTCTATTCTCCTTTCACACTTTCCTGTAAAATGTCCACGCCAGTTTTTCTATACGGCGTGGTGTTCTTTCTGACTTTTTCCTGCCGGCTTCGGCTGGAGGGTTTGGAGGGCGGGGGAGAGCCTTCTTCTTTGCTATCCTTATCTCATTCTAGTAGTTCAGTTACTCTTCTAGGAGCTGCCTAGCATGGGCCAACCGGCCTACTGCAGTTATCCTCTCTTCTTATGTTCTTATGTTCTTATATTGCAGCTAATAGCACCACACCACACCACACAACACAATCCCATTTTGCACCACACCACACCACACTATACTGGTTTTCACATCACGCCACGCTACACCACACCACACAATACCATACCGTAGCGTACCGTACCACCACATACCGCAGCTCTAGCACCACAGTCACCATCCTACACGACACCATTCGACATACGATGACAGAAATTGCCAGACGAAAATGTATTAGAAACACGCCTTGCTTCCAACCATTACAGTGCCGACCAAAATGGGAAATGATCGCTCAGAGAATATGCCGACGTTTTTTTTGTGAAAGACTGTCGTTTCTTGCACTGTGTTCCCTTCACCCACCACACCCTTGCATCCATTCCCCCACACACTCCACCCCTGTTATTTACAATATACATTCACCCACACCCTAATCGTCCTGACAGCAATCCACACCCACCATTTTCCCATACCTACACACCCCATCTTTTATCACTGACGTCCAAACCTTCATTCACAGCAAGTATCTCCCCGCACCCACACCTACCTTCCCTCCCACCCACACACAGCGCATCACTTCCAGTGTGTACAAGCATCATGAAATGAGAAATGAACGATTCCTGATTTTTATATGGTACCACGTTGAGTACACCGCTTCCCGTCCGATCAGCGAAGTTAAGCAACGTTGGGTCTGGTTAGTACTTGGATGGGTGACCGCCTGGGAACACCAGATGCTGTTGGCATCCCTACATGTCAAGTGGGGTTGGTGGAGGATTAGTGCCCCTCCCTGTAAAACAATTAACTCTAAGCCCTTGGCCACCCCGTCTGGGATACATGGCGTCTGGCAATGAATGATGAATGAATGAACTTTTATCTTTTTACATTGCTTTGGGAAGGGGTTGTTTTGCAGGCTGTGGGTCAGTGATTCTCTTCACATGTCGCTCCACCTTTTCCCCTTCACATTGATACCGTCAACCACATTTACAGCCATCACCCATATCCACAACTACACCTGTCTACTCACACTCTACTACACTCGCCTGCCCATAACCTCAGTAACCGAACTCACAACCACCTTCACCCATTTTTATCCACACCTGCCTACATGTACCCACAGCCACACCCACATCTACATCTTTATTTACACCCTCACCCACACTTACACCCTCACCTTCACCTTCACCCACCGCTTCTACACTCCCACATCGTCACCATGTATGCATACATTAAACAGTCCATATAGGGCGGTGAACAAGCTCTGGTACAATAGCAGAAACAATAGTAATGTTGCATTCTGTTAACCTCTTCAGTCCATTGACGTCTGTTAAATTCTTACTGTCTCCTGACGAATTTATCCAGTCCAGCCTCTTCAGCCCGAGGATGTCCTTTTGATCATAATTTTGCCATCTCCAGACGATTTTATTCAGCTTAGGATAGACTTTTCTAACTGGAGGGGTTACGTAGCTACTTCCTTAATTAACCTTTTAAAGTCTACGGGGGCTTTCCGTAGCTAAATGAAGTGCTCTAGAGGTAGCAAGAAGGAAATATAAGTTGCGTCGTCGCACTGAATGGTTGAACAGTATGGCCTTGAAGTAAAAACTGGATCTTGGAGATAAATCAGATGAAACGGGGCTTGATGTTAAGATATCAAGTGGTGATGCAACTCCGTGACTTCTCTTACATTACCCAATGCTTCTCACGCGGCAAGGGTGTGCAGCGTGAACACAGGGTGAGGGTGAGGAAGGGATGGTCGGTGAGAGTGGGTGGGTGGAGGAGAAGGTGAAATTTGAGGTGAGGGTGAAGGAGGGATGTTGGGGTGACAATGGTTGGGTAGAGGTGGTGAAGGGTGAGGGAGGGAGAGAGGATAGGGTGGAGCATGGAGGTATAATTCCATGCGGTGGAGTTAGAAAAAAGATTGTGAAAAATATGGATTGATGAGGAAGAGAGGGTAATTTGAGGAAAAGTGGGTGAGGCGAGGAAAGATGGGGTGGAGCAGAGGGTAATGGGTGAGGGAAGGAGGGAGGGAAGAATGGGGAAGAGGTTGAAAGGTGAAGAATGGATGGCGAGGTAATGGAAGGAGGAAGGATGAGATGAGAGAGGGAGAGAAGGTAACGTAAGGGAGGAAGGTAAAATGAGGAAAAGTGGGTGAGGTGAGGGAGAGGAACAAAGGGTGTGGGGAAGGATAGATGGGGTGAGGTGAGGGAGGGTAGGAGAATTTGGGATATGTTGGCAGGAAAGAAACGGAGGTAGCGGTACGGAAGGAAGATAGGGGTGAGGGAGGGGCGGTGAGAAGATGGATGGTGTAATGAGGGAGGTATGGAGAGTATGGTGAGGGATGGGTGGTATGGAGGATGAGGTGAGGTGGGGAAGGAGGGTGGTGTAAGGGAGGGGTGGAGTGTGAGGTAAGGGATGGGTGGGGGTTTGATGTAAGGTGTGATTGTAGGTATTTTCTTTAACCCAGTGACTGTTGTTGGTGACCTACCCTGCACCACCGACTCACCTCTGCCCTTCTCTTGTCTCTCTACTTGAATTGTCAATATTTAACCCAGTCACCCTGGCTACATCGTGTGTACTATATTCTTACTAACGCGTCACGGTTTTATTCAGCTTAAGTGAGATGTCGACGGACTGTTGGAATTAGTCTCTTGAATACAAGAAACTGAATAAAATCGCTTGAGGGTAGTCAGCATTAAGTAAATTCGTCAGGCGGTGGCCAGGAAATAATGGAAACCGTCTGCACACTTGATTGACAACGTTCAACCCCGTGGATACGACACACTGATTGAAACTGGTCTCTGGTATTAAGCATAAATTAGCAAGTCGTCCAGTGATGGTCAGAATGAAAGAAATCGTCTCCACACAGGTTTTATAAATGTTCAGTCCCATAAATGAGGTTTTGTGTGTGTGTGTGTGTGTGTGTGTGTGTGTGTGTGTGTGTGTGTGTGTGAGAGAGAGAGAGAGAGAGAATTGGAAAATCCGTAAGTTCCTCAACCAGAAAAACATCTTAATAAATACATATCCAGAAGCCAGCCACCATAAAGGAATAATGACCTGACCTTACATGACCTGAAGGACCTCACGCTCCACCCCCTCACCCTCCTCTACTCCCTTTAGCCCCGTCGTGGCGTCCGTGGCTCCCTGACCTCTGCACCCTCACCCCCATCGAGGTCAGTGTGTACCCCTCCCTGACCCTTGTAGCCACCCCATCCTCTCTCTCTGTTCTGTCTCTCCCTTACCTTTCTCTTTATCCCTCCCGTGTCTTCTCTCTCATTCTGCATTCCTTTCCTTTTGTTTGTCACTTTTTCCCAGTCATTTTCCTCCTCCTCTCTTTTCCTTGCTCCACCCTTTTCTTCCCTCTCTCTTTATTCCCCACTTTCTCCCTTCCGCCTCCCTTACCCCCTTACCCATTTTTCCCTTGCCTCCCTCCAGAACCCACCCGGATTTTTTTCCTGATCCTTGACTCGTGTATTTTCTCACCAAGACTTTCTCCTTCTGTTGTTTTGTCTTTCTCATTTATCTCCTGTTCTCTCTCCAGCATCTCTCCCTTGTCCTCCCTTTTTTCTCCATTTATTTATATCTGTTTATCGTCCTTTTCTTGCCTTTCCCTCTGCACTCTCTTCTTAGAACATAAGAACATAAGAAGAGAGGATAACTGCAGTAGGCCGGTTGGCCCATGCTAGGCAGCTCCTAGAAGAGTAACTGAACTACTAGAATGAGATAAGGATAGCAAAGAAGAAGGCTCTCCCCCGCCCTCCAAACCCTCCAGCCGAAGCCGGCAGGAAAAAGTCAGAAAGAACACCACGCCGTATAGAAAAACTGGCGTGGACATTTTACAGGAAAGTGTGAAAGGAGAATAGAGACTATCATAGTGTAACCTGAAAAGAAAATTTATTTTTGAATTAGTATTGGTTATAAGATTTTCTTTATTCTATATCCACCCCTTATTTGTCATATGCTTATCTAGCCTATGCTTGAAACTCTCAATGGAAGAGGCAGCAACTACTTTACTAGGTAGCTTATTCCATTCGTTTACTACTCTATTACCAAACCAATTTCTACCGATTTCCTTTCTGAAACGGAATTTTTCTAGTTTGAAACCATTATTTCTAGTTCTATCCTGTATGCTCACTTTAAGTACCTTGCTAATATCTCCTTATTTATACCATTTATCCACTTAAAAACCTCAATTAAGTCTCCCCTTACTCTACGCCTCTCTAGCGAATGCAGACTTAGTCTTTTCAGTCTGTCTTCATATGACAGGTTCCGGACGTCATGTATCATTTTAGTCATTCTTCTCTGTACATTTTCTAACGAATTAATATCCATTCTATAGTAAGGACACCAAAATTGTACTGCGTAGTCTAAATGTGGCCTTACTAATGCTAGATAAAGTTTCAGTATTACTTTAGATGATCTATTGCTCACGCTTCTCGAAATAAATCCTAGGACCCTATTTGCTTTATTTCTCGCATTAATGCACTGTTGCCTAGGTTTAAGGTCGTTACTAATCATAACTCCTAGATCTCTCTCGCATTCCGATTTGCTAATTTCTTTGTTATCTAAGCTGTATTTAGTATCTCCAATGGTCTTGCCTACGTTAAGTACTTTACATTTTTCAACGTTAAATTCCATTTGCCAAGTTTTAGACCATTTGGACAATGTATCGAGGTCTTTTTGTAAGTAATGGCAATCGTCAGTCGAGTTAATGATACGCCCTATTTTTGTATCGTCGGCAAATTTGCTGATTCTGCTATTGACTCCTAAGTCTAGATCATTTATATATATGATAAATAATAAGGGACCGAGTACTGAACCCTGTGGTACACCGCTAGTTACTAATCCCCAGTCCGACTTAGTTCCATTTATTAATACTCTCTGCTTTCGTCCTTTCAGCCAGGATTCTATCCATTTTAAGATATCGCCGTCTATACCGTGTGCTCGAACCTTTCTAACTAACCTTTCGTGTGGGACTCTATCAAAAGCTTTACTAAAGTCCAGATAAATAACATCGTAAGCTTTATCGCTATATATAGACTCATCGAACTACTGGGGTTAGATAATTATATTTAGCCTTCACTATCAGAACGTTCTCCCTAGCTGACAAACTGTCTGGTGGTAATAAAATTGAAATATATATATATGTGAAGTTCTCCATTTTCCTCCCTTTCCCATGTTATCCCATTGTCTCATCTTTCGTTGTTATTAGTCATTGTCTCGGTTTTTGCTTTTTACTGCTAGTTTTTCTAACCTTCTTAATTTCAAATGGAGAACTTCACATATATATATATATTTCAATTTTATTACCACCAGACAGTTTCAGTCAGCTAGGGAGAACGTTCTGATAGTGAAGGCTAAATATAATTATCTAACCCCAGTAGTTCGATGAGTCTATATATAAGTTGAGTAAAATCGTATGAAGATAGCTAGAATGAAGCAGAATTAATTACCTTCGATGACTGAAAAAGTAAATCTCTCGTTTCCTCCTGCCTTTCACTTTTCTCTGTATCTTCTTATCTTCTTTCTCCTCTTTTTCAGTTTACGTTTCTCTTTCCTATATTTTTTTCCTCCTCAGCATCCAGCATTTCCTTCATTTCCTTCCATCCAGATCATTCATTACTACCTCCTCGGCTCTGTCCCCCTTCCTTCGCCTTAACATTACCTTAGCACAATCATCACCACCATAACTCTTCATCGCATCTCTCCTCTCATCTCATCACTTTCACTTTCTCCTATTGTATCATCATCATCATCGTCGTCGTCGTCGTCGTCATATTCCTTTCTTTGTATTAATCAGTTTCCTCCTCCTTTCATCATCATCATCGTCGTCATCATCATCATCATCATCATCATCATCATCATCATCATCATCATCATCCTTGTCGTCGTCGTCGTCCCGTTCTTGTCTTGTCAGGTTTTTTATATAGATATATTTTTTTAACCTTTTGGAAATCGTGGTCTCTGAAGTAGTTTCACTTTTCTTGGCCAAATTTCTCTTTCGTCCCGGAGTTTCTTAGCGAATTTCTTATCAGTTTCTTGAACATGTGTCGTTTTGCTCGATTTCTCCCCTCGGAAATCACCCAATCCTCTCTCTCTCTCTCTCTCTCTCTCTTTCTCTCGTTTCCTCCCTTTCCCCACTCGTTCCTCCTTTCTCCTTCTTAACTAAGGATGGAGGGCGTGGTTGGCTGGCTGACGTCTGGAGACTGGTGAGAGAGAGAGAGAGAGAGAGGGAGAGAGAATGTACTGTAGGAGTGTTTTCCCTCGTCTGTCCTACCACCTTCTTTCGCACGTCCTTTCTAATTTTGGCATCTCACCCCACCCCTGTCTAACTACGGGGGGTTAGGGGATAGGGGAGAGGGCGATGGTTGAGGGGGGATGGGGGTCAGCGTCTGAACATAAGAACATAAGAAGAGAGGATAACTGCAGTAGGCCGGTTGGCCCATGCTAGGCAGCTCCTAGAAGAGTAACTGAACTACTAGAATGAGATAAGGATAGCAAAGAAGGTACTGGTTGTGTGGTTAATCACTCCATTGTTAAGTTGGGTGGTTTATGGTGGTTGAATCGAGTTGCTCTTCATCCGGACACCTGAATTAATATATAAATATTATTGTTGGCTTCGTTAAGGATGACTTTACGTTTTACTGACACTTGGGAGGTGTTGTGATGGGGCGAGTTTTAGTGTTTGTTTTTGTTAATAATTGTGTGGATGATCATGGTAGTTTGTTTATTGGTTTGTGACGTGGTATTATTGTTGTATGCCCCACTCCTTGTGCCTGCCCTGCCTTGCCCTGCCCTGTCTTGTCTAACCCTGCCCTACTTTTTTATTCCTCTGCTTTTCCTGGTGTTGCATTACCCTGTCATGCTGTACGTTTTCTTACCTCATTCTCTCCTGCCATAACCTACTTCACCCAACCATATCTTATATATCCCTGCCGTCCCTTACCCTACCTGATCTTACCTGACCCTGTCATGTCTTACCCTGTCTGGTATCACCCAACCCTGCAATGTCCTACCCTGTCTTTTCTTGACCTGCCCTTCCTTACCTCATTCCTCTGTGTCGTCCTGTTCTAACTTTATTTTTTTAATATACGTCTTCTGCTCTGTCTCACATTGTATCGTTCTGCCCTGCCATACCCTGCCTCACCATCCTGCTGTGCTTTACACCGCTGTAGCATATCTTTCTTATTTATATGCGTGTATAACTCTGCCCTCGCTCACCCAGCACTTCCCTACCCCACCCTTCCCTGCCTCAGTATGCCAAACCCTGCCACTCCCTGCTCTGCCTTACCTTACACTACCCGTGCGTTGTCTCGCCGTGCCCTGCCCTGCCGTGCCCTGCCCTGCTCTACTGTAGCTTACCTTACCCTGTTTTATATAGGTGATTCATACCTTATCCTGCTTCACCACCCAGTCTAAACCAGTGCTACCTCATACTTATCCTACCGTCCACACCTGCTAATGATTTTACCTTACCCATGTCCACCTCTGCTTACCCTCTACCCTATCTACATGAACAATACCTTTTCACTCAGTTCGGCTCCACCTTACCTTCCTGCCCTACCCAGGTCTGACCTAAGACTTATCACAGTGTTCCTTAGTGTACCCTGCCTTGACTTGCCCTGCCCTACTCTACCCTGCCCTGCCCTGCCTTCCTATCGTCATCCCTATCCTTCCTCCCTGCCGTGCCCAGTTTTGCCGTACCCTTTTCTGTTCTGTCTAACTTTTGCTTATCTTACGTGTAGTGATCCCCGGTCTACATTGCCCTGCCTTGCCCTGCCCTGCCCTGGCCCTCCAGTTGCCATCTCCACCCACTCTCTGTCCTTACTCTAATGCTGTCCTTGTGCCCTCCACCCCAACACACACACGCACGCGCGCACACACACACACACACACACACACACACACACACACACACACACACACACACACACACACACACACACACACACACACACACACACACACACACACACACACACACACACTTCTCTCTCTCTCTCTCTCTCTCTCTCTCTCTCTCTCTCTCTCTCTCTAACACATCTTTGTTCATTCTGATCGCCCTGCCATTCCCTGCCCTGCCATCCCCGTTCCCATCTTAACCCACCCTGCCATTCCCTGCCCTGCCGTCCCCGTTCCCATCTTAACCCACCCTGCCATTCCCTGGCCTGCCATCCCCGTTCCCATCTTAACCCACCCTGCCATTCCTTACTGCACCAAACTCACGCTTCATTTACGTTCTGTGCTCTGTTACTTTTTACCCAGTTTCTTCCTTCCCTGCCATGCCCGATCATACCATACCTTGCCCTGCCCTGCCCTGCCCTGCCCCGTCCTTCACATCCATGCTCTTCGCTGTCTTTTCTTATTCTGCTTACAACTGCCCTGCCCTGCCCTGCCCTGCCCTGCTCTGCTCCGTACTACACAACTTTGTCCTTCGTTGCCTTGCGTCGTCGTATTCAACTCTTCCCTAACGTGCCGTGCACTACCCTGCCTTGATTTATTATACCGCACTGTAACTTGCCAGTCCTGGTCTTCAGGACCATGTGCTTCGCTGCACTGTCTCGTTTTATCCCAGTGTGACTTGCCCTCTGTCTGCCCTGCCCTTCCTCGCCTTGTCTTGCCCCGCTCTGCTTTGCCCTGCCCCTCCCTTCCCAACCTAGCCTTCTCCTGTCCTGCCCTTCTTCGCCTTGTCTTCTCCTGCCCTGCCCAGCCCTGTCCTGTTTTGACGAGCCGTGCCCTGTCCTGCATGGTACTCCCCTACTGTGCCCTTCGCCCGTGTCCACAGGTACCCTGCTGTGTCCTAACCTGACTTGCCCAGATCCACCCTGCCCTGCCTGTCTCTGATCTCCTGTTATTACCTGTGCAACCCCTCTGTACCTGTTGTAATTTATTATCAGCATGAAAGCAGTGTGACAATGAGACATTATTGATTTGTGTTTTTTATTCATACAGTGCATGAGCGTGTGATATATATATATATACTGCCACCAAGACCTGCCTCACCCCTCTTCTTACCTCCCCCTCCCCTGCTTCGTACCTTCCTTTTTTCCCCACTTCCTCGTGTCTCTCCCTCACGCATTCTTCTCTTTCTCCCTCTCCCTCCCTCACCCGTTTCGCACCCTGGACCCCGCTTCTACCCTTTTCTTCTTCATCCCCCTCCTCCCTCCCTTCATCACCCCTGTCCTCATCCCTCCTCCATCCTCTCCCCCTCCTTCCCCTCACCATCCCCCTTGCCACTTTTTCTCACTTCTCTTCCTCCTTCACCCGTTTCTCTCCCCCTCTTCCTTCCCTCCGACACCAGTCTTCCTCCACATTCCCCTCCCTCTCTCATTCCTTTTCCCCTCCCCACCCCGTCCTCATCCCGCTTCTTTCCTGTTACCGCATACCTCATCCCTCTCCCTTTCTCTCCATCTCCCCATCCCACACTCATCTCATCCTCATCTTTGTCACTTTTTACTTACCACATTTTTATATTCTTGCTTCAGACGATTGTATTCACCTAAGAAGACATTATTCAAATTGTAGGGGTTAGATGTAGCCTGCATTAACACCGTCACTGTTACAGCCTTTCCTGATCACAAGAAAATGGTCTGACAGCAAAGATGGGATTTAATATTTTTTGTAAAAGACATCATCATATTAAAGAAGTAAGTCTCTTCATTGCGAAAGGTTACCCCATGGCCGAATTAAATCGTCTGGGTGTTGCAAGAACAAAATTCAGAAGACGACATCGTACTTGACTAGGTAGTTAAGACTTTCAGTACTTACCCTTCAGTACGTGAAGCCTCACAAAAGCTGAATAAATTTGTTTGTGATCAAGAAGAATAAAATATACCGTCGTCTTACAGGAGTTCACTCATTCTGGACTTATCGAAATTTTACTGTTCCCTGCCTTAGCCGCACCGTTTTCACCCTGCCTCACCTCACAATAACTCATCCTGCCTTACCGACTCAGCCTCACTTTACCTATACCCCACATCACTCTGCCCAATCCTTCCACACCTCACTATAACACATCCTGCCTCATCCGATCTTACCGCACTCAGTCTCAATCTGCCTATACCCTGCCTCACCTTTCTTGTCCCTGCCTCAACCCAACCGCGCCTCGTCCCTGACGCCCTCCACCACTGCGACTGATAGCGGGCGTGACTGAAGGAGGGGAGAAACATTTCTTCTGGTTCCTCCATCACCACTGTTAACAAGGGTTGGGAGGGAGGAAAGGAGCTAGGGAGAGAAGGAAGGGAGGTAAGACAGTTAGGGGAGGGCGAAAAGGAAAGGAAAGAGAGAAAAGGAGAGAGGGAGGAGAGAGAAGTAGAGGAGGGAAGGAGTTAATGAGGTAGAGGGAAGGAAAGAAGAGACAGGCACGGAAGGGGAGAAGAGGGGAGAGGGAGAAAAAATGAGAAGGAAGGAGAGGGAGGGAGAAAGGGGGGGAGGGTTGAGAAAAAAAAGAGGAGAGATGGAAGAAAGGAGGGGAGAAGAAAGAAAATGGAGGAAAAAAAAGAGAGTGAGGAGGGAAAGGATTGAGGGAGGGGGTAAAGAGAGGGACATGAAAGAAGAGATAGGAAGACAGGGAAGGAAAAAGAGGGGAGGAAGGGAAAAAGAAAAGGCAGATACGAAGAGAAGAAAAGGGAAGGGAAGGGAGAGAGAGAGAGAGAGAGAGGGAGAGAGAATGGGGATGTGGGGTGAAAAGGTCAAGGAAGAAAATAAGGGAGAAATGAGGAAAAGGTGAATGAAGAAAAAGATAGGAAGAAAAAGAAAGACGCAATGAAAATAGACATGGGTAGGAGAAGTGGTGGGAGGGAGTGAGGGGAGCATTTTTTGTCCTGGTGCTGGGGGGGGGGTGGGGGGGAGGTTGCAAGGTGAAGATGTTTTTGAATTGAAGTTTATGACTTAATAATGTGCGATGCGGGAGGAAAATATGACTTGATTGCCGACTTACCTGACACATTAGCATTTTGAGCAGAGTGAGAGAGAAAGAGAGAGAGAGGGAGAGACGGTGATCCATTTAACCCTCTTCGCTGAGACATTTTTCCAGTACCTTCATCCACATCTTTATTGTCCCTTTAGGAGCGGAGGGGCGGGGCGGCCTAGGCTACTTAGTTCCAGCATTTAAGGTAATAGTGACTAGTCGCTGTTCCTTGAGTGGCTTCATGTAAACAATAAATCCCAACCTTCCCTCGAATGTAAGCCCTCTTAGGCCATATCCGGTTGGGGCGCCTTAACCCTCTAGATCAGTGGTTCTCGTTTCAGGCCACGGACCACCAGCCCAATTTATAAAAATATCGTGGACCATTTCATTTTTGAGTAATGATAAATAAAGTATAGACGACAAACAATTTGGTTTGAAAAATATTTCTTAAATAGGAATAATACAATAAAATGAATGGTCAATTATTTATTTTGATAAAATTTTTCGTACTGCAGTTTCAATAAATTTAAAAATATATGCACCAATCTCCAGTTTAATATCAAATATAGTGAACGTCCTGTGGACCACCCAAAAAGTCACCATGGACCACCAGTTGAGAAACACTGCTCTACATCACTTGGCGCCATTTTATTGTATGGTTACCGACCAGTGTAGTTACTGGAACCATCTGGTTTGCCACTCGGTGTAGAGGCATCAGAAGGCAACGCTACATCAGGCGAATGGATGGTCAGCACCTCCACCTACCACAAAGTCCTTCCCAAGATGAATAACATCCCCTCGCAGCAGGGAAAAAAAAAAAAAAAAAAAAAAAAAAAAAGGCATCATAGCACATCGATAACAAGATATTGCTTGCAGCCATATTACCACGAGAGGTCTTACATCAGCTGCACACTCTCGCCTGGCGTAGCAAAAATATATTTAAAAAGGTGTAATCGTAAAGAAGGAGCTGACATTCTCTCGATGCTGTTGTTTTTAACTGCAGGCTGAAGGACGCCGTGGTTGGCGTGATGGATGGTAACAAGACAGGATTATCTTCACACAATATTTGTGTGAAGGAGGCAATCGGGAATGGGAGGTGCATAATACTTTAGTTATATTGGTAAATATGTATGTGCAGAGGTTAGTATACATACATACATACACGTTCATAAACGCTTACGTATACATACATACAAATAGATAGTGACAGGTAGATATAGGTATACGTTCTTAGTGGCTCTAGTGAGGAAGATAGTGACTGGCACAATAATCGTTTCACATCCTGCCTCTCACTGACCATCATCTTTCTTGCCACAGCTCCGGAGTCCCGCTACACTTTCTGTTTATGTTGGCGAGACATAACTGGAGCAGCCAAGTGTCGGGTTAGAAATGGAGTGAGAGACGGAGGTAGCCTGGGTGGCTGATGATTATGGCTGTTGATGATGGTGGTGAGATAATTTACAATAATTAAACAGCAGATATGCCTGGTGGCCTCAGTGTGCGACATTATCCACTGTGGGATAGGAAACTTTGTACCACTTTTATACTTTCATTTTCCTGTTTCTGGATTCTTCTCACTCCATTTGTACAGTGGGATAATGTGGTGGTGGTGTGGTGGCCTTGATGATGATGATGATGATGATGTTCCTGATGATAGGTTTGTAATGATGATGATTGTGGTAATAATGCCAAAGATTATATTGCTAATAACATCAGTAACAGAGAGAGGAAAATTATCATCATCATCATCATCATCATCATCATCGTCGTCGTCGTCATCGTTGTAGATGCATATGTGTCTAGGAATTTATAAGGTCAAAGCCCATCTCCTTATCACCTTCGCCCCAGAGGTGGTCGGAGGGGAGAGGTTCACACACACACACACACACACACACACACACACACACACACACACACACACACACACACAGAAAGAGAGAGAGAGCAGTTGTTGGGCAAGTTATACGTTAGTAGGAGTACACCACCCATGTCTGCTGAGCCTCGGGTAATACAGAGGATGTGTTCGTATCTGATTACATGGCTCTCTACCACAGAACTGTACCTTGTTGTTTGTCAGTTTATTTCCCCAGTATGCTAAACAGACTACAGTACTTGAAGAAAAGGAATCGGCAACCCTTCAAAGCTCTCTAGATTAACGTGCAAGAATTTAAGACAGCGTGATATCCTAAATATATCGGTGAAGAAGTGAAGCCTGCCAAGCCTATGAGAATAGTGTTTGACCCTCCATACTGACACGTCCACACTCCTACGGTTATTGTTAGGCTGACCACTCGTAGGCTGTACGTGTGTGTGTGTGTGTGTGTGTGTGTAGGTCAACAGTGTGTGTTACAGTATTCTTACACCGCTGCCACACAACAATTGTAAACGTAACCCTGCTAGATTAGATAGAAATTTCGCGATTGGCACGTTGTTTATACTTTGCCACCTTTGCCCTGTCACTGCTCTATTCCCCCCTCCCCTCTCTCTCTCTCTCTCTCTCTCTCTCTCTCTCTCTCTCTCTCTCCATATATAATAATCTTTTAACGCCACCATCATACCATATCTTAGTATTAATTAACCTTTCTTGTCTTTCCAGGTAAGTGTGGGTTACTGAATCGCCTTATAAGATGAAAGTGGAATACGTAGAGAACCAGGTAAAGTAAAATTTTAGTGTCTGTATATACCTTTGTCATTGGGTTGGTACGAGAAAATTTTCTGTGCTTCTTTACCACTGATGTAACACCCACGCAGCATGTAACAGAGGAAACTTGTTAATAGGAAAGTTATGAATAACATGAACGTCAGTAAAAAGAGAGGTTTATTGAGTAGGAGGAAAGGCAGTAACAAGGAAATCAGTAACTGTGGAAAACGTGAGTAAGCAAACTCAGTAAGAGAGGAAAGTCAGTGAGGAAGCAGAGTCAGTATCATGAAAGTCAGTGAGTGAGTAAAGCTAGTGAATAAAAGAAAGTCAATGAGTAAAGAGAGCTTGTGAGTAACAGAAGAAAATATGATATGGCAAACTTGTGGAGGATAGTTGGAAATAGAGATGGATGTGAGATAATGATGCTGTCATTTTGTTATGTGGCAGTGTCATTGCGGTGTATTGTTGAAGGATATTGTAGGCAAATATAAGAGCAGTACTGGATCCCAAGCTGAATAACACCTTTGTGCAGTGTGAGTGACTAACGAGGATTACAATGGCTTCTGAACCTTTATATGGACACCTGTGTGGCCACTTGTACCTGTTGTGGAGATCAAAGCGACTTAATATCCTGTTCAAGGACTGAGGATATTTGAACACCTATACCAACAAAAACACTCACAGAGCGCATACCTTTGCCAAGGCAGCACCTCCCCATTTTCATTTCCAAGTTATTTCATGACTTTGATCCTGGTCTGACCATTTTCGACCAAAATTTAATAATGTTCCTCAGATGGTTCTCGGTCATTATTCCATACTATGTTAAATTCCATCAGCCATTCCATAATGTGACTGACAGACAGACAAATTGTCCTAGCCAAAAACATAGCCTCCTTGACAGGTGAAAATTGGGATGGTGTTTCTCACGGCGGCATCATTGCTCTTTACTGCTGTTGCAGGGTGGCGGACGATTTTATCAGAATTAAGAAGGTACGTCTGCAGTTGAGGAAGGTTGAAACGGTTTTTATCAACCCTTTTAATGACGATTTTCTGTTTTAGCCACTGATACTTTTGTTATATGTTTTGTACACTTCAGTACGATAACGACTTTTTGTATTTTATTTTTGCTGCCGCCAAACGATTTTATTTAACTTGGAAAATGCCTGGTGCAGAGTTGCAAGAAAATTGAAATGTTAGGTTATTGACTACTTATTAAAAATAAATTGTTAAGGTATTATCGGGAGGTAATTCACTCTCCAGGAGGTCTATGATCCATTGTTCGAGTCAGCCAAGTAACTGCATCTTTGAAGACAAGGATAGATAAATGAGAAAGATAATTAAAATCACATGCATATGCATTTGGCTTTCCTGTTCCACGCCTCTGTTGCCTCTTGTCTGAGCCTTTCATCGTCTGCTGAATATATTAAGCTGATCCTGCCCCACCACCACCACCGCCGCCGCCGCCACAGCCACCATTAAAATTTCCTACAACCATCAACACCCCACAGCTACACACCTCGAATCCGAGCTGGTTGGAGGTTTTTCTGCCGTGTGCAATGCTGTCTTAAATGATCAGGACTACGGTAGTCAACAAGCCTTGGACCGTCTGAATCCTCTAAGGGCTAATAAGGGATTGACTTTTATTGTTTTTAAAAGATATCTTACTTTCAGACTTGCTCTCATACTAATATTTGCTCTCACTCTTCCCCCCCAAAAAAAAAAAAATATCTGTCTATCTGTCTATTGCCAGACGCTTTAATTCCGTAATGGGTGACCATAAATAAAACTCCTCCATGTCGCCCTGCCCTTCTCCATTTCACTACCCTCCCCCCAGCTCACACACCCCTCTCTGATATACCTTTCCACTCTATCCCTCCATCTCATCGTCGGCCTACCCCTCCCTCTCCCCCCCTCCACCTCACTCACATACACTCTCCTCGTCAGTCAGTCACTCACCATCCTCTCCACATGGCTAGACCTCCTCAGTATATATATAAAAATAATGTTTCACGTAAATATTTTATACACGTTCACACTTGTGCATCATAAATTTTCTCGCTTTCAAAATTTTGCTTCCAGTCGCGATATTTTCCGTCATAAATTTCGCCTCTGCTCGTAATATTTTCCGTCATAAATTTCGCCTCTGCTCGTAATATTTTCCGTCATATATTTTTTCTGACGTACAACATTCACTCACAAAAAATTATTCATCTGAGAATTCGCTTACCTGTAGATTTTAGCTGACTTTCACAGTTTTATTTAACAAAGGTGGAGACAGTGAGAGTATATATTCTAATTGTAGATAGATAAACAGGTGGATAAGGATAGATAGATAATTTGATTGATTTATTTTCAGAGAGAGAGAGAGAGAGATGTATTTGATATGAAAACAAAGAAAAGGTTGGCTTAAGAAAGAGCACAAGAAATGTGGTAAAAATAAAAGTGTTGAAAGGAAACTGTGGAAGTGAAAGACAGGAGGGTTGAATAAAAAAATGCAGATTAATATAAAGACAGAATATAATGTGTAAAGAAAATATAAAACAAACATTGCAGGGAAGATATTTTTTTGTTCTGGCAAAGATTTAATTAGAATTGCAGCATGAAAACAGATTGAAAGTTGCAGGAATTTGATGGGAGTATGGTCATGTATCTGGTAGTGTGGTAGTGATGACGTGGTGCAGTGTGGTGGTTACGTGGTATGGTGTGGTGATGTTGCGTCGCAGGGTATGGTGATGACGACGTGGTAGTGAGTGGTGGTGATGGGCAGAATGTGGTGGTGAAGACATGGTAGTGTGTGGTGGTGATAGCAGGGTGTGATGGTGACGACGTGGTAGAGTGTAGTGGTTACTTGGTATGGTGTGGTGTTGGTGACTGGCAGGGTGTGATGGTGACTAGCAGGGTTTAGTGGTGGTTAGAAGTGTACCGTATGGTGGTGGTTGGTAGGGTGTGGTTGTGGCTGGAAAGGTGTGTTGAGAATTGTGGTGTTTGGTAGAGTGTGTTGATGATGTAATGAAGGTTTAGTGGTGATTGGGAAGGTGTGGTGCTTACGTGGTAGGGTTCGATGGTGGTTGCAAGGGTGAAGTGATGATTGTTAAAGTGTGGAGGTTGGCAGGGTGTGATGAGGACTGTGGTGATCGATAGAATGAGGTTGCAGTGGCTGGGAGGGTGTGGTGGTGACTGGGAGAATGTGGTGATGATAAGATGATTGGGAGGTAATGATAGGTAGTTGTGGATGGTGAAAACTGTGGTGATTGGCAGGATGGGCTGGTGATGTATGCTAGGATATGGTGATGGTGACAGTGAGGGTGTGGTGACAGTAAAGTGATGACAGATAAGATTTGGTGATTCAATGGTGATGATCTGATGGAGACAAAGGTGGACGTGGTGTGGTGGAATATAATTACAGAATACGAAGAGACATAAAAAAAATACCCAGGAAGTGAAAGTGGAGATAATATAATGTTGGAGAGTGGTATGAAATATATTAGTACAGTGAAATATGGGAGGAAAAAGACAGCTAGAGATGGGGACGATAAGTACTTCAGACTCCAGCCACCACTAAGAGAGAGAGAGAGAGTAAATAAGAAATAAAATAACTGAACAGGAAAACAGAAAAGTAATAAAATCGAACGAACACATCAAAGATAATTACAAACAGCATCAGTAATGAGAGAGAAAATAGATAAAATAAACACTGATAATAAAAGTGATATATAGAGCGATAGAGAAAAGAGAACCAGTTGAATAATCCGGCAATTACGGTGAAATGTGGTTGATGGGGGTGAGGGGGATGGGGGTGGGAGGAGGAGAGGAGTGGAATAACGGAGGGGAGGAGGAGGTGGTGGACGAGGGGGGGTGAAGGAGGACGAAGAGAGAGCAAAGGAAGAGAGAAAGAGGAGGGAAGAGAATCAGAGGGAGAAGCGAGGGGAAGGAGGGGAACAGGAGGGTGGTGTAGGAAGGAAGACAGTGGGAATGGGAAGGCATGAGGGGGGGATACAGAGGAGATGAGCGGGAGGAGGAGGAAGGAACTTGGAGAGGAGGAGGGGGAATTAATAGGGAGAAGAACGAAGGGGAGGGAGAAGTTGGTAGGAGGGGGAGAGAGAGAGAGATGGGAGAGAAAATAGGAGGGAAGTTATGGATTAGAAAGTGTAAAATGACTGCTTTTGCTGTGGATTGGTTTGGAGGGTGTGGTGGTGAGTGACAGGGTGTGGTGGGTGGCAGAGTGTCTTAGTCTTTTAGAGAGGGTGTGGTGATGTTGGGGTGTATTAGAAAGGTTGTGGTGGGTGGGAGGGTGTGGTGGTAAGGTGTGGTGAGTGGTAGGGTATGGTGGGTGGCAGGGTATGATCGTAAAGGTGTGGTAATGGTAGCCAAAGTGACCTTTTTTGATAGTATGATAATGAAGCAAGGTGTGGCTGTTAGTGTGTGATAATGTAACACTTTGCTTGGATTTACTAATGAGCCTATATGTCAAAGGTTATCTTCACAGAGCTTTTGTGTGGTGAGAGCTTAATGTTGTGATTTGATTAGAGTGGGGATGGTAAAAGATTGAGAGTGTGATGATTGTTTAATCTAGAATTATAATGAACTGTGTTGGAGTGTGGTGATGGCTGATGTAGGGTGGTATGGTGATGGTGATGATGAAAAGTTGAAAGTATGTTGATAGCTTGATTTTGATCGTATTGTGATGATGAATATGGTGATGAAAGAGTGATTGCGTGGTGATGTTTTAACGATGATTGTTTTGGTGAATGTGGGGATGATGATAAAAGTGGGAATGTGGTGATAGACTGATTTTGAGCATTGTGTTGATCAGGAATGTAGTGACAAAAGGGATGTGATGATAAAAAATGTGTGAATACTGTTCCAGTGAGGTGGAGAACGAGTGTGGTGATAATTTGTTGATGAGGGTGTTGTGAAGGTGGTTGTGATGAGATTGTGAGAGTGCGGTGAAAGGGTAGGAAAGGTATTGTGATGACTGCGATGGTAATGGCGAAAGAGTAGGACTGGTTAGAACACAGTGAAGTGATGTGATGATCGTGGTGATGATGACTATAAAGTGTGATGACAAGTAACAAGAGTATTGTGATGATGATGATGATGATGACGAAAGAGTAAAACTGTGATGTTCTCTGAAATGAAAAAAAAAAAAAAAAAAAAGTCATTGTCACAAGAACAAACTAAAACAAAAAAAGCCGTCACCGCACTGAAAGCATTGGTGTAGATGGATTATAAGTCCTTCACCAGGAAATGTCTCCCCTAAGCTGAGTGCAGTCATATGCTGGGTTCACTAATAAAACAAAAAGACGTTACCATAACTAATGAATTAAGGATGATGACGTGGTGATGGCGGTGATGAAGGAAGAAGTAAGGCGTGGTGGTGATGGTGGTGGTGATGTCAGACGGTGTTGACTGAGGAAGGTGGAGTTGGGAGATACTGATGATAATGAGGTGGTAAGGATGGGCTGGGGTTAATTTTGGTTGTATCTATTTCGTCTTAGAGTGGAGTTGGGTGGAGCTGGGTGGGGTAGATAGAGTAAGGTTGAGTATAAGTGAGGTAAAGTGTGGTTGAAGTGGAATAAGATAGGTAAGAGTAGGTTTGGGTAGGGTTGTGAGATGTAGTGTGGTGGGACAAGGGGAGGGATGGGTGGGACTGACGTAGGGTATGGTAGAGCCAGGGTAGGGAGCATAGAGAAGGTTTGAGTCGGCTTGTGTAATAAAGTTGTCAGGTATAAGTAAGGAAGGCAGGGGAGAGCAGGTAGGGTGGTTATGTATGATGAGGTATGGCAAGGAATATGGGGTAGGGTAGGGCAGTAAGGTGAGGTTGGGTAGGGTGGGGTAATAAGGTCCGGGCTCCTACGCTTCTCATGGGGCAACGTAGGATTGGATGATGGATGGATGGGACTTAGAGTAGGCTGGTAAGTAAGATAGGATGTATTGGGTAGGGATCTGCAGAGAGGGGAAGCTAAGATAAAGAAGAATATAAAAGGGCCATGTTAGGGAAGATTAGTAGTTATGAGACTTGAGGACTGAGATAAATTTACGAGAAGGCTGAGGGGAATAATTACCCTGAAGGAAATGAACGAAATTTCTTATTATCGACGTTGAATTTGGTGACAGTGGGTGGGGTCAGACCGAATGGATAGGGTTCGGCTTGGAGGGAAGGGGATAGCTCCGGGTTAGGTAAGGGGGGTGGGGGAGAAGTGGGTGGAGTGTGGCGTGGTGGGATAGTCTGGGTCTTTACTCCCAGGATAGATGGACTGGGAAACGTGACGGAAATTGTGAGTGGGATGAAGTTAAATGAGGTATTGAATAGGAGAGAAGACTGGATGAAGAGAAGGATAGTTAAAACAAGAGGTATATTGAATAAGAGAGAAGACTGGATGAAGAGAAGGATAGTTAAAATAAGGTTAGGTGGGTAGAATGAGTTTGGAGTAGGGTTCGAGGTGTGGTGAGGTTAAGTAGGTTGATGTGAGATGGGTGGAGAGTGGTTGGGGTGAGGATGGGGGGGTTATTTAAATGTTAGCTAACTTTAAATGTGGAAAGTATGGGTAGAATGAAATAAAGCGAGTTGGAAAAATAGGAGAGACGACTACGGTAGGTTGAGAGGATATGTGGTTGAAGAAAGGATAGATAGCTAGATTAAACTAGGGAACGATTCTGGATAAGGAGAATTAGACAGTGTGAGGCTAAGTAGATAAATAATGTGGCAGAGGAGTTGTAAAGGGTGAAGCTAGAGGGAGGAATGCTATGAGAGGGTAAAACTGAAGTAAATCGTGAGGGCTAGAGCGGAGAGAATATGAATAGGGTGAGGATGGTCAAGTATGTCGACTAGGGGAACGGGTAGAGGGGAGGGATGAGGCATAGGGTTGGAAGGCTGCAATATTAATAACATTGATTGAGAGCTGTAGGTATTATGAGGGAAGGATTAGGGATAGGATTGGATGGAGGACAGTTTGAGTAAGAGGAGGACAGAATGAATAAGGTGAGGTTTGGGCAAGAAGGAGATAGAGGGTATGAGGGATAGGGCGGAGTCAGAGCAGCCAAACTATCACTGTCAGGTTACAGTGGGAGGGACTTTCTCTCCTGAACGAAAATATTACACCCGTGCACCTGACACATATTCCCTCCCTTCTCATTCTCTCGCACGGGGGCAGGAAGGTAGGGTGGGTAGGCGTGCTAGTGTGGGTATGTTGTTGGTTTGTGGCGGTCTGTTTGAGAGAGAGAGAGGGGGGGGGGGAGAGGCCATATTGTATGAAGTTAGGCTTAAGTAGGCAGATGGACAAGATAAATGAGGTTACCAAGATAAATATGACTCGGTTAGTTCGGGTGTTTGATAAATAATGTTATGTAGTAAAAATTTGTTATACTGCCTAGTTTACTTTGGGCCATTTTCTGCCTCCTAATTAACGTTTCACTGTGATGACGTGTATTTAATTTTACTCAGGTCTCCACCAGACGATTTTACTTAAGTTTGCAAGAAGTTCGTGAAGGGGTCAGTAAGGCTGTTTCTAACCCCTACCGCTAGAACTCACGTTACTCCTGAATTAAATCGTCTGAAGCACGTAATCCTGTTGAAGGGATTAACGCTGCCACTGCCATCGACGAATTTGTTGTTTTACTCAGGCACAGACGATTCTGTACAACTGAATTATATCTTATCACGATGACCCTTTTAGTGGTACGGATATCACTTTGCAGTTTTATCAAGACGCACAAGATTTTTTTTTTTTTTTTTTCTCAAGTTACGTTGGTAAATGCTGATAAATTACGTGTTCGTGAATACCTGGCCAGAGCACAGCACCATAGATCAACGTGAATAAGTGTCTAAATGGGTGGTGGTGGTGGATGGAACGTTGGACTTAGCGCATAATTCCCTTCTGTATTACGGCTCAGCATCACCTCCCTCACCCAGGCAGTCGTAGTGGGATTGGTTAACGCTAGGTTAGGTTAGGTTATAAGAGGTAATTTTGCTTGGGAAACACATTGAACATATTTCAGAGAAAAACCTACGGGTATGGTTAGTTTTGAAACGACTGAGCGAGCGTCGCTCCTGGCTGACTTTCCCGGTGGTGGTGCTGAACCGTAATACAGAAGAGAAGTATGTGGGCTGGGCGCCGTGTGGTCACGGGTTCGATTCTGGCTGCTGCAGGGAACATTATGTGGATGTGAATTTGATATTCACCGATTCACTGATCTTCCATATGCTTCGCCGACGCGTCATAAAATAACTCCAGCTAATGGTGTAACACCGTATATATACCCCAAGTGTATCACAACAAAGCTGGTGGGTATTAATGCAGAAATGCCAGGTGTCGTGGGAGGGCTGCATGGGATTATCCCTGTGTTGGTGTGTAGTAGGTGGACTAATGAACCTCGGGAATGGACGCCCTTAGCCCATGTGTGGAGGTGAGTGCATAAAACAAAAATAATAATAATAGAAATGGTTGGCTAGCTACATGAGTACTGAGTAAGGTAAATTAGCTCACCATGAGACAGAGGGAGGGACGATTAAGATTTGTGATTGTAGAGAAAGCTAAACTAAGGAAGATGGAACTAGGTAAATTAGTGATTGTGATAGAGTGATCAGGTGGGTCGCATGGTGGTAGGAAGAAAAAAAGGAGCGGATTCTAGACGTGGGTAGACAAAGGTAGATGAATCTAGGGCAGAGTAGAGAAGACTAGGATACAAGTGGGTGGACTAGAGTAGAGGAGGGTAGACTAAGACAGAGAAGACTACGGACCTGAAAAAAAAAAATAGGGGGGGGGGAGATCGATAAGGGTGGAGTCGAGGTCTTGGCCAGATTAGAGTCAGATTCTTTTTCATCTGACGGAACTATGCTACTCCCACAGCTTCATCAGTTCGTGGTTGCATTACATTCAGTGAAACACAGAAATTAGGTATGAATGATTCTCCATGGTTACTAGTCAAATGGATCCTACAATCTGTCTGCACTTGGCCATTAGCTTAGACTGAAGGCATGAGGGACCTTTATGTGGTTGCAATAAACGCACAGTAGGGTATGTTTAGGGCAGACCAACGTAACAAAGACAAGTAAAATCATCTGGAGGTAGCTGGAAAAGATTTAAAAAAAAAAGTCTCCGTAATGAAGGGGTTAAGGGAGTGTTCGTTCTGTCTTTGATGTTTTGCTGCACGAAACCAGTTGGAAATCCGAGTTGGCATTGCGTCCGGCGTTGAAATTGGAGGTGATGTTGGCAGGGTTGCGTTGGTGTGTTGGCAAATGGAGGGCGGTTGTAAAGATAACAGGGCTAATGGTGGGGTTGATGGCCGGGGTGTTGGTGATGAGCTTTGGTGGCAACAGGTAATGGAGACGACATGATTATACTCCAGTTACTTTATTGGGGAAAAAAACTGTTGTATTTAAGGTGCAGGTTATCGCTTACGGTACGACGACCTCCCTTATTTTGTTTTTATACATCGTCAGGTTTATTCTGCTTAAGAGAGGCTTGTACGGCTGAAGAGGTAAGATATCGTCTTTATTAACTCCTTCAGTGTTAAAGGGCCTTCCCAGGTTGAGTAAAATCGTATGGTAGGAGCAAGAATGAAGTAAGTATGACGTCCTGGTGCTGAAGGGGTAAATGGAGACGTGGCAGATGCCTAGATTATTGCCACTCGGGGAAAAAAAAAATAATAATAAGGTTGCATGTGAGGCGATTTGCTACCAGATTTTTTTTCCTTAAATAAATTAGCCGAAAAGTTGTAGTCTGCATATGATAATGTTTGAGAGAATGTTACTCAGCTTCAAAAGCAGAAAGATCTCTCTCTCTCTCTCTCTCTCTCTCTCTCTCTCTCTCTCTCTCTCTCTCATAATAATACAGTACAGTGACGCACCATAATGAAAGGTGCCTCCGGGCGTATACCGTTGTTAGTGTGTTGGTGATAATATCCGGAGAGATAATATCCAAGTGTATTTCACCTGCTCTAATTAAGGTCAGGTGGGCTATTCACAGGTGAGGTCTGTGTGTCACCTGATTTGCTTTTGTTAGATATGTGTTTGAGAGCCAGGTGTGTGAGATAACTGGCGAGGTGTATAATTGTGTTAGATTAAAGTGACTGTGTGTGTGTGTGTGTGTGTGTGTGTGTGTGAGGAGGACAGACAGGGAGGAGTATCGGTGTCAGGTGGTATTTACATTGGTCATCACACCACAAGGCTCAAATTACACCACCACAGAGACAACGTAATTCCCTCATATTTGTCCAGAGTCAGTATACAAAGACTGCCATGGATCCCCCGTCATCGCCTTCTCCCCCACCAGCATTTACCTTCACCCCATGTATCTTAGGGCGAATTTGTGTCTTGTTATTCGTTGAGAGAGAGAGTATGGGGAGTCCGATACTTAAGGTGACCACATACATTTTACTCCTATTTACTGCCCATTTGACTTCATAGTGCTCTCCTCCTTCATTTTCCTTTTACTTCTCTATCCCCCCCCCCTCCTCACTTTATTTTCCCCTCACATTCCCTCACTTCTCCCATCCACATGCATGCCTTTCTTTGTCTCAGCCTGAATCTTCATTCTTATTTCTCATTCCAGTCATTCCATCCATTCGTCATGTTTTCTTGCCTTGTTTCCATGATTTGCCTTCGTTGTGTACATTCACTCCCCTTTTCTCCATAGCGTTTTCCCTTCCTCTTGTACTTCCCAGTGTCATCTCTAACTCTCCTTTCCTTTCTCTTAGTCTTTTTTCCATTTATATTATCCCCCCCCCCCTATTAAGATAACTTTTTTCTCCTTCCGTTGACTCCATTTTGTGCTTTCCTCAATATTTCCTCCGTAGTGTCACTCGTTCCTCCAGTTTCTCCCTCATCTCTTCTTTACCTCCCATTTTCATTCTCCAGAATTTCCCATATTTCCATTAGGTACTTCTTTGTCCCCTCTGTTCCAGTATCTAATCCTTTCTCATTGATTTGCGTCTGTTTTGTACATTTATTTTTCTCTGTCTCTTCTCCCTTCAGTCTTCCCGTATTATCATTTTTCTCATTCTCCATTCCGTTCTTCTAATTTCTTCGTCTTTCCCTTCCCGTTTGTCTCCCTTCCAATAATCCACTCCTTTCTCTTTGCTTTACCTCCAATTCCCACCCAGACTTGTCTCTTTGTATCACTCATTCCCCCAGTATTTTCCTTTTCTTTAATCCTCTCTTCTTTTCTTGGAATCTTTTTCCTTCTTTGACCTCCATACATTTCTGATAATCTTTTTCCATCGTTCAGTCTCACCTCTTGCATTATTGCCTAGTTGAACTGTTTCTTTCACCCTTCCTTTATGTCTTCTTTAATGTTCCTTTCCTGTTTCCATGCCTGTTTCCAATGACCTTTGCTCTCTCTTTCAAGTTACCCGCCCTCTTTCCTCGTCACTGTTTTTCCCTTGTCTTAGTTTCGGAATACACCCCAAGTGTTTTGAGTCTCACCCAGGAACAACCAACACACACACGGTAATCAACCCTGCCTTGTAAACCCTAGTGTCATCCTTCCATGACAGAGAGAGAGCCACCCAGCCAAAGACGAGAAACTACACCCTGCTTTAGGTCGTTTTTCGTTGACTTAGAAGGATCCCTTTAACTTTTTGCTTTGCTGTTTATTTTGCATTTTACAATTTAATATTCTCTTGCGGTTTAGTGGTAACTGTCGCAGGCGCTCATGAATTATACCCAGATGATTAAAATACTTAGAAGGATCCCTTTAACTTTTTCCTTAGCTGTTTATTTTGCATTTTACAATTTAATATTCTCTTACAGTTTAGTGTTAACTGTCGCAGGCTCTCATGAATTATACCCAGATGATTAAAATAGTGTTCGAGTATCGTTAGCCACAGTACAAGAGTTGTCCCGAGCATGAGAGTGTGTATCAATGTAGTTTACATCATATTATTAAAATATCATGATTACAAAAACAGACTGATTTGACGAGAATACACTTTAACTTTATTTTTATCAGTTTACTATACAGCAGGTCCCGTCCTTCTCCACGGAAGGAGTGTAATAGGCAGAAATTACCATTCTCCACACTTGTGAGTTACTGCACAAATGGGGAAGAGTTGTCTGCAGGAAGAGTAATGATTGTGAAAGTTGGAGTGTTGTATTTGCCGTGTTGTGTGTGTCAGTGTGTGTATGTGTCATCGGCAGAACGACAGAGTGAGAACTGTTATGCAGACATATGAAAGGACATACTACAGCGCCCACGTTAGTCTGTCATACACACCTACAGATTCACGCACTCAGCTTTACCTTAGCTGTGTCGCATTAAACAGCTTACAAATATTGACACATAAGCACACACACAAACATCTATATAGACGCATATCACTCAGACTGATATTCATATGTAACATCGTGAGCGTTCATGTCCATATACAGCAGTGCGTACCTTCTCCCATCATTTATAAATGCAGGGGCATCTCTCAGATTTTTTTTTTTTTTTTCCCCGAACGATTTTCGGACGCCAGGTGCTTGACTCCCGCAGACTTCGCAGATTTTGCGAAGCCACACCACACCACACTACACCACACCACACCACACCACGGAAAATCATTTTCTCACACACACCATTCCAAGAGTATAAACCGGAAAATTCTGAAGCTCTTGCATTTAGTACATGTGTACGTAAAACACACACACACACACACACACACACACACACACACACACACACACACACACACACACACACACACACACACACACACACACACACACACACACACACACACACACACACACACACACACACACACAGGTTCTTGTCTTTACAGCCTTGGCATTTCACTAAAGTTCAACTAACAAAAAAATGTACAGTATGTGAAAATGGTCACGAGTCTAAGTTCTGTGTTTTTTCTTCTAATTTTTAACTGAGTTCTTTTCTGAATCGCCCGAGAGAATGGAAGGCTGAACCCCTTCACTACGATGACGTCTTTTCTGTTTGTTCCTCGCATCTCCGGATTTATATGCCATTCATTGTAGACCTCGTTTAGTGGAAGGCTTAATGAGGACTTTATTTAATCCTTATAGTTTGAAAAGCCTCTCGGCTGAGTTAAATCGTCATGGAGTAGCAAGAGTTCAACACTAAAGACATCAGTAGTAGTAAAAGTATTAGTAGTAGTAGTAGTAGCAGGAGCAGCAGCAGCAGCAGCAGCAGCAGTAACAGTAATAGTAATAGACATAGGTTCAACTGAACAATGAACCCGGTGAACTGCAGGTTGAAATTACCCTCCCCACACCTCCACAGTTCACCGTCCTCCTTTCAGGGGGATAGGTAGGGGGTTGACGGACGTTTGTATAACTGGACAAAGGGGTCGTTGGGTTACATCGGTGTCACCACGTGCAGGCGTCTCAGCACCGCTAAAGACATGTCCTCACTAAGAGCGCTAACCTCTTCACGTCAAGGATATATATTTTTTTCATTAAGCTTTGGAAAGACCGTTTGTAGTGACGAGGTTTTAAGCGGTCTTCTTCAGGCTCTTCACAGTCACATGTCTCGCCCCAAGGCAGATTAAATGGTTTGGCGATAGCAAGAATAGAAAATATAATGCGTCATCGGACTGAAGGGGAGAAGCGAAAGTACCTGTCTTTGTCTTTCCAGCCTCGGCATTTCTCCAAGTCCACATGAAGAACACTTTAGATATGTGAGAATGAATCGACACTTTAGATATGTGAGAATGGTCACGGATCTAAGTTATCTATCTGTCTATCTTTGCCAGACGCCTCAATCCCGTTTGGGGTGGCCACAAACAAATCGCCTCCACGTCGTCCTGTCCCCCGCCATTTCACTGCCCTGCTCCCAGCTCACACCCCCTTCTCTCATATACCTCTCCACCCCATCCCTCCATCTCATCCTCGGCCTCCCCCTCCCTCTTCCCCACTCCACCTCACTCACATACACTCTCTTCGTCAGTCTTTCACCCTCCATCCTCGCCACATGGTCAAACCACCTCAGTGTGTTCCTCATAACACTTCCTATCACATCCACACCACAACGCTCCTTTATATCCTCATTCGTCAGCCTGTCTCTCCATGTGACTCCACAGGCTCCTCTTAAATAACTCATTTCCACTGCTCTCACTCTTGACTTGTGTCCTAAGTGTCTAAGTTATATGCTTTTTAAAATCATTTCGGCTTTTTTCTTAAGTACATATGTGAGTGGTCCGCGAGAATGGGAATCTTAAGCCTCGGTAATGATGACGGAGAGGACAGGCTTGAGTCTTGGAAGGTGACGAATGTGCAGAAAGAATGTTGAGGACCAGGACCCGTATTTATATAGTGTCTAGTGCATCAGGCATGACTAAGACTGCTTGTGTATGCCTTGATCTTCACTGTCACCAAACACTTCACAACCAGAGTCGGCACTAACCTTCACACCCCAAAGGGTCTTTCCTAGATGAACACAATCGTCTGGCTTAGAACAGAGTTTAATGCAATGTCCGTCTTTGTGGTGAATGGGTTAAAGTAGTTTCTAATCCCCTCACCCTGGAAGTTCTCTCCTAAGCTGAATGAAGTCGTCTGACGCGTGGGAGAATAAAATGCAGGGTACGTCTTCATGTCTGAGGGATTAAGTGAAGTGGCATAATCATATAAAATATTCTTGGTAATAATTGACTTTGAAGCGGCCCTAGTGAGAGAGGGCATAGTTTGGAAACGCCCTGTACTGTTGTTTGCAGATGATTCTGTATTGTTAAGTGAAGACGAAGGGGAGCTGCAAGGCTTGGTGGATGAGTTTAGGAGAGTATGTAAGAAACGGAATCTAAAGGTGAATGTAGGGAAGAGTAAAGTTCGGTCTTCGAGAGAAATTATGTCAGTGAATGTACAGTGAGGCTGGATGAGGAGGAAATGGAAAGTGTGAGTGCGTTTAAGTACTTGGGTAGTGTGATGAGTAAGGATGGAAGTTCAGAGGATGAAGTGCTTGAAAGGGTACAACAAGGAAGAAAGGTTGCTGGTTCCTTGAAAAGAGTGATAAGAAACAGGGAAGTGAGCATGGAAGTGAAAAAGTTACTACATGATAGTATTGTGATACCAACTCTAACGTATGGAATGAAGCTTGGACCTTGTTGGAGGGTCAGAAGTCAAGAATGAGAGCTGTGGAAATGAGTTATTTGAGAGGAGCATATGGAGTCACATGGAAAGACAGATTGACAAATGAGGAAGTGAAGGATCGTTGTGGTGTGGATGTGGATGTGATAGGAAGCGATAGGAAAGGGAAAAACACGCAGAGGTGGTATGGCCTTGTGGAGAGGATGGAGAGTGAGAGACTAACAAGGAGCGTATGTGAGTGAGGTGGAGGGGGGGAGAGGGAGGGGGAAGCCAAGGATGAGATAGAGGGATGGAATGGAGAGGTATATGAGAGAGGGGGTGTGGGCTGGGAGCAGGGCAGTGAAACGGCGGGGGACAGGGCGACGTGGAGGCGATTTGTTTGTGGCCACCCCTTACAGGATTAAGGCGTCTGGCATTAGATAGATAGAATAATTGACTTTTATAGAGATTCATTATCATAAAGAATAGTTAAGACCTTTTATGAATACTATCCGTGGGCGACAACGCTTGTGTTGGGGGGTTGGGTGGGCGACATGTGTGGTTGGTGGCACGTAGGGGGGGTGGACGGGCAGGGTGGAGAGGGGGATAAGGGAGGGGAGGGGTGACACGTGAGAGAGAGAGAGAGAGACAGACAGACAGACAGACAGACAGACGTATGGGAAGTGGCAGGTGGAAGACGGGCGGAGGTATGGAGGAACAAGAAAGGAGAGGGTAGAGAGGTATGGGATAGAGGGGAAGAACATGAGGAAGGAGAGGTGGGAAGGGATGTTGGAGGGAGGAATTAACCCTTTCAGACCGAGGACCTTTTGTTTTGATGTCGTTGAGTTAGATTCTCCTTTTGTGAAGATATTAATGAAGGCTACAGTATATCTAACCAGTTCGAAAAACATCTTTAAAGCTGAAGATTAATGTCTGAAAATACCATGAAGATAAAAAGAGGTTATCATAGTGAAGGGATTAAGGAACGAAGTTAGGAGGGGGAAGGAATAAGCATTACTAAGGGTGGAACGGAGTGGGAGAAGTTAGGACTGACCATGTAATTGTGCTGACATCCTTTTTGTTCTGTTCATGTTGCTGTCAGACGATTTTATTCAGATCAGGAGGGTCTTTTTTTTTTTTATTGAAGGGGTTGGGGATATTCTTGATTAACTCCTTCAGTGTAAGAGGTCCAAGATGTCTGAAATAGTCTTCCGGCAGTGGGAATATAACAAATATAAGACGTCATCGTACTGAAATGGTTAAGAACACTAGTAAGGAGGAACAGGAGATTGAAGGAATGAGCAGAGGTAGACATTAATAGGTAGGTAGATAGTAGTTTGATATTGTAGGTAACTTAATTGATATATTGTATGGACAGGAAGACTAATGTGAGTAGATCGGTAAATAGATTAGCAGGTAAATAAGTAGATAAGTTGGTTGATAGGATAGGTAGATAGGTAAGTAGGGAGGTAAGCAGGTAATCGGTAGTTAAGAGGGTATGGTGGTAGGGAGATAGGAAGGTAGACAGGTAGGCAGATAGATGGGTAGGAATATAAATAGACAGGTAGAGAGATAATGATAGATTGATGGACAGGTAGCCTAGATAGAGAGGAGTAGATAGGTTTGTAGAGATAAGAAATTACATGAGTAGGTAGGCAGATAGACAGATAGCTATTTAGATAGACTAGTTTAGAGAGAGAGAGAAGTATATCAGCTGGTAGATAGATAGGTAAGTAGATGTGGTGGTAGTTATAGGTAAGTAGATGTGTCATCTATTATAATTACAAATCATAATAGATAGATAGATAAATAGATAGATAGACAGCTCTATGCGAGCCTGGGAATGGGAAATGAGCTTGCAAATTACGTGAAGATTATAGAGTTGTTTTGTAGACTTGTAGGCTATTTGCATTGTAGGCTGTATTTTGTAGGAATTCACTGTAGAACTGAAGCTAATCTTGTAGAGTCTCGCCTGCTTTTGTAGAAATTTGCTTTTAATTCGGAGACGATGTCCGTAGATTCGCTGCTACCAAATGTCATGTGGTTCCTTTATGGTTGAGTTATATATATATTAGACTTGTGGACGAGCGGTTATTATACTGGAGTAGCTTGTAGTAGATAATCTTCTTTCCCATTTGTCATGTAGTGACAGGAGAGGTAAAGAATAGTATGGGACTATTTTTATTTGTCTTGGAAATATTAACAAGTCTCTCACACAGAGCGAAGTATAGAGTCCAGTCCCGCTAGCTATCTCTCTGTCTCGCTCTCTCTGTCTCTCTCTCAAGTTGCCAAGCCCTTCTCCCTGCGACCTGTCTCTTCTAAGGCCTGTTACCTTCTGAGCTCTCTTTCCTAAATTCTAGTGAAACAGGAGACGTATCACGTGTGTTCCTTGTGGATGGAAAGTTTAAGAAGCCTGTGTGTGAGTATGTGTGTGTATGGTTTCTAGGTCTTTGTTCACGGGTGGATTGCTGACAACTAACTGCATCATCTCCTTACTGGCCACTGTCGTCAGCTTTCCTCAGTGTAATTTGCAAGCTCATTTCCTATTCCCAGGCTCGCATAGAGCTGTCTGTCTATCTATTTATCTATCTATCTATTATGATTTGTAATTATAATATGGAGTTCTGATAGATGTGCTGGTAGTTAGATAGGTAAGTAGATGTGCTGGTAGATAAATAAGATGTGCTGATAGTTAAATAGGTAAGTAGATGTGCTGGTAGATAGATCGGTAAGTAGATGTGCTGGTAGATAGATAGGTAAGTAGATGTGCTGGTAGATAGATAGGTAAGTAGATGTGCTGGTAGATAGATCGGTAAGTAGATGTGCTGGTAGATAGATCGGTAAGTAGATGTGCTGGTAGATAGATCGGTAAGTAGATGTGCTGGTAGATAGATAGGTAAGTAGATGTGCTGGTAGATAGATAGGTAAGTAGATGTGCTGGTAGATAGATAGGTAAGTAGATGTGCTGGTAGATAGATAGGTAAGTAGATGTGCTGGTAGATAGATCGGTAAGTAGATGTGCTGGTAGATAGATCGGTAAGTAGATGTGCTGGTAGATAGATCGGTAAGTAGATGTGCTGGTAGATAGATCGGTAAGTAGATGTGCTGGTAGATAGATAGGTAAGTAGATGTGCTGGTAGATAGATCGGTAAGTAGATGTGCTGGTAGATAGATCGGTAAGTAGATGTGCTGGTAGATAGATCGGTAAGTAGATGTGCTGGTAGATAGATAGGTAAGTAGATGTGCTGGTAGATAGATCGGTAAGTAGATGTGCTGGTAGATAGATAGGTAAGTAGATGTGCTGGTAGATAGATAGGTAAGTAGATGTGCTGGTGGATAGATAGGTGAGTAGATGTGCTGGTAGATAGATAAGGTAATGGTGTGTTGGTGGTGTGAGGTGAACGATGCCTGGGGTGCTTCGTGTACTCCCCCCTCCCTTCTCTCTCTCTCTCTCTCTCTCACACACACACACACACACACACACACACACACACACACACACACACACACACACACACACACACACACACACACACACACACACACACACACACACACACACACACACACACACACACACACACACACACACACACACACACATTCCCGCTGTGAACGCCTTGGCCAGCATAACAAACAGGTTCTGGACTTATAAACAAACTTGAAACCAGTTCCCTTCAGATTTATTTTACCAGGAAAAACGGAAGACGTGTGAAAATTATGCACTAACATTTTTTTGTCCTTCCTAGATAAATAAGTAAAAATAAATAAAATAAAAATCATTCCCCAGGACTTGATAGAAAGTGTGAAATTGTCCCTGTGTGTGTGTGTGTGTGTGTGTGTGTGTGTGTGTGTGTGTGTGTGTGTGTGTGTGATACAGGATGTTGGTACAGTTAGGGACAAAAGTTCACCTAATATTTCACCTGATATTCTTCTCGCTTTCGTCTGTGGGTTAATATTGCTAAGCTGAGAGGGGCTGGGTACTTTCCTCTGTGGGTTAATATTGCTAAGCTGAGAGAGGCTTGGTACTTTCGTCTGTGGGTTAATATTGCTAAGCTGAGAGGGGTTGGGTATACTTTCCTCTGTGGGTTAATATTGCTAGGCTGAGAGGGGCTTGGTACTTTCGTCTGTGGGTTAATATTGCTAGGCTGAGAGGGGCTGGGTACTTTCCTCAGGGTTTGTATGTATCGTAATTTGAGTAAAACCTTGTATGTGTGTATCGTATGTATGTATGTATCGTATATAAGTGTGTGTATCGTAACCTGAGTAAAACCTTGTGTGGGAATAACAAGAATAAAAAGTACATCATCGGACTGAATGGGTTAAGAGTACATTTGTTTCTTACGAGGCGTACTTTAGCGGGATTTACGAAGGATTAAAAGTACAAGTTTTTGAAGTAATGTTGGAATAGCCTGTTACTGTTCCTTGAAGGGCCGTAAAGCTGACCCTTGAGGCAGAAGCGAGTCGTCCTCCAGTGTCAACCTCACCCTTCAGCCCAGCATTTTTTTTTTTTTTTTCGTTTTGCCTGAAGGAGGAGTCTGACCTCAGACATTTTTGCCCCCAGCAAATATCACCTAACTGCTAAGAGAGAGAGAGAGAGAGTAAATATGAAGTATGTGTGAGAGGTAGGTGAGGGTGAAGTATAGTGGAATGAGGATGGAGAGGCTCGGGATGGGGCAAGGGGGCAGAAATTACGGCTTCGTCATTCTATGCTGTTTTTGTGGCCCAGTCGAGTGGCCGCACCGTAAATGTTGGCCAAAAAATGTGAACGTGTTGGGTTTTGTGTGTGTGTAAGAACACGGGGAGACACGCTGGCGGGACGGAAAGTGAGCCGGATTTAGATCTGTTTGTTCTAATACCAGACTTACTAACTCTGTGCCAAATTTGTTTAATTTATTGTGGTAACCTGTAAGTTTACCTGGCACTTATATTTGGTAGATATGGTATATTTCTGGTAATATATATAAAAAAAAAAGCTGAGCAGGGGTTAAGGAAGCACGTTGTCTTGTTAAACACCTTACCCCTTCGAGGCTGATTTTGCATGAGAAGCAGTTTGATCCATCAGGATAGATCATGAGAGTTTGTGAAGCGTAGTGAGAAATATTATCATGTTGTTAGTGGGCAGCCATGCTATAAAAACTTAGCCATTATACTTACTGTGTTTGGGGTAGAGAGGTGACTGTTTAGCGCATGGGGTACGTATGTTAGCTTATCATCTCTGTATTATGTTTAGTAATTTTACTACTGAATTTACTGCGTTTAGGAATTTTACTATTGTATTTACTGCGTTTGTTGGAGACTGGACATTTGTTTTACATGTTAGCTGTGTAGGGGCTGACAGTTACATTTAGTTTGTATAGAGGAAAATGGTGACTGTGTATCTTTGTTAGTTTACCTTGTATTTATATCACGGTGAGTAATTTTACTGACAGTTGCATTTACTGTATTTGGAAGTGAATGGTGGATTGTGTTCTGAATGTTAGTGTACCATCTTTCCCATATCACATTGAGCAACATTACTGACAGTTATTGTAATGTTGTGTTTGGAAACGACTGGTGTTTGTGTATGGTAGGTGTTTGTGTATCATGTGTTGATATCAGGTGCAGCAACTTTACTATCCTCCTCGGCATGGTAGTCAGGTCGTAAAGGAGCCTTTGATGACGCCATCATGTGCTCTTGGGAGGCCAGCCTGATTATATTAACCCCTTCACTATCAGAGGTACCACTTAACCCCTTCACTACCAGAGGTACCCCTTAACCCCTTCACTACCAGAGGTACCCCTTAACCCCTTCACTACCAGAGGTACCCCTTAACCCCTTCATTACCAGAGGTACCCCTTAACCCCTTCACTATCAGAGGTACCCCTTAACCCCTTCACTATCAGAGGTACCCCTTAACCCTTTCACTACCAGAGGTACCCCTTAACCCTATCACTATCAGAGGTACCCCTTAACCCTATCACTAACAGAGGTACCCCTTAACCCCTTCACCACCGGAGGTACCCCTTAACCCCTTCACCACCAGAGGTACCCCTTAACCTCTTCACCATCAGAGGTACCCCTTAATCCCTTCACCACCAGAGGTACCCCTTAACCTCTTCACCACCAGAGGTACCCCTTAACCCCTTCACTACCAGGGATACCCCTCAACACCATCACATCCGTGACGCCTCTTTAAAAATCACTTTCAACCAGTTGATGTCTTCATTTGATGAGGCTACCACCAGACGAATTTATTCAACGTCTAACTTCTTCAAAAAGGTTAATTGGAGAGTATTGTCCCAGACAATAAAATCATCTTCGGCAACAGGGAATTCGCACTGGAGTGGTTAAGAAACTCAGCCAGTCTGTAGGCAGAATGATGTCTTGAGGTATATGTATTGATTCAGCTGCAGTCCTTTCATTCCATTCCATTTCAGTCCTTCATTTCATTCCATCCCATTCAGTCTTTCATTTCATTCCACCCCTCCCTCAGCTGCAGTCCTTTCATTCCATCCCATTCAGTCCTTCATTTCATTCCACCCCTCCCTCAGCTGCAGTCCTTTCATTCCATTCCATTTCAGTCCTTCATTTCATTCCATCCCATTCAGTCCTCCATTTCATTCCACCCATCCCTCAGCTGCAGTCCTTTCATTCCATCCCACCTCAGTCCTCCATTTCATTCCGCTCCTCCCTCAGCTGCAGACCTTTTATCCCATTCCACCCGTCCTTCATTTCAATCCACCCCTCTCTCAGTTGCATTCCTTTCATTGCAGTCCACCCTTCCCTCCTACCCTAGATATATTCAGCAGTGCCTAGTCCACCTCACCCTCACCGGGCTGTAATAACTCTGTACATCATTGGCAATCAGTGGTACTGCTTACCTACGGTACGGCTCCACCAAGGCCAGGTAACAAGGTGTGACCACAGTTACCTGGCCAGAGTGAGGGGTAGTACCTGGGCGGGGCGGGGGTGGAAAAAAATGAGGAATGACAGGAGGAATGAAAGGAAGGAATGAAGGGAGCGAAGGGGATTAGTGGGAGGAAAGTGATGGAAAGTATGTGGCAGACTGAGGGAATGAATGGGAGGAGGACACGAGCAGGGGATGGGAAGTGGAGGGAAGGGAGAGGAAGGAGGGAATGGGATGGAAGGGGAGGGGAGGGGAGACACAAAGTGAGGAGGAGGAGAAAGACGAAGAAAAAGGGGAAGAGGAGGGGAAGGAATGGAAGGGAAGGAGGGGATGTACATGAGGAGATGCTAGAGGGTTGAAGTATGACACAGAAGCGGGTCAGGATCTGGGACCTGTGAGAGGGTGGGGGGACGAAGGGCAGAAGGAGGGAATCGTGGAGGGGGAGGAGATGGTTGTGAAAGGAAAAGGAGAAGAACCTGGTTGTGGGGAGAGGTGGAGGAAAGAAGGAAGATGTAGGCAAATTTTGAGAGACAGCTAGAGAAGGGTAAAAAAAATAAGAGGAGGAGAAGGAAATAGGACGGAGGGGGGTGGGGAGGAGCTGATTGTGAAGAGGAGGAAAGGAAGGGGTTGGTTGTGGTAAGAAATAAAGAAAAGATGGAGAGGCAGATTGTAAGACAGGAGACGAAGCAGGAGGAGGAGGAGGAGGAAGGGAAGAGGTTGATTGTAGGAGTGGATAAAGGATAGAAGTGGACGGCGGAGACAGGTGAGAGAGAGAGGGAGAGAGAGAGCGAGAGCGCAGGTCGTCAATTGTGGCTCTACCTAGCACTTATCTAAACAGCCTGCTACAGCTGCTGTGTTTATATGAACTGCTTTAAGGAAACAGTCATTTTTAGGACGCTTTTCCTCACACCTGCTGTGTTATACCTGAGATTTTTTCATTGACGACTCTGGTAACATTCCTGTGTATGTGTGTGTGTGTGTGTGTGTGTGTGTGTGTGTGTGTGTGTGTGTGTGTGTGTGTGTGTGTGTGTGAAGTGGCCTTTTGTATATCACTCACCACTATGAAAGGTAGATAATCTTCATTTGCATACACATCTGCATGTAGACAGTATTCACACCTGTACCATCGATAAAAAAAGGATCGGCACCCTTTCAGTGTCCGACATTATGATACACGGACTATGATTTACGGGAAATGACACGGTTATATCGCTTTGTATCCTTCATTTGTGTTGTTAACATATTTTACAAATATATAGCTGGATTAGTCGGAACAGCATTGTACTACATGGTAACTCGACCATTTTTGTGACATATAAAGGCATGTCAACACTACAGATTGAACCAGAGACGAAGTATTTCACATTTTATCCGACCCCAGGTGCCGATACTTTTTTGATCGATGGTACATCTAAGCTTACCTTTTTACCATTCCATTCACCCAGTACACGTCATTTATATTCTTGCTGGTGTCTGACGATTTTATTCAGCTTAGGAGAGCACCCTGATATTGAAGGGGTTAATGAAGGCTATATATAAAATACCTCCAGTCCGAAGAGTCTGTGGCGAAATAAAATCGTATAGAAATGGCTGGAATAAGTTGACTAAGACGTCATGGTATTGATGGGGTTAATGTGGCCGTAGCTTTATCTGTAAGCTGGTCCCTCTGCATAATTATCGTTGTAGCTTTTATCTGTACATTTATCTCATTAACAGTGGACGTTAGTCAACGTGTGTGTGTGTGTGTGTGTGTGTGTTGAACAGCTGTAATATATGCAGACCGTGACTTGTAAATCATTCATATTATTGTGGCCATTGAATTATCTCTACTACGATCTTACAAACATTTCTAGAGGAGTGGCATTTGTGTATTAGTGCACCTGTAAAATATGTTGACCACTCTATTTATATAATGTAAACTAACCTTACCAGTATCTTTGTGGTCACGCCTTTATCTACACTGGTCTGGTAAATATATGAACGGCACTCGAACCTGTTTGTATTAAGCTCACACCTAACAAAACATGAATACTCTCACATAGAAATAATGTGTGTAAAGCCGGCTCAACTATTTCACATATGTTAATCACACTTGCATAATGATACTGAAAGTGGGCTATATCATGGTCATATTTCGGTTACTCTGATGTACCGATATGTACGTCAGACCCATCAGTATCACATGGCATATTCTGACCTCACTTGTACCGATTTAAAGCAGGCTCGACCGTACCGTACCACATAATATATTTGTCTGTTGCAGGGACCCTCAGACCATTCTCATATGCCTTTATGTACGGCAGGCTGTCCCATATTACTTAACATGTACTAACTGCTCGTATATACTGGAGTGTAAAGAAGTTTCAACCGTATCACATAACATATTCTGACCCCCCAATTGTATATATTGATAGGTAAAACAGGGTCACCCACATCAAATATCATACCTGTATCAGATATTGGCACACCTGCCCCTGTCAAGTGGCCACAGCTGTATATATAAACTGGTGGCACGTGTTTATATCCTGTAGTGGGTGGTAATGGGGGTACACATGGGTGGTGCTGGCGGTAGTGTAATATATCGCAGCCTCATGTGTGGTAATGGCGGTACACATGGGTGGTGCTGGCGGTACAGTGTAATATACCACAGCCTCACGTGTGGTAATGGCGGTACACATGGGTGGTGCTGGCGGTACAGTGTAATATATCACAGCCTCACTTGTCTGGTGTTGTAGCCACGCACGTCTTGTATTTTGGACATTTTAGGCACAGCTGTTGACTCACTGGTGTTTTTTGCAGCAGGAGTTGTGGGTTGCGTGCTGGGCCATCTTTTTTGTGGCGTCTTCATTTACAGTCGTACTGAGAATTGCGTTAATTGAACGCCAGAGCAGGTTTGATGGGACGCACCAGCTGTACTTTGATGCACCACATTTACCAGTGGCAATAAAGAGTCAAGAGCGATTATGTGTACTTATTAATGGGCTACAGTAAAAGATAGTCACATCAGTGTCTTAGTTTATTGTAGGAAATTAACGTTTCTCGAGAATGTAATGATATTGTATGGGAATATGGCGTGATTACTGTTGCAGGATGGATATAATTATCAGTCTTGGATTAATATTCGGTCAGCTATATATGTGTGTATGTATAGCTGTCTATCTTTATCTTTCTGTCTATATACACTGTTAGATGTAATATGTTTAGCCAGCGTAAATATTGTGTAATAAAAGAATTATTTATTTCTGTCTTAAATTAGTGTAATGAAATATATATTGACAGTTATCAGTAGTGTAAAATGAAGGTGTTGCAGTAGAGGATGAGTGAGTGAAGTGAGTTGCATGAGGCAGGCAGGCAGGATGGATCATATGACATAAGAGGGCGCCACCTTCAGTGTCACATGGAGGTCTCGATCCTGCCCTCACCCTCACATGTTGCCAGGCTGGATGATGTGGTGGTGGTAGAGGTGTGCTCATATATCTGTGGGTTATTTATGTTGGTGGTATTGGTGTGCCTATGTATTTGTGAGTTATTTATGTTGTTCTGTGTTGTGATTTGAGATTTATCAATAACCGTCTGCTTCAGTTTCAGTATAATCCACTTCATGGGTTGATTTATTTTGTGCTGTAAATAGATCATTAGCGTCTTAAGGTGATTTATTTTGTAATGCAAGTAAGACATCCATGTCGTACGCACTTTTGTGTTGTGCGTAAGACATCCATCTGTTACGTTGTTATATTTCTAGCTGTGTAGAAGACATCCATATATTACACTGTTGTATTTCTGTTGTTGTAAGACTTCCACATCTTATTACACATCTGATTCGCTTTTGTGACGTGAATGAGAGCATTCGCTTCATACGCTGTGTTTTTTAATGTAAATATGTCGTCCACGTCTTACTGATTTGTTTTGTTTCGTAGCTTAGAACTTGCACACCTTACACCGGTATATTTGTTTGTTGCAGGTTGTGTTGGTAATCAGAGCACAACACCTGTACATCACCTGGGTCTGATTACACCGGCTCTGTGATTTACCGTATTGCCGGCACAGCATCCTTCATTGCGCAAACAGATAAGGTAAGGTCATAAACTCTCTCTCTCTCCATAGGTCACGCTTCCAGGCTAGTGCGCCCCGCCCTGTGTCTAGGTCAGTAAGGTCAGCGCAGTGAGTGGCATCAGGTGTCATGTTACCCACTCACCATTACCACATGACCGATTACCACCAAGGGCGTTTGTTGTAGGTTCATCCCTTCCACCTTGGAGGATATTAGTCTCGTGTGTAAAGTCGTATATTGTTAGGCAGAACAATAGTCCTTGATGGCGCCGAGCGTGGAAAGGGGTTAAGGGTATGCTGGGTATCTTGTGTTTCCCGAGATGCAGTATTTCACCCACAACACAGCCACCGAGTCTTGGTCCTGTGCAGCTCTCACAAGTCTCCTTAGCAATGAGGTATTAATTCCCACCATCTCAATAGTGTTATTCGAAGGTTATCATCTTTGGATTTAGTGTTTATGGTATTACGTGGAGTGTTGGTCGTGACGTGTTGGTGGTGCCATATGGAAGAGCATTGACGATGGCGATACTAAATTCAGATCCATAAACTCTTCCCTGCACCACATAGTTACCGGGACAACACTAACCACCTCATTATACAAGTGAAGTAATTAACCTGTGCAGGTGTGTGGGTCACGAGTGGTGTCAGAGGGACCTACTAAATCCTTCCTTAAGATGTGATGGTGTAGAGCCCTATCTCCTAGCGTGGTACAGTGACCTTTCTTGACCTCAGTGCCTAGGTAACAGCTGACCCTGTGTGCCGTGCAGCTGGACAACACACGTACACCTGGCTTACCTCATGAACACCTGCCTTTTCCTATATACACTTGGGCACTTGTGCACGTCTAAGTCAATGTAGTTGGGTATTTGTACCTGATGTACGTGTCAGTATTGTTATTGGGTGTGGCTGTTGTTGTTTTATTTGTTGGGGGTAATAAAAAATTTTCCCATATGTTAGTGCGTTTGTTTGGTGCGTCACTAGCATACTGGTTCATGACGCAAGAAAGTGCTTGTGTGTGTGTGTGTGTGTGTGTGTGTGTGTGTGTGTGTGTGTGTGTGTGTGTGTGTGTATTGAGGCGTGTAGCATAACAGCATGTGTGTGTATGTGTATATGCGTATAGTGGATGAAACACACACACACACACACACACACACACACACACACACACACACACACACACACACACACACACATATGCAGTGCCATTCACCACACCAGCTGTCAGGTCCTGTTATGGGAGTGACTCTTATTAACCCCATAATTGCCATCATTTTTTGTTGTAGTAATTTGTCTACCACCAAAGCAGACGAGAAAGAATTAGTGGTTGGGAGCCTGTGAAGCATGTTCCTTCTGCAGACAAAGTTAATATGGAATAAACATAGATAGCCAAGAAAAGTGTATAATATCCTGTTTTCTCGTGTGTGTGTGTGTGTGTGTGTGTGTGTGTGTGTACAAGGGAAGGGTCATGTGTGCAGGACACACAGCGTTCAGCAGGGCATCCGACTAAGTACCCCCGCTGCTGCTAATCACTGGCTAGGCCGGATTTACCACACACGAACTGGATAATTTGGAGGAAATGAGAGGCAGGAAGACTGGACGGCAGCCTGGCTTGATCTGAGACTCCTTTGTAGAGGCAGGAAGACAGGACGGCAGCCTGGCTTGATCTGAGACTCCTTTGTAGAGGCAGGAAGACTGGACGGCAGCCTGGCTTGATCTGAGACTCCTTTGTAGAGGCAGGAAGACTGGACGGCAGCCTGGCTTGATCTGAGACTCCTTTGTAGAGGCAGGAAGACTGGACGGCAGCCTGGCTTGATCTTTGGTTCCTCTGTGGTGGGTTGGTTGGTGGGTTGAGAGCTGGTGGCAGGAGTGACCAGCGTTTTGAGATGGGATCAGACATGCAAAATGGTTGGGATGGTGTTGTAACGGTATATGATTGTTTTGCTTACAATGTTATCTGTGTCAGTGTTGTTTCAGAACGTTCTGTGCATCTGTTGATCTTAAGTAGGGTTGTTGGTAATTGGTCATAGATGGGTTTTTGGTTGACAAGGTTTTGAAATAGAGATGGCGTGATGGCAGAGGTAGTCTTATAAGGTGTCTGGCTTCAGAACGGTCTGCATATCTGTTGATCTTGACCCATTCAATCAGAGGTCGTCTTTATTTTATATTACTACTATCTTCAGACTATTAATATTTTATTTAAGCTAGAATAGACTTTCCGAGCTGGAGGGGTTAGATTCAACATAGCTTTCAGTTGTCCCTTCACTCATAGATGGCCTCTCTAAGTTTTGATGTGGAGGTGGCTTGATGACAAAGGTAGTTTTATATCGTGTCTGGCTTCAGAACTAGATGGGTTAGATTTAATGTAGCCTTCAGTAGCCCCTTCACTACAAGATGGCCTCCCTAAGTTGAGTAAAATTGACTGGTACCAACGAGATGGCAGGGGTAGTCGTATAACGATTTATGGTGTTACAGCGATCAGTTGGTATGTTCAGCATAAAATGGGCATTTGTTTACCTCGTTTTATTTGGGTCTTTGGTTAATTGTTAAGGGTAGAGTTGGGCTGACGATATTGTGATGCGGGGTTGGGCTGATACAGAATGACTCAGGTGACATGGTTGGCTTTGGAAGGACTTGGTTGATGTAAGGTTGATGTTAGCTCCTGCCCCTAAGATCACATTTATCTGAGCTGAATTCCCCCTTCTTACTGGGTATATTGGTAGCTAAAAAATGTGTGTGTGTGTGTGTGTGTGTGTGTGTGATATTTGAGGAGAATAACATGGGTGTTGATATTGGCCCTATTATTAGATAGTGTTGAATCACAGACACCGTTCCTCCACCCTTTAGTGGGGTTCCAAAGTCGAACATGACCGGTTTAGGGAAAGGCAAAGTTGTTGTGTGGTGAGGTGACGAGGTGGTGAGATATTGTTAATGTGATGCAAGAAGACAGGTGGTTGTAGACGAATGCCACACTGGGCTGGGCTGAGGCAGGTATAATGTTGAGGTGGTGTGGCGGGGGTGTGGGAACAGGGCGGCTGTTGTGGCCATGGGTAGTTAGTGAAAGATTATCAGCGAGGACAAAATCAGTCATAGGTGAATATCTTACTGTCACCACACGTTGTATTGAGCTTAAAGGGAACGTGGTGGACTCTAGGCATTACAAACTACAATGACGACATTTTCTTTCTTGCCCTCACGATAACGGACTTAAAGAGGGGAGTTCTGGGAGTCTTTGCCACTTACCTTCCCAGGCCTCTACAAGGAAGAAAAACTCTGCCTTTTGATAGAACAGACATCCAGCACGTAACCCATAATAATTGTATGGAATTGTTGACAAGAATAAGCAGCGTTCGTTTGCCATTACCTTGTATGACTTTACTGCTGATAAACACAGGTAGTTTTTGGTTGTCAACCAAAACTGTGTTAGAGTTAATTTTTAGCCACACTTTTATACTAAACTGTTCAAACAAAGGACCTAGCTGGCTAATGGGAATGTATGGATGTGTTACTATGCATATAATTATCTTGTTTTGACGGGAATGGAGCGAACAGGGAAAGGAAAGTGATAGGGATAGGAAAGAGATTAGGGAGAAACTGGAGGGAAGAGAAGCGAGCGACTGGATTGAGATGGAGAGAAGAGAGAGAGTGGAGGAAAGAGGAAGACTGGAGAGAAAGGAGAGACTGGAGGGAAGAGGGAGATTGGAGAGAAGAGAGAGAGTGGAGGAAAGAGGGAGACTGGAGAAAAGGGAGAGACTGGAGGGAAGAGGGAGACTGGAGAGAACGGAGAGACTTGAGCGAATGGCCGGACTGGAGAGAAAGGAAGGGAAAGGCTGTGGGAAAGGTAGTGTTTTTCATCATCACTGGTGTTTATCGCCATCGCCGTGGTGGCTGGAGATGGGTAAAAGAAGTTGCCAGGCTTAGTAACCTTTGCCTAATGTGGTACTGGAATGTGCCTGGCGTGATCCCAAAGTGAATGTGGACAACAGTACCTGTAGAGTCTTCACAGTGCCACTCACACCATCTGCACCATTATCATTAGTATTATCGTGTCTTAATTGCACAGTAGAGGTGAATGGCTCAAAGGGAAAAATTATACACGCGTAGAAAATTTGTTTATTAAGAGGATTCCACAAATGGAAAAGTTAAGACGACGTTGACTCTCTTTGGGTGTAGTATAATCTTTGGTGGACATTGTTAATCTGTAGTTATACCTGCGTATGAAAAAGTTGTTTATTAAGAAGATATAATAATTTCGGCCCCACCTGGACCCTCCTTCTGTATATGGTGGACATTGTGAGTGTGTCCGTGTGCCCACCAAGTTTATTACAAACATTGTGCATCAACCCCACCCAGGCTGATTTGTTTATTATATCTGCAGACGACAGACGATTTTATTCAGTTGAGGATAGACCCTCTGGGAGCGAAGGAGTTACCCCCTCAGTGTTATGACGTCATATATACACACACTCTTGCTGCCTCCACATAATTTAGTCACCTTTGTAAACACCCCACATACAGAAGGTATGCAGTAGAACCCCAGTTGTTGCAAGAGTCACCCCTAAACTGGATAAATTCGCTTGACTGTGTTAAGAACAAAGTAAGAATAACGCCATCGGAAGGAAAGGGTTTAGTTGAGGATTTTTTCGTAAATGGAATGTGTTAAAACCTTCATCTTAAGATCTTAATGGGCCTGTGGAGCATATTAAACCAAAAAGTCATTAATGATGAGATTGAAAACAGGATATTGCAGATCAGGAAGGTTTACAACACTGTTGGGAGTATTTAATAACAAATGAAGAAATTCTATCAAGAACACTAAATTAAATTTTAAAAATTGTGAACACATGGCGACAGGAGTTTTTGTGATACAAGTTCGTTCGGTTGACATTGTGTGTGTGTGTGTGTGTGTGTGTGTGTGTGTGTGTGTGTGTGTGTGTGTGAGAGAGAGAGAGAGAGAAAGAGAAACATGCATCTTGAGGTTGACCTTGAGTGGAGTGCTGGTGTGGTGCTGGGCCAAGGCAGAGTGGGTCACCCCTGATGGTCTTTCACGAGATATGAAGACACAGGAGGTGAACGAGAGGCTGGATATTTTTTTTTTTTGCAAATTTCAGATTTATTCGGTGAGAAGTAACACCTAATGATCCAAGTTTGTAATAAAATAGGAAGACCAGTTCAACAGAAAAGTGTACTTAATATTACTTTTCCCATTGTACAGTTGAGAGTAGTATTCTCCTGTAACATTCATTATCATAACTTTCCAAATTATGGAGTCGTATTCTCGATGACATGACAGACTTCGTGGCAGTTCTTCCATGGTGACCTCCTGAGCATTTACTTGCTTGGTGTCTGTGTCTTTTTAATGTCCACATAATTTGCATCAGTAACACAGTAGAGGATGTTAGGGTGTGATCCGTCAAATAAATTGCTGAGGAAAAGGTGTTACGAATTAACCAAAGCCAACAAAACTACGGCCCCTGGTGTTTGCACAGTGCTTGGAAGTCCCTGTGATACGGTTCATGACCCGTGGGAACCGCATCCTGTACAGAGTCATGGGTTGAGATGGACAAAACAACTTACTATGGTTTTCCTCTCATAACTTAAGCTTTGTTCCATGTGGAGTACACGAAGATCCAGCACCCTCCTTTTCTTGTCTTTCCCTTAAAAAGTAATCTTAGTTGTGATAGTGAATGAATCTTAAGTGTGTTTGTAAATCAGCGTCCTACATACCCTTGGGCAGAGTAGGCTAACAGAGAAGGCGGATGGCAGCCTCTCAGCTCATGGCGCTAGAGGAGTTATGTAATGTACTGTTATTGATTCTGGTGATGCGGGCTGGGCGTTCCTGACCTACATATTCTCTCTCTCACACACACAGTCCTCCACATCCTAGTCCTGCCCCCATGACCCACATCTCAAGGACGTTACACCTATTATTGTCTGGTTGAGAAGGCTTGGTAGAGATTTGTGTAAAGATTGTGTGTGTGTGTGTGTGTGTGTGTGATATAATATTAGGGGTATTAGCGTCTGTTACCTAATAAACATACCGTTTATTTCCATGAGCGTCGTGTGTTCTTTAAACATTCAGAGATTGTTGTTTGCGTTTATAGGGCGTGGAGTGAATGCAGGGCCACATTCACTCCTGGATGACAACATATAGAGCAAATAGCGTTGTACTGGACTGGTTTGGTAGAGGCACGTAATTGGAAGCAGCCTGTATGCCTGACGTGTTTTCAGTTGTATTATTAACCCCAAAGCATATTATTCAGCTTAGGAGATACTGTTGCAGCTGGAGGGGTTAGATACAGCCTCCATCACCCCTTCACCACTGGGATGCTCTCCTACACTCTAAGATATCGCCTGGTGACACAGAACAGATATATAAAATGACGTCCTGGCACTGAAGGGGTTGATATCTAACCTTCCTTATAATTATATGATACGTATTCGCTCAGTCAGCCATTCATGTCTAATTTGTTCTTAACCCTTTCACTACGATAACGTCTTACTCTGATATATTCGTGATTCCTCCATATCATGTCATTTAACTGTGGGAGTAACTCTTGAAGTGAAGAGGTGTGAAATCTCCATTAAGCTCTTCAAGTGTGAAATGACTTCCCAGACCAAAGTATAATCGTTAGTTGGTAGCAAGAATAAAACGAATGAGACGCCCTCGTGCTGAAGTGGTATCTGCTGAGTCATTCATTCCTCTGATTGCTTTGTACTGCACACTGTACAAAAACAGTTAATTTCGTATTCCCAGCTGGCTTGTGCAATGAAGATTATTGATATGTTTTTAATCTCATGTTTCTTTGGTTGCTTTGAACAGTAGAATGTGAAAAAAGACATATTTCCAGCTGGTTTTCTCAGATACAACGGTTAATATATTGTTAACCTTCCCGATCTTGAGGACGTGTATACATAAAAAAAAGATGGTCTGAAGTGGTTAAGCATACGACTGTGATGTACCGGTTGTAGAGTGAAAGTTGTGTGAGATGATTGTGTGAGATAAGATGGAAGGATGATTGTCGTGAGGTGGAGGCAAGGCCGAGAGGTGGTGTTCATGTCACGATCATCCCGGATATAGGTCAGGATAAGGCGCCAGGCAATAGACAAAAGGGGAGAGAGGTGTACTGACAGATCGTGAAGAGACGAACACACGTACTGTATATGCACGTGTGGGGAGATACTTGGAGGCAGATATTAGATATACAAATTAGTATCTTTTCAGAAGTACGAATAGTGTAGGGCGACTAATGATGCGAGTCACGGCGATAACGTGTCCGTCTCAGGATCTGCACGTATACAGCGTCTAGGATGTGAAACCCAAACAGAGGCGGACATATAACTGGATGCTGGTAGTATGTCCTTTCATATGCTGGTATATGTGTGCACCGTGTCCGTATTGCCAATGACCTACACAGACTCTGACACACACAGACATAGCCATTACATCATTTCAACTTTCACACACACACTACAACACCCTTCTCCAGCCGTACTTGGCCGGCATGGAAAAGGGTTAATTCTGCCATAGTCTCTCTGTCGTCTAGGAGAAGATCTGGTCCTGCAGAGTGCACATCGTATGGACTGTTGCAAATACCGTTACAAGCAGTGACTGAATGTGTTAGCCAATAAACAGGTGCCATCGTATTGTGCCATCGTATTTGCAGGCCCTGGTTCTTCCCACCATAGATGTGCAAGTTATTAAGATGTGTGTGTAACGACTGAATATGTTAGGTAATAAGTAGATTGTGTCATGGTAGTGTCAAGCAGCAGTCGTTCCCAGGCCAGATGTGCCAACCAGCAAGCCCGTCAGCTGAGTGGCGGTGTTGAAAACCACTATTATTCAGTCTGTAGCAAAGTGGTGCGTCACGGTGAGGGAAACAAGTGTGGAAGGGAGGAGAATGAAGTAAAGTGTAGAGAAAAGGAATGAATTGGAAGTTTATTGGAGAGAAAAGGAGACGAGACAAGATGAGAGGCAATAAGAGGTGAGGAAATGAGGGATGAGAAGAAGAGAAGAATGGGTAGGACAAGCGTAGAGGGATGGCGAAAAGAGGTGAAAGTAAAATATATAAAAGGAGATGAAAGTAGAGGAAAGGAGAGGAGCGAGACAAGTGAAGAAAGGAAAGGAAGGAAGAGGAGAGGAAAAGGAGTTTGTTTCATTCTCCTCTTTTGTTCCATTCCGTTATCTTTCCTTTGTGTGTGTGCGCGTGCGTGTGCGTGTGTGTGTGTGTGTGCGTGTGCGTGTGCGTGTGTGTGTGTGTGTGTGTGTGTGTGTGTGTGTGTGTGTGTGTGTGTGTGTGTGTGAGAGAGAGAGAGAGAGAGAGAGAGCTAGCTCTAACTTTGTGTTATTTAGCTTAACAGACTTTTCGAACTGCAGAGGGTAGCTACAGCCGTCAGTAGGAGAGAGTTTTTCTACAAAATCGCGTGGAGGCAGCAAGAAGAGTATAAAAAAAAGTCACCATAAAGAGACGGAAAATTCGTGAACAGCAGCTGCCTGTGTCACGGGTAACACGTCCCCGTACCCAGATCTGTCCAGCTGGGTTTTTGTCGTGATGGTTGTGTGCCATCCCGTTCCTTGCAAGGTCGTGGTTTATGCTTTTTATCATTTGAACCCTTTTGTCTTCGCTGTGTGTGGCGTTCCCGTGAGTGTGTGTGTGTGTGTGTGTGTGTGTGTGTGTGTGTGTGTGTGTTATTTGACTCCTTGTTTTAATGGGGCAGTGGGATAGGATGACGCTGTCAACTGAGTTTTCGTCAGTAATATGCAATAAAATATCAGTGTATAATGTATAAAATAGATTGTTGAGGAAGAGCTGTTATGAATTATCCGAAACAGAGAGAGAGAGAGAGAGAGAGAGAGAGAGAGAGAGAGAACTGCTGGAGGAAATACCCACTATTATATAAATGTTGATTATAGAGATGATACAACAATTTCAACCCGACTGTTGTGTGGGTGTTATTCTTCCCTTTGAACAATTCCCGGCACTGTGAAAGCAAGACACGCCGCTGTTCTTGTTGCAATGCACGGGAAGGAACAGGAGTTTTGCAGCGTCATGCAATTGCAGACGTACAGCAGTGAGTCGCATCCCCCATTGTGGTCTGCTATGAAAATTTGTGGGATATGCTCTCTCTCTCTCTCTCTCTCTCTCTCTCTCTCTCTCTCTCTCTCTCTCTCTCTCACACACACACACACACACACACACACACACACACACACACACATACACACACACACACACACACACACACACACACACACACATTCTTCCTCAGCTACACAACCTGGAATAATGATCCACCAATCCACTTTATACCCGTGTTGTAAAGTCGTGATATTTCCTCCACTTCCTCTAGCGATAATTTTGTGCGAGTATGTAAGAATTTGTTGTTATGCTGTTTGTTGTTGTTGTAAGCTTGTTTGAGTGTTTTTTATGATTGTGTGTTTGGGGTGAGAGCGTCTGTGGATGAAATTGTTTGTTGTTTTCTACGTGTGTGTGTGTGTGTGTGTGTGCAATTTTTTTTTGTTTGAGAGGACTCCCTTTTTTAAAATTGTTTCCTCAAGCATGTTAGCTATTAACCTTTTCAGCACGAGGACATTTAAAAAAAAAAACTTACTCTCTCCAGACGATTTCATTCAGAATAACGGAGACTTGAACTGAATGGGTTAGATACATCCTTAACTAACTTCCCCACTTACGTTGAATGAAATGTCTACTTGCAGAAATAGTAAATAGAACTAAATAGAAACGATTTCGTCAGGCTGAAAGATCTGTTGTCGTCAGTGTCATAGGAATGTTTGGAAGAGGAAAAACAAAGAGACAAGGACAGGGTGGGGGAGTATATGAGGTAAAGGGTAAGGTGTCGTGGGAACGTTGGTTGTTACTTAACCATGTATTACTGTATTATACTCTTGCTTTATCCTACTATATTTAAGTCCTGCTTTACTCTGACGGTTTTATTTAGATTGATTGATCTCTGGCACTGAACATGAAGGATGCATCTAACCCCTTCCGTTTTAAATGTCTCGGAATAAATCGTCTGAAAGGCAGAAAGATTAAAAGGAAAAATACATCAAGTTAAGTGGTATACAGGAACAAAAACAGCCAGAGCTTTGTGTCGTTGTCATCCCCTCACAGGATGCGACATCAGGCTGTTAACATACAGGCAGCCTGTGTTACTACCTGACTTATTTATCTTATCGTATTTCTGTCGATGCCATACATACCTCTGTTATAAAGTCCTTCAGTTCGGTGGTATCTAGATGTCTACTTTTTTACTTCTTTTTTTTTTTTTTTTTTTAACTTATTCTTTCCACCACCAATTACATTTATTCATCGTAGGAGAGACCCTCGTAGTGGAGAAATAAAAGCTAACCGCAGTTCATAAATTCTTATCCCAAGACCATAAACAATGTGATCTTTTTTGCTCCCAGGGGGGAGTGAAGGTGATTTAGTATGTGTGGCTGTTTGTTGCTTGGCTGCCTCAGTATTGTAGTGTGTGTGTGTGTGTGTGTGTGTGTGTGTGCGTTTTTTTCCCTTGTCAGTTCAGTGTGTGTATATGTTAGACTGTACCTATTTTATGTACATGTGTGTCTGTTGTGTCTATTTGTGTGTGGACATGATTAATTTTAGGATTGTTTGTCCCTGCTTGTGAATATGTATGTGTGTATCTGTTTATCCAACTTTAATCACAATCTACCGCAAGCCAGCACAAGAAATAAGCACAACCCTTATCAGCCATTATCACCCGAGCCTCATCACTGTCCATTATGTACCCAAGCCATCTACTTCCTCTGTTGGTCCCTCATCATCAACGTGGGGTCTGAGGCCAGAGGGTGGACCATTATGGACCGTCCTGACCCCATCACAGGTGCCCTTCATCCTCACTGGCTGTGTCTTCCTCGTCATTCCTCACTGCAGCACTTTCTTAGTTCACTGTTTGCATCGGGTTTGCTAATTGTGATGCCTTGTAAGGACTTCTATTTCGTCTCTCTCTCTCTCTCTCTCTCTCTCTCTCTCTCTCTCTCTCTCATAAATACATGCATACATTTTATATATGCAGTTTTTTCCATATTACTGTCTCCCCTTGGATTTCCTTCTCTATATTATGGTAAGACGTGACCCTTTCATCTTGTCCTTGTCCTGTCCACACAACTTTTGCTCACAACTGTTTTCCTTCCCGATAACACTTTACTCCCCTCCCTAGTGAGCTGTATTTCCCTTCCCTCCCTCCTGAACTCTCTCATGCCCTGGACTGCCACGATGTAAGTAGTTACGCTGACATTATAACTGTTGTGGTTGTCCAGGCGTCCTTGTCTGTCGCTCACCCTTCCCTGCCGTGGTAAGGAAATGGCTGGTCAGATTCCCTGTCACGAATCAATTCGCGACATTTCCTTTTTGTGAGAAGCCACGAACTATTAGTGGAAAACTCACTGTGTATCGCTCAGTTAACCGTTTCTCTCTCCATTTCGGGGTATACTTTTCAAATAATTCGTCACTTTCAAAAGTGACCGATTTAATGCACGTCACTAAGTGCGCTACTGAGCGATACAATTGTTTCTTTATCGTTCGCCTCTGCTTGCATAAACCGTTAGCCACGCCTTCTTCCGGTGGCCTGTGCGTACTGCTTATGCATTATTTGAATTCAGTTTTGTGTTTGCTGTGACGGAGACAGGACCTGTGCAGCAGTGCGAGAGGTCAGCTAGTACCCAAACTCCACTTACAGTTTCTCCAAGCTCCCACCTTTAGTTCTCCAGCTTTGGGTGATACACCGCATTCATTGACTAGTATTTCCTTTGTGTATTTTGTAGTCTTAAGAGTTTAGTTAAGGTGTTTTTCCTAGGCGTAAGTATTTAGCTTCTGTGTGAGTGAGCGAGTGCGTCTCATTTAATTTGATTTGAAATGTAATGTTAAATTTGTTTTGTAATTAATAAATTTAACAGTTCTATTTCTTGAGCTTAATGTAGAGTAAAAATCTTGTTTCATTTCTCCATAATTAAGCTTATTTTCCATACAGCTCCTAGCTTGCATAAACGTTTGCTTTCATAACTGGTACTTAGACCAGTCTTGTATTAACTTAAAATCCGTTGTGCCAGGAGTTAATGCATCAGCAAGAACCTGATGTTATTATTATTAGTATTAGTTATTTATTGTCAGGGGTGATGTAACTTTCTCCAGAGGCTAACAGTACAGTAAGTCAGCAATTGTGAGTAATTAGTCTCTGCTGTGTACTGTTGAGAAAGTTTATAAATTCTCGTTCTTAGAGAATCGTGCACAAGCCAGCGTAAAGTAATCGTTGCTTGATGTAGCAAGACAATCATTGTCTCTGCGCTTCAATATTATTGAATATAAATATCAATTTAAATAATATTTAAAGCATTTATATCCCAAAATTACCGTGACATTATAAAAACCCCGTGACAATTGGCGACCTCATTCCAGGATATTAACTCCTAGCTCTAAAGCTATTCACGAGATAGTGCTCACTCATTCATATTTAGGTATTTATCATTAAAGTTTATAGGCACAAGCTTGCTGGTGTTTACCCTTAATTTAGCAAGTGAATTTTGCTTTATCAATCCATAGAGTACTTAACTCTAGTTTATTCTTGGTAACGCCAGACGATTTTATTCGCTCCTGGGAAGTCGCCGTACCATTCTGTTTATTATTGAGTCTTCCCAGTCATTTACATTTTTATTTATTCTTTGCCAGTTAACTGGATAAGACTGGTCACCACTAGCTTGTGTCTGTATTCTTTACTTGTGTTTATTAGTATTCGTCGCTAAGCAGTCAGTACTCAATTTCGGTTTGCTTAATAAATTAGCGCCATGGCTACTACTGTATTTTTACAGGAAGCCAAAGATATGGGTCTTTCGGACCCAACCGAAATTAAAGAGTATATACTCTCACGGCATAATCAGGAGCAGCAGCGCGAGAATGATGCCCGTGAAGAGCGTAAGATTCAGCGCGAATACGAGCGAGAACAGCGCGAATACGAGCGAGAACAGCGCGAACAACGTGAAAGAGAGCGTGCATATGAACAAGAGCAGCGTGAGAAAGAGCGCGAATACGAGCAGAAACAACGCGAGCTCGAGTTAGAAAAAGAGCGACAACAGCGCGAATACGAGCGAGAACAGCGCGAACACGAGCGAGAACAGCGCGAATACGAGCGTGAACAACGCGAGCGAGAACGAGAGCACGAACGTGCCGAACGTGAGGCACGTGAAAAACACGAATATGAAATGATGAAGCTCAAGCGAGATTCCTTGGCTTCAGATACATCTGGTGCAGTTGGTCCAAGCTCCACGAGCGTTCTTCCTGCACATGTCCTGGCGACCCCACGCATCAAGCTTCCTTCATATAAGGAAAGCGAGCGAATCGAGCCGTACATAGCTCGTTTTGAGGACATGGCAGACATGTATCAACTGGATGAGGCAGCTAAGCGGATCCAATTTCTTAGTTTATTTGAGGGCCCTGCCCTCGATATTCTCCACAGAATTCGTGGAGACAATATCACATATGAGATGATGAAAGCTGCACTCATTAAGGCGTATGGTCTCACAGTAGACGACGCCAAAGTTCAGTTCATGCGAGCTCGTCTCCAAGACAAGGAGACAGCTGTTCAGTTCCTTGATCGTCTCACAGCTTACTTAAATGAGTGGATGGAGAAAGATGAAACTCCTTCCACGCGTGAGGGGATAATTGACCTTATGCTGCGTACACAGCTAGAGAGGTCGTGGCCTGCTGAGCTCATAGCACAGCTTAAGATCTGCCAGGTGAAAGATGCCAGCCAAATGGCAGAGAAGGCTGACGCATTCTTTACTGCATACGGGTATCAAGCTCGTAAGCAAAACACCTGGAGCAGAAAAGATACTGCCAAGTCTGGGAAGCCGTCTCAGACTGAATCCCAGCACCAAGGCCGTTCTCAGAGTAATGGCCAAGGTCCAAAACCGCAGTGGAAGGACCAGGGACAAAACACTCAGAAACCTGAGTGGAAGAGGTACAACAAGTACTCTAACCAACAGCAGTATCAGCCACGCAACCGACCGTCGGGACAAAGTTTTTCACCACCAGCTCAAAAGAGGCAGGAAGCGAACGCAGCCTTCATTCCTCAGCAGCAGCCTGGTGGTCACGTCCCTACCAGTGTGGGTACTCCCCCACAGTTCACCAGTTCCACAGTGACAGTGAACCCCCCTCCCCAGATGGCCAATGTTCCATCTTCTCCTCAAGGCACAATGTTTGCCACATCAATTCAGCAGCCTCATGAGTGGCTAGCTGCTTCCTCCACAGGCCCTCCCACAGGTGACAGTACCTTCCTTGTACAGCCAGGGTTTGTGGGAGGCATTCCTGTGAAGGTCCTGAGAGACAATGGTTCCTCAGGTTGCTCTGTTAAGCAGAGTTTAGTTCGGCCTGAGCAGTATACAGGTCGACAGATCCATGCAAATCTTATTGATGGATCAGTGAGATTGTTCCCTGAGGCATGTATCCAGGTGGCATCTCCATTTTATACTGGTACGACACTTGCAGTTGTCATGCCAGAGCCTCTATTTGACTTAATAGTAGGCAATATTCAAGGAGTCAAGGATAGTTGCTCCGATGATGACGCTACTCAGACTTCGGCTGCTGTGGTAACACGAGCCATGACTGAGGCTCCAGTCTGTGTCGCCCCAGTGATCATTGAATCGCCGCAAGATCTGATGTGCAGTCAACTTGTTGTACAAGAACAACATTCTGACCCGACACTTGCTGCCGTGCGGAATAAACAAAAGGGTCGAGTGATTAAGTATTCACGGGGAGGTCGAGCCAAGTTCCTTCGTAAACAAGGACGGCTCTACCGTGAGTCACGAACACCCGAGGGCGAGGTTCGACTGCAGTTTGTCGTTCCCGCCAAGTACCGCCTAGCAGTGTTACAATGGGGTCATTGTTCAGTCTCAGGAGGTCACATGGGCAAAAGGAAGACCCAGGGCCGTATCCGAGCTGACTTTTTCTGGTCAGGGATGGGACGGGACATAGATAGTTTTGTCCGTTCTTGCAGTGTGTGCCAAAGTATCGCCACTAATCAGGGACATGCCCTTCCTGTGCCATTTGTAACTACACCTGTAATCTCTGAGTCAGTTGTGAGACAGGGTAGTGGTGAAGTGGGTGCAGACCTGACGTCTCGCCCATTGGCCCCACAAGACACATTATGTCCAGGGCCTGTACATACATATTATGTACCGTAGGTTAAGGGGAAAGTTGAGAGGCGACTTGAGGCTATGGAAGACCCAAGTTTGCATAGGATTCTCAACTCCCGATACTAATATAAGTATTGTAGGTTAAGGGGGAAGTTCGAGAGAGAACTCCGTAAAGGCGACTTGAGGCTATGGAAGACCCAAGTTTGCACAAGGATTCTCAGCTTCCCGATACTAATATAAGTATTGTTTTGTAGGTTAAGGGGGAAGTTTGAGAGAGAGAACTCCGCAGTGGCGACTTGAGGCTATGGAAGACCCAAGTTTGCACAAGGATTCTCAGCTTCCCGGTACTAATATAAGTATTGTATTGTAGATTAAGGGGGAAGTGAGAACTCTGCAGAGGCGACTTGAGGCTATGGAAGACCCAAGTTTGCACAAGGATTCTCAGCTTCCCGATATTAATATAAGTACTGTAGGTTAAGGCACAGGTTGAGGACCCGTGTGCGGTTCGAGGCTATGGAAGACCCGAGTTTGCACAGGGATTCTCAACTTGCCGATCATAATCGTGTGCTAAAATTAATGGCGACCTCGAGTGTACTTTTCATAGCATGTACTGACTGCTAGCCAGAGAGAGGGTAATTGTAACATAATAAGAATTTTGTCTCATTGACACTTTTGATGCTCCACCTCAATTGGTTTTGCAGGTTCAGCAATGGGTGTAGCAGTTTTGCTGTGCGGGCCAGCCGATCGTCTGCCGCACGCTGCCACCTCTTCTCCTCTGCCTTCGTCATCGCTATATATTATTTACTGTGTCATTTTACACGTAGGTACAGTTACACTACAACTGTCACACCTACACCGTGTATTACATACACCACGCTACACAACAATTAGTTGTCAGTGTAAATGTAGCGAATTTTCGCTCAGTTTGACCTGAGTACAGGATTTTCACCGTCGTCACGGAGTTTTTCCCTCAAGCTTGCTTCTATTAACGTAAATACGAGGTTTTTTCACTCACTGGCGACTGCGATTTTCTCCTGTAGCAGGATAGCACACACACCACAGTGTGAATCTTGTGTGACTGAGTTAGGATTTATATGTATGTATATTGAAATCTTTCTTCTGAAGGAAGAAAGATTTAATTTTCATGGGGCGTAATGTCACGAATCAATTCGCGACATTTCCTTTTTGTGAGAAGCCACGAACTATTAGTGGAAAACTCACTGTGTATCGCTCAGTTAACCGTTTCTCTCTCCATTTCGGGGTATACTTTTCAAATAATTCGTCACTTTCAAAAGTGACCGATTTAATGCACGTCACTAAGTGCGCTACTGAGCGATACAATTGTTTCTTTATCGTTCGCCTCTGCTTGCATAAACCGTTAGCCACGCCTTCTTCCGGTGGCCTGTGCGTACTGCTTATGCATTATTTGAATTCAGTTTTGTGTTTGCTGTGACGGAGACAGGACCTGTGCAGCAGTGCGAGAGGTCAGCTAGTACCCAAACTCCACTTACAGTTTCTCCAAGCTCCCACCTTTAGTTCTCCAGCTTTGGGTGATACACCGCATTCATTGACTAGTATTTCCTTTGTGTATTTTGTAGTCTTAAGAGTTTAGTTAAGGTGTTTTTCCTAGGCGTAAGTATTTAGCTTCTGTGTGAGTGAGCGAGTGCGTCTCATTTAATTTGATTTGAAATGTAATGTTAAATTTGTTTTTGTAATTAATAAATTTAACAGTTCTATTTCTTGAGCTTAATGTAGAGTAAAAATCTTGTTTCATTTCTCCATAATTAAGCTTATTTTCCATACAGCTCCTAGCTTGCATAAACGTTTGCTTTCATAACTGGTACTTAGACCAGTCTTGTATTAACTTAAAATCCGTTGTGCCAGGAGTTAATGCATCAGCAAGAACCTGATGTTATTATTATTAGTATTAGTTATTTATTGTCAGGGGTGATGTAACTTTCTCCAGAGGCTAACAGTACAGTAAGTCAGCAATTGTGAGTAATTAGTCTCTGCTGTGTACTGTTGAGAAAGTTTATAAATTCTCGTTCTTAGAGAATCGTGCACAAGCCAGCGTAAAGTAATCGTTGCTTGATGTAGCAAGACAATCATTGTCTCTGCGCTTCAATATTATTGAATATAAATATCAATTTAAATAATATTTAAAGCATTTATATCCCAAAATTACCGTGACATTATAAAAACCCCGTGACATTCCCATCCCTGCACACCTGGGTACGCGATAGCAAATACTCAAGGTACATCGAGGGAACATGGGAAGTACTGTAGGAAGTATTGAGGTTGTGAAGCTCATGAGCAATAAGCAATACCCGGATACTGTGAGGGAAGTTGGAAAGTAAATAAGCGAAATTGTCATAAAATGCATCGAATATAGTTTGAAAGTTAAATAGCGGAAACAGGTACACAGATACACCGAACGGTGTTGGAAAATGTTACTGTTATGGGTTGATGATAAGAGACAGCGAGTTGATACCAGGCCCCAGCTTCCTGGATTATTCCAGGTCTGATACGTGTGTGTGTGTGTGTTTGTGTGTGTGTGTGTGTGTGTGTGTGTGTCCACATTCACTTACCTTACACCTGATCTCATTCTTCGCCACTGTAGTAACCCTTTACCTGAACCCCTTCACTGTGTTGACGTCTTTTGTATTTCTTTCAACCAGCCTGTAACCTAACCATCTTATACAGTTTAGGATAGATTATTCGACTTCCAAGGGTTATACACAGCCTTTATTAACCCGTTCATTACTAGGGGGTTTTCCGAAGCTGAATAAAACCGTCTGGTGGCGTCAGACTTACACAAATATGTTGTCATCGTTATGAAGTGGCAAATGTGTGTGTGTGTGTGTGTGTGTGTGTGTGTGTGTGTGTGTGTGTGTGTGTTATGCCACTTATGCAGTTTTTCTTCCAAATTATTGTACATTTTTGTTCTCTCTCACTTTGATCACGTTTGTTGTTTACCGTTTGTCGTTGCTTTCCTCCATATGCTTTTTTCTGTTACTGTGTTTAGGTATGACTCGCTTAAAGGACGCCTTCGGCTTCCTCCGCTTGATGTCAAAAGGCCAGAAATGAGTCATTACTCGGGAACTGGTGGCCCGATTGGGCTGGAAGCTGTTTTATTCTTCAGGTTAGAGCATTTTAACGGTACCTAGCTCGAACAAAAATTCTCTACGTTGCGCTGTTCTTGCTCTGTTACGGTAACAAACACACACAGAAATCGGATCATTATAATGTAGATTCTCTCTCTCTCTCTCTCTCTCTCTCTCTCTCTCTCTCTCTCTCTCTCTGTATGTATGTATGTATGCACGTATGTTAGTATGTTTCTTTCTAAATTTATCTGTCTATCCAGCAACGTATTTACCTGTCACTTTCTTCTCCCACTCTCTCTTTACTTCCATTTCCTCCACCACCAAACTGCCACCATGTCAGGCCAGAGCTAATTCAGTGACGTAAGTGACGCAGTCAAGCATTCATTTCATCCAGCTGCCATATGTTGAGTCATAGGGGGAGAGTGATGGCCGCAGTGACGCAACAACACCCAGTTAGGTAAGTACGGCACCCACCCACTTGCACGGCGCCGCCGGGAGCACAAGGCCCAGCGTAGGAGAAATGGCGACACAGTGGGAAAATGTGGCAGAGCGTGGGAACTGAGCTGTGGGCGTGGGAACTGCGTGGCTTCCATGGTGTTTAAATGTACTACTGAGGTTGTGGTCGAGTTGTTATGGCTCTCTCTCTCTCTCTCTCAAATCATTTATTTTTGTGGGATTTTTCTGGCAGTGATATATGCCGGCGGGGAAGGTGATGAAAGTTGGCACCAGAGGATCAGTGAAATGCTTTAGGCTGCACGAGTGTGTAAGAGAGGGAGCACGATGTGTCGCTGAAAATGGATAAGGGTGGTAACGTTTGAATGTTATTTTTAGTGGGGACACCCCTGACAGGAGGCGACGTCTGTCTGTGGATAGATAAAATATTGATAGATGGATAAATAGATTTAGACCAGGTTCGGGTTAAGAGAGATATTGCATGGTGAGAGTTCGAAAGCCTCTCCATATATCCCAGCTGTGCAGTAGCTTTTTCTGTGATACCACAACACGATATGATTCAGCATAGGAGAGAGGTACTGATTTGTAGCAGTCTCTCTCAACCCATATTTTATGATGGCATGTTCACTTATTTTATTTTTGTTACTTCCAGACGATTTTATTTAACTCCTCCAGAAACACGGTGTTTATTTGTTTAGCCTTCCTACCTCCAGACTATTTATTCATGTCGATGAAAAAATATTGAATGCCAAATTGGGTGATGCATAATATATTTGCAACTATCGGACGATTTTCGCCATCAGGAAAAAAAAAATCGTATTGAAGTGTTTGATTGTCTTCCCTTACCGGTGCCAATTTTGCAAGTGGGAAATAAATTGGGTCTCAGTACGATGAGAAACGCATCGTGTGGAAATGATCAACAGTGTTCTTTTACCAATATCCAGCAAGTGTTTGTGGAGAATATATTGCTGAGAAGTACAGTGGCGTCTTTCTATGTGTTTTTGTCAGACGACTTTATTATTTGTAAAGTGTATCAGTACGCACACAGTTGGCCACTTTCCGAGGTAGTCCTGCTTCAGTTTACGTTTACGTTTAGGGACCATTGACCGTACTGGCATGGGTAGGTCTTTACACTTGGTGGCAGTTGTCCTTGTGTAGCGATCTTCAGCCATGTCCCTGCTCAGTACTCTGCCCTGGAGTTGTCCACGCAGGACCTCACACAAAGTTTACCTTGGTCTGCCTCTGGGCGTTCTTCCCTCCACTTTCACGCCTATGACTTTCCTCAGTCAGTCTTCGTCCCCCGTCCTTTCAGTATGTTCATACCTTCTCAGACTACTGTTGGCATCTCTTCCGATATCTCTTATGCAAACATCTTTCTAGGACATTACTGGCCTCATTTGCGTCACTCAGTGAGGCTTCGCACATCCGCTTCAACGTTCTAAAACATGTGCGTGCCAGTTTGCACAGACATACAGCATAACACTTTCCACACATGTTTTGTGGACAGTAGGCTCGTTGCGAAAGGAGAACGCTTCTTGGTCAGGAGAAGCAGCAGTTCCCCAAACTTCTTACATCCAGTTGTCATTTTAGCAATGGAGCTAGATTCTGTTCCTCCTCCCGCACTAATTATGTCTTCCAGGTAACAAATTCCTCCACGCATTCCAGGTAGCTGTCTTCCCAATCAACATTTTCCATTATATTGTCCACGGCCTGAATGCCCGTTCATGACACACACTGAAAGTCTCTCGCATGGTACTGCAAAACCTATAAACTAGTGCCTCCTTTTTTCTTTTTTTTTTTCTTTCTTTTTTTTTACCGCAGTTTTGTACACAAGATAGAATTCCTCCCAATTAATTTTTTACCTACACTGTAGGGTCACATATCTTGGTCCACAGCATTACCTCCCTCACTACTGTTGATCATGACTTGTGTTTTACCAGCATTAACTTTCAGTTCCTTTTCCACCATCCCACCTTTCGGACTTCTCGTTGGCTTCCTTCATGCTTTCAGCAGTCAGAACTATAACAGCTCCTGAGGTGGTGCACATCTAATACGAGATATACTGGCATGGCTGTGTTAACTTTACCCACAGCGTTAACCTTGTCGTATTCTTGGTTGGGTAAAGGATCTTAAGCCATTCAGTGGCCTCATCGCTAGGGCTGCCTGTTCGTGCTGGCCAGAGAAGGACTTGCTCCAACAGGCATCCGTTGTCTTTCTCCTTTATCTCTTACCTTCCTCTCCTTATCGGGTTTTCCCATTCTCTCTCTCTCTCTCTCTCTCTCTCTCTCTCTCTCTCAGTTGTCCTTTCTTTACTCTTCCGAGCCGCTCCTCCGTTCGATTCACATTCCTTCCCGTCACCCTATCTTCCTTGCACTTGTCTACTCCTGTTTCCGTCTTCCTACAGGTAGTGTAATGATTTCATTGTAATATTAACAAGTGATTGGGTTACATGCCTGTTTGAGGAAACCTTAGGTCGGTAAGAAGTCAAATCCCTAAGTTTTGAACATTACTGAAACATATGGAAAATAAGACAAGTGTGACCTTTCCGCTTCTTTGCTCTTTGCATTATTTGCATTGGAAATCAGCTGATGAATTTCCTTTTCTCACAGTTGTTTGGAAATAGAGCGTCATAAGTAAGGGCTTCCTTACACCTCTGTGTATTCTAGTTGCTCTAAGAGTGTGATGCTGTGGTGGTTGTGGGGGTGGAGTAATTATCGTGGCTGCACGTGTGGCCTCGGTTCTATTAATCACTCACCACCTTCTGTGGTGGTGGTGGAGTGATTATCCAGGCTGCACGTGTGGCCTCGGTTCTATTGATCACTCACCACCACCTTCTCTACTCAAGGGTAACTCCATCATCCTCAAAACTTATCCCTCAGTTGATAATGACGCTTGCCCTCTACGATTATACTTATACGTAATAGAATGAGTGTAAAGCAGAGTTCGAGGGTGAATGTTTAAAAAAAAAAAAAAAAAAAAAAAAAAAAAAAGGTAATGAGGTTGAGGCATATTGATCGACTTAGTTCCAGCGTAGAGTGGGGGTGGAGGGGGTAGGGCTGGACGCATGACCACCACCACCACCATCACGCGTCAGTCCCTTCCATGAGCCCCTCGCTGCCACAGTGCCCGTCGCCCTGGGGTGTGGTCTGCCCTCGTGCTCGTAGTGCTGACCCAGTGTGACCTTGTGTGACCTTACACCAGTACATGACCACCGGGAACATCAACAACAAAAACAACACCAATGCACAACTACCAACAGCAACACCACCACCAATACTAACAACAAAAACAACACACTAATATACCAACACCAGTGCCAGCAATAACAACAGATTATTATAGTTCTTTTGCCTTAATCTGGCCCAGATTTTCGTGGTTCTGCAGCTTACTACAGGCAGTTAGGTGGCAGAGAAAGACCATACTACAACTCTGCATCCTTTACATAGTACGTTTTCGTGATGCCTAATTGTTAATCTATTAAAACACAGCTTTCAACATTGAGAGGTGGCAGTTGTAGGCCAGGTTAACGTGAAAAGAGTATAGTATCAATAACAACACACCAGTACCAGGAATTCCAGCAGCAACACAGTAGTACTAACAGTAACACGGTAGTACAGACCAACAGTAACACAGGGACACTGTCAGGCACATGACCCTCGAGGGCCTGATGACTTGGTTCAGCAGTGAAGAGGTGGTGTGCGGTGTTTGAGTTGAACCAGCCACCTGGGATCACATTTATTTTCACCAGTTTCCTGGAAAATCATGTAGCCATAGCAGATTACTACTCTCTGAATAGTTTTGTGTTGCGTACCGTAGTCTTTCAGTAGAATATTCACTCTACATTGATTTTGAAGAGTATGGCAAGTATATGAATGAAGATTAAGAAGAGAAAGGAGTAAACAAGGAATCTTATGAACACACAAAGCCCAATAAAGTCAGTAAATACGGCCCCAGGCTAAATAAAGCCATGTACTTTGCACTTCCACGCAACTCAGGACTGTGTGTGTGTGATCCGACCCTGGCTTTATCATCTGCAGTGCTGTTCAATTACCACCGTCTTGTACAACACTGGTGACGATTGTGTGTGTGATCCGACACAGGCTTGATTAGCTACGGCACTGGGCGCCTCACTACCGTCTTGTACAAGGCTGGTGATGACTGTGTGTGATCCGACCCTGCTTTTATCATCTGCGGTACTGTGCACTTCACCATCGTCTTGTACAACGCTGGTGATGTGCTGTGGTGAAGTAGCTGTCTCGGTTATATTAATGCATCCATATGTTCAACGTGCCGCTTCTCACAACTTCTGTGGTGAAGTAGCTGTCTCGGTTATATTAATGCATCCATATGTTCAACGTGCCGCTTCTCACAACTTCTGTGGTGAAGTAGCTGTCTCGGTTATATTAATGCATCCATATGTTCAACGTGCCGCTTCTCACAACTTGACAAAGACCATGGATATCTGACCAAGTTTCATTCACATTTATATCAGGTAAGGATACTAAAGTTTATCCTTTTCTGTGACAGTCTCAGATTCTGCAGTTTTAATCGCTAGAGTCATGTGACGTATTTTTTCTGTATTCATGCTATCTCCTTACAGTTATATTCAGCTTTGGAAAGATTTTTTGAGCTGAAGTGGTTTGAAGTGGTTAGATGAAGCCCAGATTAACTCGTCTGAAGGTAGCAAGAACAAGCTGAAGAATTCGTCACAGGATTGAAGGGGTGAAAGTTGGCCCACTACTCATCAGCATCATGTAATTAGGGATGACAGAAGCATCACAACACAATCATTTCCCGTTGATCTGAACCCTTTTACTGTACTCCTGACAGATAGCTGACGAAGACGTCTTTTTTCAGTGAAGTCAGACTACCAGAAGTTGATATTACTTAGGAAGGATGTATTGTAGTGAAGGAGATAATGAAGGCTGTATTTAACCATCCAACTTGAAATGCGTATCCAAGTAGAATATTGTTGTCTGTAAACAGCAATTATAACAGTGAAAAACGCGTCATCCAGCTGAAAGATATGAAACCTAATGAGAAAGAGGACCTTGCAGCAAGCACATCCGGTAATTATGTTTACACACACACACACACACACACACACACACACACACACACAGTGATCCATAATCTCGTTCTGACGGAAGGCTTCCTAAGGAAACACTTCAACTTCAGCTGTTTATTTTGCGTATTGCACCTTGATATTGGCCAGTATGTTGTTTATAGCTTTTTAATATTTCGATATGATCCACTAATGACACTCCGGAGAAGGGAGGGGGTCTGTTAGGAGTTAGGAGTATTTTACTTTCATAGAGTAAGGAGTACCTTGTCAAAATCGTTTGTGTGTTATAAAGGTTATAGGTTTTGGTGTCGGATATTTAAACAAATCCACTTGCCAGTGGTGCATTTGATGCATCATTTTCACCAATTCAGTGCCTGAGTTTTTTCCAGCTTATTCTTGCTACCCCAAGACGACTTTTTTCAGCATAGGAGAGACTTTTCTGACCGAAGGGTTAAATACAGCTTCATTAACACTTTCATTACCAGGGGATCAGTTAGGTTCAGTCAGTTATATTCAGGTCATTTAGGTAAAGTTAGGCCCTTCTCATCCATCCAGGGGGAGTGATGACAATTCAGGTCTGTTCAGTCCAGCCAAGTCCAGTTAGGTTAGTTTAGGTCCAATATATTTAGGTTAATTTTGGTCCCCCCAGGTTCCTCACATCCATTCAGGCTCATTCAGGCCAGTTCAGAGTCTTGTGGGGTTACTCAGGTCTAGTTAGGTTCATTTACGGCCTCTACGTCCAGTTGAACCAAGTCAGATTGCATCTGGTCTAGTCACATCCATTCTGGTTCGCTTAGGTCCATTTTAGTCTTTCTTTGTAATTTCAGAGTCAGACCCAAGTAAAATTATTGTAGGTCATTCCAGCTTACTTTATGTTCATCAAATACACTTAGGACAATGAAGATCGATTTATATCATGTGTGTAATCGTATTTGCCAAAATATCCGCGTAATGTAGTGATTTATGAGATACGATATTTCAGGTTGGGTGGTGGAGAGGAGTGGGCTGGATGGGTTAGCGTCATGGTGGGTGGTTGGGCATGCTGGGCAAGTATATGTTGTGGAGATGGATGTTGTAGGTAGGCCGGTAAGGTGTAAGTAAAAAACGAGGGAGGAAAACATTGAGTTGGGTAGGAAGAAAGGAACGGGTGGGGTGGGTGGGGATGGTAATGGGTGCGGGATAGGGCAAAGGTAAAGCCCTCTGTGAAGATGGGTAGCGTAGGTTAGCCGGTTTAAATGTGGTGATGGTTTGTTTCAGAATCTACTTAAGGAAAAAATAGAAATAAAACGAAAAAAGAAAAACATGGAATAAGCACGCGGCGCAGTCACAGTTCTGCCGCTTTGTGATGCAGTAAGGAACGTAAAGAAAGAAAATCGTGCTGAAAGAACTGAGGTGATCCAATACGGTGCACCTGGTGACCTGCATATAAAGCACAGGAAGGGAGAGCCTCATATAGAGCCATGCAACGACGCTCATGTAAATCTCAACATCGACTGGCCGAAAGAGACAGAAATTATGTATAGCCCATGAAATTATTATATTGTTCTCATATTCCTTAGTCGTTCTCCCTCCATCCATTTACTTTTCCGTTAGTCAAGGTATGGTACTGTGTGTAAATATCCGTTTTCTCCACAACAGCTTCAGAAAACGTAACGGGAGGGAACGGTAGATCACGAGCCCGGCGGTGTGTAATTATTTCCCCCACGGGAGACAATACACAGGACACAGGTGGGCGGGCTGTGTGAGGCGTGTTTCCTGAACCTTATACACCCCCTTCATCCCCAATTACCCCTTCTCCTCTGTCCCATCCCTCCTCCCATCCCTCCTCCCATTTCCTCTTCAGCCCCCTTCCCTCACCAGACGCTGTGGATCCCGCTTGTCTTTCCGGAACAAATCAAAGGCACCCGTACTCACTTCTTTTTTTCTTTTTTTTTTTTTAAAGCAGGAAGGACACAGCATTGTGATTTCATGCGCGATGCTCAACGGATTTCGCAGTCACTGCGCATATTCAACCCTCCATCCCAAGGACGTACTTTGTATATCACAGAGCTTAAGACCAGACGATTTTTTTTTTTTTTTATGGTTAAAGTTGAGAAACCATTCGGGGTGAATACATTACAAACTGATTTATTATTATTGCATATTATATTTACTTTTCCCCTCTGTTAAGAAATCCTGTACATACGTCACTGCCCTCCCTCATAGACTTCACCGTTGTTGATATTGAAATCTTTCTGCAGTCACCCCTTTAGCACACACCATTCTATGCAGCCAACCTCCCACTCTGCATTTGGTCCACACGGCCACACCACCTCAAATTACTCACTCTCTTTCCCACCACGCTTCCATGCTATATTATTAAACAAGGCATGTACTGACTTGGAGAATGTGTGAGAGTAAGGTGGTTGGGAAGAGGAGAAGGAGACCGAGAACGAGATGGAGAGATAAGTTGCTAAAGCGTGTGTTGGGGGATGAACTGGCTAGGAGTGTGTATGAAAGTGAAGTGGTTGAGGGGAGGAGGAGAGGGCAACAGAGGAAGAGGTGGAGAGAAACGTTGCAAGAGTACTTAAGAGAGGATGGCGGTGTGTCGTGTGAAGAGAGAGAATTACTGAGTCAGAGCAGTCACGCCTGGAGGTCCTTTTATTAGGCCACCCCCTCACAGGATGCGGCGTGGGCAGGAGATAAATAGATAGACATAGGTATAAGAGAACAAGTAATGACAGCAGTTGGGCACATTTGGTAAAGGTTATTTGTGATGCCGGGTGAATGCAGGTGTGTCAGGCGACGAAACTGTACCTCATGGTGTGGTTCCCAGAAGAGTAAATACATAAACTGGTCGACGTATTGGCGATGAAATTGGTTGTGGCAGAGAGAGTCAGAGATTGATCAGGAATGCCATTTAATTAGTGATAAGCAACTGTCAAATCACTGCCTCTCCCTGCCAGAACTGCGTCTGTGAGTCGTATTTCCAGGGGCATAAGAAAACTTCCTACCCTCATTTTCTGTGCATATTTATTAATTTAATTATTTATTTGTTTATTTTCATATTGGACCATAATAACTTCTTACTTATTACTGATACAGACCATCTGCATACTGAAAATATGAAAATAGGTTTTGATCCGATTATTTTTTTTTTTTTTTTAATTTGTAACTCTGGCGCCAGACAGTTTTTGTTGTACTTGAGAAAGACTTAAAGTAATGAAGAGGTTATTGAAGGCAATATTCAACCCCCACTCACCAACACAGACTAATTCTCTCTCTCTCTCTCTCTCTCTCTCTCTCTCTCTCTCTCTCTCTTCCCCGCGCTCTCCTTTCTTCTTTCCCTCTCCCTTTTCACCACTCCCTCTGCCCCTCACTCTCTGTCCATTTCTCTCTTCCATTCTCCTCTCACTTTCCACCTCTTTCCTTTCCTCCTCTACCCTTTCCTCCTCTACCCTTCTTCCTCATCATTCTTGTCATCCCTTCCATCCCTGCTCCCACCCCCTCCAGTACTTATCTGTTCCATCCCCATCCCCTCCTCCTGTACTCTCCTTATCCATCCCCATCCTCTCTTGCTCACACACCTTTCCCCTCCCTTTGTCTCCACTCAACTTCTCTCATTCTTTTAGTCTTCTGCCCCTCAACACCCCTCTAGATTATTTTTAACCCGCCTCATCTACTAGATCGTTATCTAAATATATTCGTACTGCCATCAGACGATTTTATTTAGCCTGAGAGACTTTTAGGATGGCGTAGTTACATACAGTATAACTTTCCTTAACCCCTCCCGTATGAGAGGTCTTTTAAGTTTATTTTAACCGCCTGGAGGTAGCAAGAATGACCTGAACTAAAAGGCCATCGTAGTGGAGGGGTTCATCATTGGTTTAGTAGGAAGGGAAGGAGTTAGGGGAAAGATATAGGTGGGTTACAAGGAGGGTAGTGATAGCATTGGTCCTTCCTCTCCCCCCCTCCTCTTCCTCCAATCTTCTTTTCACACACACACACACACACACACACACACACACACACACACACACACATTACAATGTATGATACCTGTGATTATAATATATAATATATATAATACTCGATATTCCACTGGGTTCATTCTCCCTTATTTTCTCTATCTCTCCATCAAAGCCGCCTCCTTATCTCCTTCATCACCACCTTGTCTTCGTTCCCTCCATTCCACCTCTTTCACCTCTCCTCTGCCTCCCCTCCTCATATCTCCCCTATCTTCCTTCCTTCGCTCTTTGACCCCTGCCTTTCCTCACCCCTCCCCCTTCACTTCCTTTACCATCGTTCCCAACATCCCAACCCTTTCCTGTGCTTTCTCTGTCCCCCCCCCCTCTCTCTCTCTCCCTCTCTCTCTCTCTCTCTCTAAATTTTACGGTAATTTTACGACTCCCCTTGTCTCCTCTCCCTTTCTCCTTTCCTGGTCACCCTCCTTCTCTCTCTCATTTCCCCTCCTCTCACCTCTCCCTTACCCTGTCTACCCATATTCCCTCCCCGATCCCCAAGGCTGCCCATATCCCCCCCCCCCCCACAATCCTCCAGATGGCTCATACTCCCTCCAACCCCAGTTACCTACTCATACCCCCTCCAACCCCAGTTACCTACTTATACCCCCTCCAACCCCAGTTACCTACCCATACCCCCTCCAACCCCAGTTACCTACCCATACCCCCTCCAACCCCAGTTACCTACCCATACCCCCTCCAACCCCAGTTACCTACCCATACCCCCTCCAACCCCAGTTACCTACCCATACCCCCTCCAACCCCAGTTACCTACCCATACCCCCTCCAACCCCAGTTACCTACCCATACCCCCTCCAACCCCAGTTACCTACCCATACCCCCGCCTCATAAAGCAAACGCCGTGTTCTCGCCCAGACCTGCCTGGTGTTTAGCGCTTCCAAGAACACACCAGGCGCCCAACGACCTTGCCATGCCCCGCCGCACATGCCCCGTCCTCACACTCCCCCTTCCCCCTTGAGCCTGAGTTGTGTATACGATTGCTTTTTATTGTTTATCCTTCAATATCACAGCCGCCAAACACTTCGAAACAAACTAAAGTGAATAATAACGTGAATAAGACGACTAAGCCAAAGGATTTCTGATGATAATGGACTGCTGTAGAGTTAATTCTGGTAGACAGTTCTGCCTCAGCTGTCACCACACTGGCTGAGGTACCCACACTTCTGCCTTCAGACCAACAGCCGTCCATCATCAACTGCACACTCAAGTGTGATTATGTTCACACCCATGCCACTCTCCGACATGGTCCACACCCATGCCACTCCCTGACATGGTTCACACCCATGCCACTCCCCGACATGGTCCACACCCATGCCACTCCCCGACATGGTCCACACCCATGCCACTCCCTGACATGGTCCACACCCATGCCACTCCCTGACATGGTCCACACCCATGCCACTCTCCGACATGGTCCACACCCATGCCACTCCCTGACATGGTTCACACCCATGCCACTCCCTGACATGGTTCACACCCATGCCACTCCCTGACATGGTTCACACCCATGCCACTCCCCGACATGGTCCACACCCATGGCACTCCCTGACACGGTCCACTTAATTCTGTGCTTCTTAATTCCACCATTCCATTGTATGGCCTTTACAGTGCAGCGTCCCATTTAGTTATATTGTTCTGCCTACCGACAGACGATTATATTTAAGTGAAGGGTTAGACTACAGGAGTTGCTAACCTGTGATACATGTACGGTACCACTAGTGGTGCAGTTTGGTTGTACCATCGGTACATACTGAATTGGATCCATTTCTCATTGAATGGAACGAAAATACGAAGAAATTAATATTTACGAGTATTAATTTTATTCTAGCTTACGACGTACGGTTTTGTTCAGCTCGTAGAAACTCAGCACAGTCATGGGCTAATTACACATGTACCTGCCTCAGTGTTCCATGTGATATTTTTCAGCTCTTAGGAACTCAGCACAGCCATTTTTCTGCTCGTAGAAACTCTCAGCATTTATGGGGGTATTTATATTGGGTACATATAACTGCTTTAGTCTTCAGTTCTAACCCATCTTACCTCACTGATCCCTTTGGCTGTGACAAATGAACTTTAGAACTTATTCCCGCTAACGTCAGGGGTTTCTTCGTGAACTAATAAAAAACATAGCCGTCCGGGAAGGTTTAGAACTGTACCGATTAAGGTATTGACAGAGTCGATATCCTTGTAATTTATATCAGGTAAACCAGACGATTTTATTCACCTCTCAGAAACACACAGCGGCTGAAGGGTTGATCTCTCAGGACCTTATTATTGAACATGATATCGTGATGAGGAAAGCAAACACCCAAATTTTTTACATCATGTTTGAAACGAAAAAATCTGACCATTCTACCTTCGTTGCTAATTGTGCTTTGTTAAGAGGAATGCAGTCTGACCATGTCCTGACCTCACAGGTGTTTTGAAATTGTTTGTTTTAAATCAGGGCTTGACGACACCTTTCTTTATTCTGATTTAAAATGCCTGTCTGTCCCTCACTTTGTTCTCTCATCAGTTCCTCCAAGTTTGTATTACACGTATTGGCTATGACTCCTTTTTCCTTTTTATTTTATACTCTAATTCTCTCTCTCTCTCTCTCTCTCTCTCTCTACACACACACACACACACACACACACACACACACACACACACACACACACACACACACACACACACAATCTTTGGCACTCATCTTCTCAATCTTGAGTCTTGCTCTTCTGTCACCTCTCTCTCCTCAAGGTTTTCCCTCCCTCCTCTCCCATCCAATTCCCTCCCCCTCTCCCCATCCAATTCCCTCCCCCTCCAGTACATTTACATTAACAATTAAACTTATGTTTGAAGTATTTAATGTACTGTTACTTGCTAATCACATTTTGGGGTCTAATCTCTGGACCTGGTATGTGCCTCGGTCTGTGGTAATCTTCCGTCCACAGGATGGGTTACAGACTTTTATGTAAGAAATCTGTGAAATCAAGCAAAACCTCCCCTCCCTTCCCCTCGCCTCTCCTCTGTCTGTTTCCCCCCTCCCTTCCCCTCGCCTCTCCTCTGTCTGTTTCCCCCCTCCCTTCCCCTCACCTCTCCTCTGTCTGTTTCCCCCCTCCCTTCCCCTCGCCTCTCTGTCTGTTTCCCCCCTCCCTTCCCCTCACCTCTCCTCTGTCTGTTTCCCCCCTCCCTTCCCCTCGCCTCTCCTCTGTCTGTTTCCCCCCTCCCTTCCCCTCGCCTCTCCTCTGTCTGTTTCCTCCCTCCCTTCCCCTCGCCTCTCCTCTAACTGTTTCCCCCCTCCCTTCCCCTCGCCTCTTCTCTATCTGTTTCCCCCCTCCTTTCCCCTCGCCTCTCCTCTGTCTGTTCCCTCCCCCCTCCCTCCGTCCTCCCCTTCTCACACCCATCCCTCGTTTCCCCGGGCGCTTTTTCCTCCTCGCCCTCCTTCCTTGCTCTTCTTTCCCTGACTTATCTGTGTCTTTCTCAGCCGAATATTTATAAGTTTAACAAGGAGGCGGCAGTGTTAGTCCCCTGTATTTTCGTTCTAGAAGTGTGTTTCGTGGATAACAACACGAAGGGCTTATTTTACACCTGCTGTAGTTTGACCCTTCAAATTTCGGAGGTCATGTTGTTGGGGATTGGCGAATAATCTAGTATAGGTAGTATCATCGTTCTGACTATGGGGAGTTTAGTTTTCTCAGCAAAGTTCCAAACTGATGTAAGGATCTGAGAACTAATTATCCTGGAGATATTCTTTTGCTTATATGATTAGTGATTATGTCACGGGGCGTTAGTTTGTGGCTTAAAATACTACGCCTGTTTTTGTGTTATTATACTTGTATATCTGTGGATGGTAATATCGTTGGGTTTCATCATGCCCAGTGGAGTGTGAAGTGTCAATGGTTTTCTTTATTTTATATAGCCTTTTTCGTAACTGTCAAGTCTTCCACCCACTCTTTCCCCTCCCTAGCTGATCCCTCCCCTTCCCTTCCTTCTTCCCTGGCTGTTCCCCCCCTCTCTACCTACCCTTCCTCTCTCGCTCTCGGATCTTTCCTCCCTCCGTTCTCCCCACAGTGTATATACACTGTGGTTCTCCCCTTCTCTATCTTGTCTGTTTCTTCCCTCACATATCCTTCCACTCTTTTCTGCGTGTCTCAGTCCCTCTCCTCTCACACCGTTGTTGCCTTCCACGATCATACTTCTGACTTATCCACTCCAAAATGTTCTAAACAATAAAATCGTCTGGATGTAGCGAGAGTAAATTTAATAAGACTTCACCAAATTCAGTTGTTTAATATCTTTTATAATTCACTTTGAGAATTCTCTCCTGAATAGATTAAATCATGTGGAAGGAGCAAAAATAAATCAAAGAAATACGTCAGCGTATTACATTGGTTAAGATCCTGTATAAAATACATCCCGGTGCTCCCCCTAATATATTTTCGGTGGAACAGGAAAAAATCGTCACAAAGTATGTAGAATAAACTAAAAGATTTGCAACACTATTGAAGAAGTTGTAATCCTTGATAACTAGTGCTTGGTGGTGCAGGTGATGTATTTTTGGTGCAGGGTTCAGTCCCGCCTCATGCATAACAAGTACAGGTTTTCTCTTGGGTTCGTTCCGCCCAGCCTCGGGACTCTTACTTACTGACTCCCATCCCTCTGCTGACCACTGCATGATGTCTTAACCCATTCGCTACTAGGATGTATTATATGTTTTATTCCTGTTGCGCACCAGACGACTGTATCTTGGTCGGCAGGGATTTAAGACAGTCTCAACACTCGTTCATGGCTGTAGGTGTTTGCTTCTGAAATATTGGCTGATGGTTAGAGTAATTGGTGATATTTTGAAGCTACATCTCAATGAAATGTAAATCAGATGTTCAGAACTTTTATTACGTTTTCTCGTAGCCATCTGCATGGGTAGTGGATGATATTTTTATTCGTATGATTTTGGTGAAATGAAAGCATTTAGGTGTGGGGACCTTTTTTTTTTTTTTTTTTTTTTTTTTTTTTTTCCCTCGGTGATGTTATATGCTCAGGACATTAATTTTTCTCGCATACGCATAGTGAGCAGTGGATGGTAAGAGTGAATGATGTTTTTGATGTTTTAACTTTGCAGAAATAAAGAATGATGGTGTCCTAATGGCTTTGACTTTTTCTTCCCGGTGAAATGTGTTAAATGCTCAATACTTCTGTTATTGATTTATCTCGTACCTCTTCAGTGAAGTGTGTTGTGGTTCTCTCCAGTGAAAAGTGTTTGATATTTTTGTTTTTAATTTTGTGTAATTATGAATGACGGGTAGACCAATGGGTGATATTTTCGATCCTTCTTCTTCCTGTTGTTTTTCTTGCTGTTCATTCGTTGTTTTCTGTTGTTAACTGTTATTCTCAATTAGTGTTCATTATTCATGATGGACAGTATAATACCTTGTTGTATTTCCCTAACATCTGTGTCCGGCTTACAAAACACCTAATGATTTGTGTGTGTGCCTCGGCTGTCATTATGTATTACCAAAGGAAAATCCAAGGTCCGTGTGCGTGAACCTTGAATCCGGTAGTGGAGTGCGGACCTGTAGATGATGACGGTCATTTATGGAACGGCTTTGGTTATTAGGGATGGTCAGCCTGCATCCCACATTACGGAGTGCAGTCAGCAACGATATAGGTTGACCAGACACGTGCCATCTTCGCCACGTTTTTCAAAAATCATCGTCATGTAATGGGAACTTGCATTGTTAGAGCGTGTGATCCTTAGTCTGGTCTTAGGATCACTTCTCTTTGGCTTGGAAGATATTGTACCATCTCTTCAGTAATTAATTTTGTTTGTTACACCTACAGTAGTATTAACTTGTGTTGCTGATAGGCTATGTCGATATTAGAAAGCTATGCATGGCGCAGAAGAGAGTATAAACAAGTAATATTGTGGTCAAAGGTGGGAGTAAGGGTTTGGATATGATGATGATGATAATGAACAAAATCACACGCAGATAATAACACCAGCCAGTTGCTTCTCACTGTCAAATATGACTTCTTTACTTTCCATCTTTTCCCACCTCTTATGTGGGGGTCGTTGTGTTTGACCAGTCTTCACCATACAGCTTGGTCCTGCTATTCCTCCCCCATCAGCACCTCCTCTCTCAAATCTTCGTTCACGCAATCCATCCTCCTCCTCCTAGGCCTTCCTATCTTCCTCCTTTCTCGTACAGTTAAATGTACCATTTCTGATTAATTACACAAGTTGCAGGTATTTATGATGACTACAGTGACGACAACGACGATGGCGATGATGAATGATGATAGTGTTGATGATTATGATGATGGTGAAGCAAAACAAATCTAAGTGATCTGGTGCTGGCATCATGGACAAGCCCTCACGCAGGCTGAGACGCAGACGCTGCCAGATGCTTCTCACTGTTGTTTATACTCCTTATTAAATAAGGTTTAACTATCCAAAATACAACTAACTAACATTTACATCATATCTATTGTTAATATCAGCACATACAGGCTAATGGTGCCTACAGAACCTTCAGTTATATATCGATTTGTAACACGAATATTACAAACTGTAAACTGTGGGTATCTCGGGACTCTGTGGACGCCGCAGTAGGGAAGGCTCAGAAGAGCCGGCAGTTTATGTAGTGCTGTCTGGGTGGTTGGTGTGTTTCCGTGTTTTCGATGCATTTTATGCGGTGATATTTGACTTATTGCGGTTATTTTAGCGTGTACTAACTGACTTCACTGTGCTTATTTGCATAATGATATACAGCTGTAATTTTTGTATATTACATATAAATTATTGTGATCACTTTGTGTGTGCTTGTGCGTTGTTGAAGTGAAATGGTGGAAGACACGAGGAAGCTGGGACGCTGTTGTTACTTTGGAGTGAGGTAAGGATGAGTTCATTTGTTCACACGTATTATTATTCTCTCAGCATAAAAGTTTTAGTATTGCGCAGCGTTGTTCTATGCCAGTTGACTCGTAACTAACACTTTTAGCAGGAAGGGCACGAGACATGGAAAGTTTCAGCATCATCATTTCATTGATCTTAACTTCAAAAAACAAAAAAAAATCATAATTAGGGTATGTTTTGCAGCAAGGACAAGAGACATGCGAAGTTTCTGCACAGTCCTCTTTAATTGAACCTGCTGTTTAAAAAATATACTGTCATAAGTACGGTTTGTTTTTGCAGGAAGGACTAGAATAATGGGAAGTTTCAGCACCCTCCCTTCCCTGTCTTTCTTGGGGAAAAAAAAATCATAGCTCTGATTTATGAAAGACAAGACGCGTAGGAGACTTCTGCCCACTCCTTTCCATATTCTTCCTGAAAAAATAAAGTTCATTACAATTTTCCCCTCTTAACAAATATGTGTTTTTAGAAGAATAACAAGAGACAAGGGTGGCCAGGCGCAACCCCATTACTCAGTGACTAAATTTTTGTTCTTGATGTCTCCAGACGAATTTATTCAACATTAGAGAGAGCTTTCTAACTGCAGAAGTTGGTTATAGCCTTCATTAACCCGTCAATACGAGACCTTTCCAGAGCTGAATAAAGTGGTCTGGAAGTGGCAGCTTAAAGAAAAAGAGGGGGATCTTCAAGGGGTTAAATGTAATGGGATCCTGCTTTATCCAGATACCCTGACGAGGTTCATCAACTCTGTATCTCCTTAACACCCCACCACCTGGCATTACACACACACACACACACACACACACACACACACACACACACACACACACACACACAAACGGGCTGAGAGGAGACTCATTCAGTATTGCATGCGTTTCAGACCATGCTTCAAGAACGTATAAAAGTTCTACACTGTCCTTGCCTTTCCTACCAAAACACAACTTAGTTACAACTGGGAATTGACCGTAAGTTAATTTGTGAATCCCGGCCAGTGTACCCCCACCTACACTCTTATAATCACAAAATATTCCACCGGAGAAAAAATGGTAAAATATTCCAAGGGTGGAAATACTTATGGTGGTGATCAACAGCCGCATGAGAGGCTGCATGTCGGACTGTTGGCTGAACAAATATCTCGCATTTTGGATGCATATTTGATTGCATTAGAGCACCAGGGAAAAATGGGCCTGGGAGAGTGAGGGAGGGAGGGAGGGTAGTAGTGGTGGTGGTGTTGAACAAAGGTGTTTCTCTCACTCACTTTCTCTCTCTCTCTCTCTCTCTCTCTCTCTCTCTCTCTCACACACACACACACACACACACACACACACACACACACACACACACACACACACACACACACACACACACACACACTGTTCAGTGGAAATACGTGCAAGTAAAATAATCGCCTCTAATAACACCCAGGACCCATATACATATATGGGTCCTGATAACACCCACAAGTGTTTTCCTCCGTAATGAAAAGCCGGAAAAAATAGTACTGATATTAGAATGACTACTGTATTTGTTTCATCTTCACTTAATCCCGTTAGAGCGGGCTGCTGCTCTGTTAAATAAAATCACGTAGCAGTAGCCATAATAAAATTGTAGGCCCGTCCAACCGCCATTCTGGTTAATAAGGTGTGATAAGTTGGATTCATTTTTGCAAAGACATCACTCGATATTTTAGGGGGGAATAATTTGTGAATCAATATCGTACAAATTGTTGTCAGTAGTATTCCCCGAGGGGCACCACCTCGCCATATAGCAACACAGCCAACACCACAACACCAACCTGCATCCACCATAGCGACACACGCCCAACTTGGAAATTGATATTCCTACTTTATACCCAGAGTCGCTGGTATGTACTATACTACAGGTAACATATATTCGTATTTACATTTTGTTAAGCTTTAGTAAGACGGCACTCGCTGAACGGCTCAACCAGTCTAGAGCAATTGCCTTTATTCTCGTGTACGTCGTGTACACAGTAGTGATAAACTTATTTTCCACAATCATTCGCCGCAGATTACACAGATTTTCCCATATGCCCTCCCCTCTAATACCCCACTCTTCCTACCCCACCTCCTTCAAGCCCTAACTCCCTCCGGCCCCTCACATACCCCTTTAAACTCCCACCCCTATCCTAAACCTATTTCCCCACCCCTACCCTAAACCCCGTACTCCCCCGCCATTTCCCTACCCCTGTCGGCCCAATGTTTGCTCCTGTCTACCTTTTGTGTTGGCTTAGAAGGTTTTGGAACACATCTCCCTCGGCGATGTTTTGGCCTGTTGTACCTTGACGTCCTCCTTTGTCATTGATGCAGCCTGTGTCCATATTTAATAAAGATAGTAATAATACAGTGTGAAAATATTAAGGCGAAATATGAAATAAATCGCTGAGGAAGAGGTGCTGCGAAGTCTCCCATGCCAGCGAGAATACGGTCCTTTCCCCCTCTCGTGTCGTCCCCTACCCCGTTTGTGGATTCTCATGTCTTCAGTCTGTCTCTTTGGTGGTTTTTCCCTTGTTTTCCCTGTGGCGTCTGAAAACAAAGCCTTACCTTTAAAACAATTCAAGGACACACACACACACACACACACACACACACACACACACACACACACACACACACACACACACACACACACTATTTCTCAGTTAATTTTTGTGGTTGCCATTTCCTAATCTTTCCTCTCATTATACCTGCATCACTTCTTCTCTGTTTAGTTTCATTTCCATCATAGGACCAATACAGTGCAAACATTTTCGTCGTTATAAAGTACGGTATGTCACTTGTACCACTTTCTTCTGAAAAATAATAAGAAACGAAAAATTTACAGTATGCAGGATGGGAGTACGTGTAAGAGTTGATGTGTGTAGGATATGAATTAGGGTGGGCTGGTGGCAGTATGTATAGGATGTTTGTATTGCGTGTTGGCAGCGAGAGTATGTGCTTTGTGTATGAGCTAGGAATGAATGTATCTGTGAGCTGTGTTGGTGGCATTGTGAATAGGGTGTTTGCAATGTATGATGGAAGCGTGAGTGGTGTGTTGTGTATGAGCTAAGTGAATGAATGTAAATGTGAGTTGGGTTAGTGGCAGCATGTGTATGGTGTACAGTATGAGTAGGGTGTACGTGTTATTAATAAGGGTGAGGATCAGTGCGTGTGAGATGTGAATTAGGGAGAAAAACTGTGTTAGTGGCATCATACTGTACGTGTGCTGTGTCAGGGCGTGACATGGTGTGTGTGTGTGTGTGTGTGTGTGTGTGTGTGTGTGTGTGTGTGTGTGTGTGTGTGTGTGTGTGTGTGCGCGTGCGTGTGTGTGCGCGCGCGCGCCGGGATAAACAGTATATGAATTGAGGTAAATTGTGTATCTGGGGTGTGTGTGTGTGTGTGTGTGCCGGGATAAACAGTATATGAATTGAGATAAATTATGTATTTCTGGTGTGTGTGTGTGTGTGTGTGTGTAGTCACACAATAGCAGACGTGACGCTGGCACCACTTAACCTCTTGCCACACGCGCCATTCTTCTCACTGCCCTCCTCTCTCACTCTTACTATCAGTACTCGTGCCTCTCATTCTTTCAGTACCTAATTCATTTACAGCACGCGGTTATCTCGTGTATCTTACCACCTTTCGTAGATTCTTAAAACATTTCATCTTAGATCACGCTTTTCCGTTATGCATAAAAGAAAGACCCACCCAAGGCTGAAAGTCTGCGCAACTTGTCCCTTCCAAGTAAAGTGACTATGAAGAAATCCAAATTCAAGTTCATTCATGTCAGGATGCCTGGGCACTGAATATCATAGACAGTGGGAGAGGCTGAAGTGGACATTTCCAAAATCCACTTGCTTGCATGACAGACAGAGTACCGTTTGACACTTGCATTAGAGAGTAGGGTAGAAGTGAGAATGCGTAGCCAGACGATTGCTCCGTGACCTCCGTAATGGAGGAGGAATACAAACAGAGTGTTCAAAAGGACAGTAACCAGAATGTGTGTGTGTGAGAGAGAGAGAGAGAGAGAGAGAGAAAATCATCAGACTTCTCCACTAGGAAGGGGTATGCTTAGAACGAGTTGGTAAGGCAGCTGTATTTTACCGGAGAGAATATGCAGTCAACCAGTCAAGGCAATGTCAGGAATAAGTGAAACATATCCCTAAATATACCAATGTGTCAACCTGGAGCATAACAGTTGAAGCGTCACTGTGCTCACACCTCACCCACCCGAACTGCTGGTATTACATTGCTTCCTGTGATTACCTTTAACACTGTACCCTGCTGACCTCTCAATATTTACGTTATTCTTAGACAATATATTCATGTATGAGAATTTATGACACGAAAGCGTCAATGTCGGTACTTGCATCTTATGAATGACTTCACTGCTGTAATCTCCACCACAGTTATAAGGACCACGCAAGTTGTAGCATTGTTTACTGATGGGCATTAATACCGTATAATAGCTAAGTCTGTGTTGTGTACCGATGGGCAGTAATATAATAGCTAAGTGTGCTTTGTTTACTGATGGGCAGTAATATAATAGCTAAGTGTGCTTTGTTTACTGATGGGCAGTAATATAATAGCTAAGTGTGCTTTGTTTACTGATGGGCAGTAATATAATAGCTAAGTGTGCTTTGTTTACTGATGGACAGTAGTATAATAGGTAAGTGTGCTTTGTTTACTGATGGACAGTAGTATAATAGGTAAGTGTGCTTTGTTTACTGATGGGCAGTAATATAATAGCTAAGTGTGCTTTGTTTACCGATGGGCAGTAATACAATAGCTGAGTATTAGGTCATAAGGAGCAGTGTTTATGTCGTGCAGGGTTCACTGTATAAAATGTATAGATACGCAGATTTTTGTTACATATAAGCCATTGTATATAACCGTACAATTCATGTAGTTAAATATTCAAATCTCATTTATTTTTGTTTACATTGTTTCAGGTAAGCAGTTGTGCAGCACCTGGGTTACGTTTGTAAGTACAAACTTTGTCCAGTTTTACACACACACACACACACACACACACACACACACACACACACACACACACACACACGACAATCACAGCTTCTCCTCAGTCATAAAGGCTTTTATGACAGTCTTCGTAGCACACTCTCGATATTTACTTCGGCAGCCACACGCTTTCATATTTTCTCGCACTCTTACAGCCACACACACTCATACTTTCTCGCACTCTTAGTCACATACACTCATACTTTCTCGCACTCTTACAGCCACACACACTCATACTTTCTCGCACTCTTACAGCCACACACACTCATACTTTCTCGCACTCTTAGTCACATACACTCATACTTTCTCGCACTCTGACAGCCACACACTCTTACCTCCTGCACATTCATACACTCATACCTACTCACTGGTAATTCTGCAGCCGCACAGTTGTTATACGCACATTTTGACAGCCACTTGACGCCTGACGTAAACCATACATTTTGACAGCCACTTGACGCCTGACTAAACCATACATTTTGACAGCCACTTGACGCCTGACTAAACCATACATTTTGACAGCCACTTGACGCCTGACGTAAACCATACATTTTGACAGCCACTTGACGCCTGACGTAAACCATACATTTTGACAGCCACTTGACGCCTGACGTAAACCATACATTTTGACAGCCACTCAGATGCACATTGTCTTACCCACTAACCAGACACATTTTGACAGCCAACAAGCTGCTCTCTTTAACAGTCAACCAGCTACACACTTGACAGCCATTGCACCACACACTTAATTGACCAGAGATTTAGCCACTCAACCACTCACTTAGACGACCACAAACTTGGGCGACCACACACTTAAACAGCCAGTCAACCATAGACAGCCACTCAGCCACACAGACAGCCACCCAGCCCAGCCACACACTTAACTTTGTAATTACCTCATGACGGCCGCATCCCAGCCATTCAGTCTTGCAGAAATCGTACGTGCCTAATGTCACCACCATCCCGGCCAGACATTACGTGTGGGCGGGTCGGGGCGGTGATGGAGTGAGGGGGAAGGAAGTGCGGGGTGAGGTGAAAGGATGGGGTGGGGGTGAAGTGGGTCTTTGACTGCGGAAGCTTGTATGTGGTAGGCGACATGCACGGCGCCGTGGCACGTACAGAGGTGTGGGCGCACGTGACCACAACAGGGGCCACGCACTCCCTACCTTCACAATTCATATCCTGTTTACACACAAGCCTCGTGGAGGGGAAAGTTTCTGGAGAAAGAGAGAGAGAGAGAGAGAGAGAGAGAGAGAGGGAAATGGAAGGGGAGGTGAGAGGGCAAGGAGAGAGGTGAGTAATGAAGCAAGGGAGAGAGATGACAGTGTATTATGCTTCATGAAGAAATAATTCGATGAACATGACACACGATGCATAATACGGCATTCTTAACCCCTTCACCGCGAAGACGTCTTCATTTTAGTTTAGCTTTCCTAAGAATTATATAAAGTTTAGGAGACTCCCCTTTTAGTATATGAAGACTATCTAAACCACTCATATTCTGGAGTTTCTCTGGAGTGAAATATAATAATATTGAAGTTGTTTGAAATAAGAAAACGAATACGCATCGTAATGAAGAAGTTAAATATGATTAGTGTAAGGCCTATGAAAATATTGAACTACAGTGTTAATATCACTACAGGCTTAGTTAGCGTCGTGTGGGGTAATTACACTGTGATTTTGTCAGTTCAAATATCATTATCATCAGGTAGAAATTATTAACCCTTTTGTAGCCATCAACACACCATTTTATTCAGGTTACATCCAGTCTGTTTTATTCGGTTGAAAATGTCCAACATTGCAAGGGCTAATCGTGACTTTTAAGCCCTAAATACTAGACATTCCTTCAGTAAATAGAAGTGGTCTTGCTGTGCCTTAAGTAAAGTAACTTGAAGTATTTACAGAAGGCGACAGAATTAAAACAAATGGGTTTTTGCTAAGCTATAACAGCACTGCCAGAGGGTCAACCCGAGGCTGTGCTGGCCAGGGTCTGGTCAGAGGCCAGGCTTTCCCACGGTACCATTTGTTTTGTGGGATTTGATGTGTGTACACACACACACACACACACACACACACACACACACACACACACACACACACACACACACACACACACACACACACACACACACACACACACACACACACACACACACACGAAACAACACAACACGATCATTATTCATAAAAGTGACACAAAGGCGATGTGAAGAGAAAGTTTTTTTTTTTTTTTTTTTTTTTTTTTTTTTTTTTTTTGACACGGTGAAAGTAACATGACGCTGAATTATTAAGGGAACAACTAAATCAAGCTTCTCAGGCTCCTGTGACTTTTTTGCGGTTGAATATAATCATCTGGAGTCAGCTGGAATACAGTACAAGAAAATTAATGTCCAGATCATAAGAACGCTGAAAGTACTAGACGCTGTTTACCTAAAGTTGACCCGGATCCCTTTGAAGGTTAAGTTCAGTGGCAGAAAGAGACAGTGCTACGGCCCCTCACCCTTTGCATAGCACGTCTTTGTGACTAGCATCGTTTTATAGTGTTAATTACTTGCCATATCTAAGAATTATATCGTCTGCCATTAACTGAAATAAAATGCATGAGCTTTCCCGACCATGGGAGGGTTAAGAGAGGAGTTGTGTATCTTGGAAGAAAGGGAGAGTGGAGGAAGATTATATTGCAGAGAGAAGAGGAGGTGAGGGTCATATGAGGAACTGAGGAAGGAGTAAACATGTGGTTGAGGGAGAGGGCACGGTAGAGAGACGGAGGATACATGCTAATGAAGAGAGAGAGAGAGAGAGAGAGAGAGAGAGAGAGAATCTTTAGGTTAGTTAAGCACCGCAGTTTATCATCAGTTTTTATACGTAGATTCTTAAACAGTTAATACCGTACCGTTAGCACTAAAACATGCTGGGGAAATGTAATTCAGGATTAGTGTGGTGAAATTGTCAGTGTGTGTGTGTGTGTGTGTGTGTGTGTGTGTGTGTGTGTGTGTGTGTGTGTGTGTGTGTGTGTGTCCCGAAGTTTAATGTCAGCGTTTGTAGCGAAATTCAGATCCACCAATCATTCTCTGTCCTGGGTGGGAGTCGATCTTGAGCCCAGTGTTCTAAGTGACATGGCAGGCTTGGCAACACTGCTTCATTACCCATAGATTTTGCAGATTACACGTTAGCATTCACTTGTGTGTTATTTATATCGTGTTACCAGTGACATACTGTTTAATTCTTTCTTGTAAAAACGATAATATTCATGTTCAGAAGGCTCTGCAGTAAACAAGAGGGTTATGGGGAATGTTTTTAACTAGTCCAGCTCAAAAAGTCTCGAAAATTCAATAAAAATCGTCTGGAGGCTGCAAAAACAAAGTACGTCACGGGACTAAAGGGGTTAAATAGGTAGCCGCCACAAAACGTGATGGCGCCGAGGGTTGTAAGGTTTGTTGATGAGGCGGAGTGAGGGAGGGATGAGGCAGCAGCAACATGCATGAAAGAAGATGAGCACAGAGTGACCCCTGTGTACACACTCACCCACACGCTAGCACTGCTGCTTTCATTCTCTCACGACCTCTGGCAGCTTAGTTTTTTTTTTTTTGGGGGGGTGGGGTGGGGGGGCAGCTGCTTTAGGGCTTGATTATCAGTCTGTATATAAATTACGTGTGATTGTCTTCCCGCTTATGATCACTCGCCATCGTGCTTTTCTCGTAACTCCTGTATCTCATTATTTTTTTTTCCCTTGCCACCTCCTTTCCCATGTCCCTTCGAGTTGCCCCTCCAAATCTCACTTCATGATGCATCTGTTGGCCTATCCTCACTGGTTCTCCTATTGCCATCTTGAAAACTCGTCCCCCCCCTCCTCTCTCTCTCTCACACACTGCAAATAATTTTATATATATATATATATATATATATATATATATATATATATATATATATATATATATATATATATTTCTTTATTCATTTATATTTAAGTATATTAATATGTGGGATGGTAATGCGTGACCACAAACTTTACTATTAACAAGCATGCATTAATCGGTAATGATGGTAAATTATACTCAATATTGGCTTTAATACCCTCGTGCAAGTACAGAGTTTATCCGGTGAGGTGGCCAGTGTGTAGAGCCCCACCTGCCCCACACACTCCTGTTATGTATATACCTGCACAATACGGGCAGCTGCAGTGCATTGGTTGGCACATCATACTGGCAACGGCAAGAACCAGAGTGTGAGTCTTGGGTCGGTCAGATTGAAGTCCATTTGTGTTTTTGGACCTTGTCCTCTTTCAGCTAACAGTATGAATAGGGACTTTAATATAACATTGACGGTTGCGTCTCGTATTTTAGGAGTCAGTAAAGACTGATTAGTTTAATGACCTTCGTGCAGTCGATAGGCATAAATCTAAGCCTTCTTATTCCCGCGTGACCATCAGGACAAATATTCAAGAAGGATGGTAACAGTCGGTGGGGTAAACACATCTCCACAGCAGTTAGTGTTGATCAGAAGGCAGTGTGAGCGTCGTGTATTTTCACTGTAACCTGTTCACGGCGATGACATCCTCTGTATTCTGTTCTTCCCACCGCCTGACGATTTTGTGGAACTTAGGGAGACTTATTGTGATGTATGGGTTAATGAAGGTTTATCTAACCCCTTCAGCCCAAAGACGTCTTTCCTGATGTGAGTAAATCCTATGGCGTTAATCAGTATATAGCATGAAAGCCATCCTCGGACTGAAGGTTGTAGTGTGTTTGATGGCTGTATGAGTGAAGGTGGAAGTGTAAACATGGTAATCAAATTCACGGTCAAGAATATTCACACACACACACACACACACACACACACACACACACACACACACACACACACACACACACACACACACACACACACACACACACACACACACACCGCTCGCTGGTGCAGTGGTAACGTTCCCGCTTGCCAACTGGTGGACGGGAGTTCGCGCCTCGTTCAGGTTGCGAAAAGTTTCACTGACGAAGTGGGTGGTTACTGTCCCCCTTGAGCAAGGGGACGGGTGTGTGATTGTGTGAAGGTCACAGCCTTGCCCTTAGATCGGACTATATGAGCTCTCAGCTCCCTTCCGGGAGGGTAAAAGCTGACAATCACGACCATCAAGTGATCCTGACCGACCCGGTGAATTACACACACACACACACACACACACACTATCTCATTGCTTCTGTTTTTGTGTCTGCTGTCTATCTCTTTTGTGTTGATTAAATTTGGTAAGATAATATTTATTTTATCTCAGCCACGGTGGGACTTTTCCCTTGGATCCTTGAGAGGAAATAATTCTCGTTTATTTGCATATTACTTCCTAAGCACATCAGAACGGTGACACCTTAAAATTTATTCTCATCAACAGACATTTTCATACAGCGTAAGAGCTGAATATATTCGTCTGTAGATGCAGGAACCTCCTTAGCATATCTTAGGTTCTAGGCAAACCTATGACTGTGTACTGTACATGTGTGTGTGTGTGTGTGTGTGTGTGTGTGTGTGTGTGTGTGTGTGTGTGTGTGTGTGTATTAATATGAAGTTTGTGAGTGTTTCCGTGTAATTCAAATTGCCCTAGCAAAAACGGCCTAAGTGAAGGTCAACCCCAGCCTTTGGTCAGTGAGTTTACAAGAACTTTCCTCTTAACATTATCAAATGTTGGACTGTATACAGTAGATAAGATTAATTTATATTCAATAATTATTTTTCGCCTGAATGTGTGTATCGTTTATAAAGGCTTCAGCATTCTTGCATGCGTCGGCCTTGGTCACCTAATGGCGGCTCTCCACACTACTCGATCTCTGGGTGCCTCCCTATACTGCGAAAACAAAAATGTGATAAAGTTTTATTAGAAATATTACTTTGAGAATTTTTTCGTCTGCTCCAAGTTCACTCCTGTTCTTGGTGGCCATAAGTGTTCCCATGATGGTGGTAGACCAGGAAAACTTTTATTTATGCTTCTTGGATGTGACCACCATGTGGGGGAAAAAAAAAAAAAAAAAAAAAAAAAGGTGGTGGTGAAGGTGCTGAATACAGAAAGTCAGAGGCAGATAGTTTGCATCCTGCCCCACACCATCACTCCTCCTTACAGTCATAAAGAACAGGTTATAAGAGGAAACACTTCACACAGGAATATTTTATTTCTGTCACTGGCCAGGGTCGCACTGATGCCTTTTTACTGAATTCACTATATTCTTGTACTTACTGGAAGGTTTTATTGTTCGTTGGTTACCACCCAGCGTAGAGGATAATAAGAGCTGTCTGACCCCTACGGTTCGAAAGATGAGTTGAATAAAATCGTTTGGAGGTAACAAGAATATAATACTGAAGGCTTTATCGTAGTGAAGGGAATAAACATACAAGCACCCTGGTAGTGGAGGGGGTAAAGAAGGTTGTAATATAACCTCTGCAGTTCAAAAAAAAATCTAAAGCCAAATATAATCGTCCACCAGCAGCAAGATTTAAAGAATGTATCATCGTAGTAAAAGGATTATTGAAATTATATGTAAGCCCTTAATTCTGATGTCTCCTAAGGTGAATGAAATCGTCTGGAGGTGGCAATACAGTACGAAATGTCATCGCAGTGAAGGGGTTAAACCTGGAGAGACCACCACATCATCCTTCAGTTGTAAAGAACTGAACAGGTTATGTGAGGCAACACCCCAGACAAGATTTGTTTTTGTTTTTTATTTTTTACTATTAACTTTCTCCAAGGTCGCGGTGACGTGCATAAAACTTTCATCCTTATACTGCTGCAGCTGTCATTATTTAGTTACCAGGTAATATATTTTTTATCCCAAGATTGTTTTATTCATTTAAAGGTAGATTTGTTGAACTGGAAGGGTTAGAGAGAGCTATTATGGGTTATTCTACACAAAGGGGTTCTCCTAAGCTTAATAAAATAGTTAGGTGCATCAAAAATATACATAAAAAGGCATCACAGTATTTAAGGTGTTAAGCAGATCCTGGACGGGGGGTAACTTGGCAGATACTGGTGACGCTGACTGAGGGATTAGACCCATATATCAGCAGCATTCCTCTTCCTCCACGTTTTCCCTCCTTCCTCACTTTCTTCTCGCATCTCATTCCCAGTACCTCCTCCCTCACTTCCCATCCCCCCCTCCCTCTCCATCCACCCCCACCCCCCCTCTCCATCTCTTTCTCGTGTCCAAAAGAAAAAGAAACTGCAAAAAAGTAGGTTCCCATTCCATCTGGTGCAATCGTGACAGCAGTGTTTGGGGTGCACAGAGGAGAGTGAAAGTCCAGATCACCACTCGATTCACTTGAAGGATTGGGATTGGGAGCACTGGAAGAATGAGGAGATGGAGACCGAGAATGGAAAAGACCCGGGATGATGTGGAGGAGTAAAACCGAACAGTAGACGTTATTATGTCACCCGCCACTACCGCATGTAAAGTGTCAATATCCCATTCACACACTTATTTTTTCTTTAGCTGAATAAAATCGTCTGGCAGTAGAGAATAAGGTAAGACACAAACTAGTCGGAATGGGATATACCGTACTGATAAAAGCTGTAACAGTCGAACCCTGGGACTTTCCTGTTAATAATTTTGTCTGTCGGTAGTCAGTATGAAATAATAAGGACCAAGCGAGTGTGAACAGAATTCTAGTTACGAAATGATTATAAACTGCAGAACAATGTGATAATACAAGTATGTGGCAAAATCTACGAACCTGGCCTTAAACATTATATGGATTTAACTGGTGATTGGCGTAGACGGATGTGATGGTAGACAGTGTTCAACTCTTCCTTTATATTTTTATTTATATGACGGAGCCCAGAAAAAAAAAAAGTTTGGATGCGTACACACACACACACACACACACACACACACACACACACACACACACACACACACACACACACACACACACACACACACACACACACACACACACACACACACACACACACACACACACACACACACACACACACACACACACACGCACACACACACACTCTGCTAAATCACAAGTGCCGCACCCGACCTTGACCCATGACCTTGACCTTTGGCTGATCAACACCAAAACAAATTGCTTCCTACACTCCCCCCCAGCACATTGGATTAGGCATTTATGAGGTAACGCCGCCCCCTGAACACTGACCTTGACCCGTGACCTTCGCCTTTGATCCATCTGCACCAAATGCTGCATCACTCCCCCCCCGACCCAAACAGTGCGTGTCTTTTTTTATTTTTTTATGTTTTAAATAATCCCCGTCGGGTCCCATTTTAGCCAAAAATTACCATACCTAGTAGGGTATCTTACTAGACCTTGGGGTGAACAGAAACTGGTCCGCGAGTGTACAGAATTAAAGGCCGGTGATAAGACAACCCCGTCAGGTTGTCTCGTGTAAGTTGTGCCTTGACCCGCCACCTTTGCTTAGGAGGCAGGGTGATGAGAGGGAGGGAGGGACAGTGGGTGAAGAAGGCTGGGTGTTGGCTGTGTACAGAGATGACCTTCCTGCATGACTGACTCCCACCAAGGAAACACTGCCTTACCAGCACAACCTATTACTGTTACTAGTTGAGGAATGTATACTCGTGCGTGTAGAGATAGTATAGAAATTCTCGGAAATCTTATATATATATATATATATATATATATATATATATATATATATATATATATATATATATATATATATATATTATATATATATATATATTATTATATATATATATTATATATATATATATATATATATATATATATATATATATATATATATATAGAATATACACACACACACATGTCTCAAGACACATGATGTGTGGTAGTGTGCGGTAATGTAATATGACATGCACGAAGCCATTACTTGTGGCTCTTAAATATCACCGTTGTCGTGACACAAATCAGTGAAAGCCGAAGCATCACCAGATAAAACTTTCCTTCCCCTTCTCTTTGTTGGCCGCACCCCACCCTCCCAGCCTGGCTCAGGGCCTGGCCGTGGCTCCCGCTCCTCCCACTCCTCATTTGTCCCTCACAACCGGCTCACGGATAAAAGAGTCGCACGTAATTCATTCAGCACCTGCATAATTATGACATTTAGTTTTTTTTTTTATTATTGTTGCTTCCACCTGACGATTTTATTCACATGATGAGAGACTCCTTGTACGACACTGAAGATGATTTCCAGTGAACGATGACGTGTCTATATTTCATTCTTGCCACCGTCAGATCATTTTGTGTACAGGTGAAAAGTGGTGCGTCGTGTGGTCGGGCTTCTGTATATGGCCGCCACATGTTTGGCGTGACGGGGCGAGAGAGAGAGAGAGAGAGAGAGAGAGAGAGGCGGGTCAAGGGTGAGGGTTGAGGTGGTCAGTCAGGGGTCAAAGGGGGTCAAACTGTAGTATGCGTGGAGTGGTGGGGTCACAGTCTGCCTCGTGTGAACCTCTGTACTATCCTCTCACACCTGCCTCTTAATTAACACACACCTGTGCCACCCGGATGCACACACAGGTTCACGTGTAGGTTGTAATGCCGCTTCATCCCAACAGCTTAGCGTATATACTTAGGTGTAATGTTAGTTTCCTGTGCTTTTCCATTGGTTTATAGTGGTGAGTAAAAGCGTGTGGCATTAGCCAGAGTAAAATAGCTTAGTCGTGTCCTGAGATATAATGGTTGATTCCTTCACTAGGATAACTTTATTAAGCAAAAAGAAAAAATAACGAGCCAAGACTGTATGCCTGCAAAAAATTGCTTTTCCCAAGAAAAATTAGTAAAGTACGGCCAAACTCAAAAGATCCAGTAATATACAGATGCCTATTACATTGCTTCTAATGGAGGTTATAAGCAAAGGGAAAGGCAGAATGAGGAAGACAGTTTGAGTGAGAGTTCCTCTCACATCTCCTTGGCAATCCTCTGCCAGTTTACAAATCTATCTTTTAGTCATGAGAAGGAAGGTGTGATTTGTGCATATCGACTGCTCGAGGATTAAAAGGTAGACATCAGAAGTAATTCAGTATAATCGATGTGTACACTTAAATGTTGTTGTTTGCTTGTCAAGTGTTCGGTAGCTGGATGAGTAAAGTCGAAGCTAAACAGACAGTCTTATACAGAACTTGAACTCAGGACTGTCCACACTAGAGTGCCAGAGAAGTATATGTTACTTGTATGGGTTATGATAATATTGTAAAAAAAAAACTCTACACTGAAGCGACTACACTGAGTTGCATCGAGCTGCCCAAGATAGTTTATGAATACGACTTGTAGTTCAGGTATTTCTATGTTGAATCCTCCGTAGGCGGTGTGAGAGTGATGGTGGTGGTAAATCACTTGGTATTAGCGGTTTGGGAGGGCCTGGGAGTGGTATATGTATGCTTGAGTTAACACCACATCCACACACCCTAAGCCTCACTACTTCCTTCACGTGCACCACAAGCAAGATTAGTCTCCCTTCCCCCTCCCCATGCCCCCCACTCTCTCTCTCTCTTTATCTCCCCCAAGCCGCCCTCTCTCTTCTTCGTCCAACTTTACTCTCTTCTCTCGTCTACTTTCTTCCCACTTATTCCCTGCCCCTTTCTGTACACTTCTTCTCAGTAAGCTTGAATTCTTTCACCCCACCACAGACGAAATTACCTTCCCTGTCCCTCCTCCCTCAGCAAAACTTTCCCTTCCTTTCCTTCTCTCTGTTTTACTCTCTTTGTCATCCTCTCTCGTAGCCATTTTCCTCTCCTTCCCAATTATTTCTATACAGCAGACTCTTGACATAGGCTTTGAAGTTGTTCTTGAGATCTAAGTCTTCATACCGAAAGAAGATTGATCCCCATTAGCCCTACCATGTCACCACTTGGGTACTAATTCCCACCATCTCTGTTGCCACCTGGTGCTCTATCATTACCACCGTCACAACCATGCCATCTTTTTTTTTTCCTTGCTGTCACCTGACGATTTTATTAAGCTCTGATGAGAACCCATTTAATTTAGCTTTAGCTCTGAGGAGAACTCGTTTAATTTAGCTTTGGGGAGAACTCTTTTAATTTAGCTTTAGTTCTGGGGAGAACTCGTGTAATTTAGCCCTGAGGAGAACTCGTTCAATGAATGTGTCAGTGAAGGCTCTCCACTATGAATCTTTTCATATAAGTGGAAAGCAAAGTGACGTCCTAGGATCAAAGGGTGTGTGTGTGTCATAGGAAAGAGTAGGGGACACGGCGATATCTTAAAACTGTTCCCCAGCAACACCCATGATCAAACAAGCAACACCAGACTCCAACCCGTCGCTCTACTCAGTTCACCACATCCATCGTCTTTCTTTGTCCTCTCTCTCCTCCTCCTCTGTCAGTGTTCCTTAATTTATCCCTGCCATTTTTTTCCCCCTTGTTTCTCTCGTGGTTCTGTTTCCATCTTTTGTTCCTTTTATGCAGTATCCTTGCATTCCGTGACTTTCTCTATCACTCCTCTGACAGTTCCTTCTTTCTTACTCTTCCGTTTCTCATCCTTTCTGCCATCCTCTCCCACCTTCCTTCCCGTCTTCCTCTCCTCTTTAACCAACCCTTCGCGTCACCCATAAATCTATTAAGCAGTGTAATAACTCGCGTGTTGCCTGCGGTAAAGGGAGACGCGTGGTTTGACAGCATAAAAGGCGTTTGATGATGAGGTGAATGTGCTTGATTAATGTTATAGGTCGACGGACGAAGCTAGTGTGAGGTAAGTTAGGTCAGGTGGGGTTAGATTGGGAAGACTATGTTAAACTAAGGTTCAGGTAGGTTAAGTTTGGTGGGAAGAGTGGTAGAGAGGGGAAAAGGGATGTTGGGTTAATTTGTTGTTAAACTAGGGTTGATTTGGAATAATGCTGAGTAAGTTTAGGTTAGGTCAGGGTGGGACGAGTTCTGGTGAGGGGAAAAGCAGGTGTTGGCTTGGGTTAGGTTAGGATTGATTTAGTGGATTGGTAGTCCAGTTGGGATTACCAGTTATGAAGGGAAGTTACAGAGAGAGAGAGAGAGAGAGAGAGAGAGAAAGAGGGTCAAATAAGCCAGCAGATAAACCTCAGCCCAAATAACCCATACAAACCGCTCGTAAAGGAATGTACGAGTCCGGCAGCACAAAGGGCCATCAGGATAATGTATTGGAGTCATTAGGGTGCGTGGCTTGGTGCTGCACAATGTAATTATCCCACTAATTATATGCCCGGTAATCCTGCCACCAATGCCCTTCACGGCTTTACATCACCCAATTATACCAATTATCACCCACCGCTATCTTCCCTCATATTAATTATGACATTCTCGCATATTCACCAGCAGGGATTTTTGCTATAATTCTCTCTTCCCATAACTTTCTTGGTCTCCTTCACTTCAGTAAATTCTTCCTCAACTGTTCTCGCTTCACGCATTTTTTCCTTCAATCCCTTCACAACAACGAGGAGCCCTTGCCTTCGCCAGACGATTTTGTTCAGTTTAGGGGAGACCTTTAGTGTTGATGGTGTTAGTGATAGCTCATGTTAGCCATCTTTCCAGTTTGAAAAGCCTCCCCAAAGCTGAGTAAAATCGTCTGGTGGCAGCAAGAATAGTATATATGGACGTCATGGTAGTAGCAGTGAAGAAAGAAGGATAAAATAGGAAGTAAAGTTGTGGTCAATAGTTCCTTTACACCGTTTTGCAGCCTTGTTAGAGCCTAATAACACCTGGCCACAGTAATAAGTAATAATTAGAGGGGTCGGAAATTACCTTCATTATTAGACGCCCGAGAAATGAGCAGGAGTCATTGAGCGGGACTGTATATGTGGGAGGGTGGCGTGGTGTGGCGGGACACAGTGGTGGAAAGACGTTAGTTTTTTCCCTTATTCCTCCAAGGGTAAACTCTGGGATTGGAATGCTGATATACTGAAGGTAGATAGATTGTTACAAAGACAGAGAAACAGACGGATAGACAGATAAAGAGAGAGATACGGTACTGTAGATAGAGATAGCTGAATAGATTGATATAGATAGATAGATAGATGGACGGACAGATACTGTAGTTAGAGGGATAGATAGATAGATAGATAGGTAAACAGATAGACAGACTGTAAATAAAGTGCACATATCAAGAGCTTAGGTGATGTGTTGTGAAATAGTTAATAGCATTCACTAATCGTCTAAATGGCCTGAATTGCAGTTATATATAATTGCATAACCATTTCTATAATTAAGTTGGATATTTAGTTATAATTACTCGAGGCCAGATTGCTTTTAGTGAGATTGGCTCATAACAACGAGTGAGCTTGTTAGATGCTACAAATGAAATCTTAATTTCGATGCTGAAAAATGTGTGTGTGTGTGTGTGTGTGTGTGTGTGTGTGTGTGTGTGTGTGTGTGTGTGTGTGTGTGTGTACTTTCGAAGAATTTGAAAATAGGTAATAATCAGTAATATAGCACAACAGTTAAATTAAACTTAACTTTCATTCCGAGGAACATTTTAATATTTCATTCTGTCTCGACGATTTTACTCGGCTTAGGGGATTTTTTTTCTAACTTTAGGGGGTTAGATATAAGCTTCCTTAAGTCCAGTACGAGAGGTCTGTCTTACGTTAAATAAAATCATCTGGTGGTAGAAGGAATAAATTGCAACAGACGTCATCGTAAAGAACGGGTCAGAAGTTTTATAGAGAGTACTGGCTGCCACAGCTGGTGTTGAGTTATGTTTAATACGTTCCAGTAATTTGATATCAGGTAATGCCATACTGAAAAACACTACACCACAGTAATGGAAAATTAAGCCTTGAAATTTGTGAAATGCGTGGGGCACCTGAATTATTATCACATTTTATTTTGTTCCATCTTTCTTTTCTTTCCTTTTTTCGCTTTTACTTCTTCCTTACGATGATGTACTTTAGGTTTATTCAAGCTTCACTAAACCATTTTATTGGACTTAGGAGAGATATAACGCACTGGAATGACTGGATTCATCAACTCCTTCACCTCCAAGGGTCGCTTGGCAGCAAGAACGTAGGACAGGTACAACATTAGGTCATTATAGTTTGGCTGTTAAGTGTTTGGTAGCTGTATAAGTGAAGATAAAAGTGGAAACAAGCAGCCACGTACACAGCTTAAGCTCAAGGATATTCACTCTAGTCTGGTTGTGAAGTGTTTGGTAGCTGAGTGAGTGAAGACAAGTATAACCATGGAGTCACATATACACAGCATCTCTCCACAACGGTAATGTTTTATCAGTTTACTCCTGCTGCTTTCAGATTATTGTATTCAGCTTAAAAAGATCTCTAACCTCTCCAGTTCGTAGGTCCCTTCCTAAGCTGAGTAAAATTATCGAGATAGCCGGAATAAACTTTTAAAGGACGTCATTGTATTGTGGGGGTTAACGCACTCAGGGTCATGGGATTCACTCTAAACTGAATACAATCGTCTGGTTTTAGCTGGAATAGAAAGATAACACGAAAGAGAAAACACGATCACGTGGGTTAATGGTACCAGTATAGTATTAACACTCTCAGGCTCCTACAGTTACCCTCAACTGAATGAAATTATTTCCCTTTAGCTACAAAAGTTACTAAAAAAGGCACAACCATGAGAGGGCTAAAGTTTATGAACTTAGTAAATGTTAGACGTGAGGGTTTGGTTTAGGACTCGGTCATGACATATTCCCTGCCAGAATTGCCCCGACTTGGCCCCAGGGTACCAGGACAGGACACACCCTGCCACAACACACCCACACCCTCACCCCTCACCCCAAAGACATTGCATCCCCCTCCTCCATTCTCCCCTCCCCCCCCCCCCACTTCCAATCCCTGTTATCAGCCTTCTCCTTCGGGCTGGTCATATTCTTGGACAAAGTCTGTTTCCTCACCTCCATACTCCCTGTTCGCCCGGCAGTACAATTAGGGACCTGGACATCGCAAAAATTGATTGTCTGCCCAAATAACCTCAATGCAGTCGACAGGCATTAATCCTAAGCCTTATTCCTCTTCCCATATCCCCCTTCTCGCCTTTCCTTTACGACCCCTCGCTTCTTCCCCTCATCTCCCTTGTCCAGTTTCCTTCCCCTCTCATTCTTACCCCACGTTCCTGTACCGTCTCATCTTTCCTTCCCCCAACACTTCCTCCCTTCTCCATTTCCCATTGTACCCCCTCCTCCCTTCTCCTTCCCCATCCCTTTACACCCTCTCTTCCCTTCTCCCCATCTCTCTTCCCTCTATTCTACTTCATCACTTCCCTTTTCATTCCCTTCTCCTTCTTCCGTTACCTTCTTCCCATCCCTCTTACTCCTTTAACATTTTCAGTCCTTTTCTCCCATCCCTCCCATCTTCCCCTTTCCATCCCATCTTCTCCCTTCCCCTCCCTTCTCCACTCTCACCTCTCCTCGGCCCTCACCCCCTCCAGGCATTGTTTTCATCGTCATGCGTCTAACATTCCAAACCATCCTTCCCACTCCTCCATCCTCCCCCATCATCCTCTCCCGCCCGCACCGCATCCCCCCCAATCCATCCACCATATTTTCTTCCCCCCCCCCCTCCCCATTCACACACACTTCCTTGATGCGCACGCTTGTCATCCATTAACTCTCAAACTTTTTCTTTGACATTATGTCCGAACATTCTTGCTGAAAGCACAAACGGCCCCACACTGTTTAATTCAGCAAGTTTCATCCATCTTGCTTAGGTGACGTGAATCTCTTCGATGCATTAGAACCAGTGTTGGGTGTAGCAGCGTGGAGGAGAAACACACTGTACAGAGAGCAGGCACAGGTTTAGTCAGCATTTCAGCACCACTGGCTTCCCTGAGAATAGCACACATGAAGAAGAAGGCTGAGGTAAATGCCTATATACAACACGAGGATTATTAAGACAAACAGTCAAAGTTTGTTTAATCCACTCCTTCCCTGAAACATAACCCGCAACAAGTTACATCCAGGTCCCCATTTGTACTGCTGGTGAACAAGGACAAGGGGAGGCAAATGATCAACAGTCTGACAGGCCTGAGAATCGAACTCGAACTCTTCCAGTTACGAGCTGGATGTGCCAACCAATGCACCACCGCTCCCCAACACACAGTAGATACAATGAGCGCCGTAAATAGTCTAGGCCAGAGGTGTGACGCAGGAACCTTTACACCAGGTTCAGACAATGTAAACAGATTGTATTCATGTTAACAGATATGCCTGGGCCTGACTAACATAAAAATTCTGTTGTGTTGATTAAAGCTGTTACTGGTCGTGGTAACACCAGCTCCTAAACACCAACGCCGATTTACACAGACGACGAGGATAAGCTGTTAGTTGAGGCATTACTGTGGAGAGAGAGAGAGAGAGAGGTTGAAGTAGGATGGGAGAAGTGGGGAGGTGTGTTATACCGGCTACTATGTTGGGATGGAGTGTCATGAAGAGATGGGGGGAGAGGAATTGTATGGAGGAGGGAGGGGGTGTAATATCGCGGTTGGGAGGAGTAAGAGGAAGATGGGGTTGTGCATATGAGGGGTTGTGCTGTTGAGGTGGGATGTGCAGGGGAAGGTGGGGTGTGGGGATAATTGTTCTCGTCACCAGTCATTGCTGTAATACTTTTCTTTGCTTCTGGTGCTACATGATGTATTGTCCTAATTGTTTCAGGCTCGAGATGACGAGGTTAGAAGTCTCCATTAATCCCTTTACCTTTTTTTTTTTTTTTTTTTTTTTTTTTTTTTTTTTTCCCGTAGGACGTTGGCTTTTTTTCAGTTTAAAATCTGAATTTTATTAAGGTGAAGAAAATTTGACCATTCCATGGGGCAGTTGAAAATTTTAAACCTTCTTAATATTAAAATTGCCCTCGGCAGAGCAAAATTGTCTTGTAGTTGTCAGAGTAAAATACATGTGCGTTGATAGAAAGCCAGAGGATAAATAGTGTTACTTCTGCCAGACTAATTTACCGGTGTGCAGCTTAGAGAGACCCCTCGTGGCAGAGAAGTTAACATTCCTTACTTTCTCAACCATGTCGGGCTTCTGACATTAAGTTGGCCTAAACATATATATATATATATATATATATATATATATATATATATATATATATATATATATATATACATATAGAGAGAGAGAGAGAGAGAGAGAGACAGAGACAGAGACAGAGACAGAGAGAATTAGCACTTGCAGTAACATGTATGGCGCAAAAAAAAAATATATGTTTAGTGTGTATAATAAAGATTTGATGGTGTGTTTGTCGGCCAGTGACGGGGGCAGACGACATGCAACAACCACCCTGAGAGAAGCTTTTGTGGTCAGGGAGAAAAAACTGCAAAAATCACCACAGCAACGAACAGAACACGGCGTCTTCTTTGGGGTTTCATTGAGATTTTTTTTTTTCGTCAGAACAAATGCACGACCAGGGCATTATGGACAGAACAAGGCGTCTTAGCGGTGATTTCATTTTTATTTTTAGTTTATTCTTTTTTGCCAAGGATGGTCTGGATTTGTCTGTCAAATTCGTCTTAACAAAATATGAAGCCAGAGCAAATGCAAGGACGGCAAGACAGGACGGAAGAGGGTTTCTTGGAGGGAGGGATGGGGGGATGTGGGGATTCAGCAAGTTATCGTCTGTATATAGTCTTTGTTGTATTATTAATTTCCTCGGTCTCTCTTCTTATCTTGGTAACGGGAACACCTTGAACACATCACATTATGTCTTTTGCAAAACCGGTTTCTCAGAAGCCGTGTGCTGAACCCTCCCCTCCCCCCTCCGTTTATTTCTCTCTCTCCGTTACCGGTGCTAATATTGTTCAGGGCCATTATACGTTCCTGTATGGAGTATAGATGCCATGCGTGGGGGGTCTCAGTATATACACCTCTTTTAAACAGGAGGGTGTCAAGGGCTTTTCGTGTCAATTCCCCTCCTCTCATTGATCCCCCACTCTCTTAATCTCTTCACTGCAGTTTTGTGTCTCTGGCTCTGCTATCACTGTTACTTTTGTCACTATTTTTCTGAAATTCCAGTCTGTATCCCTGCCCCACCACGCATCACCTGGCAAGCTACACATCTTCACCGAATGTAGTGAGTCAAGGCATCTGTCATAGAATGCATCGTTTGTTTCTGTTTTACTCATCTTAATTTGGGGACAGTTTTGCACCCTCCTGGTTTCTGCGTCCTCCTGTTTGCTGCACCCACGGTGGGGGAGTGTCATTTACAGTCACTCACTCGCAAACTGAGTCAGTGTACCGTTTTGAAGAATGGGGTACAGGCCTTATGAAGGGGGTGTTGAATAGTGAAGGTATTGTTGATATATCTGATTTGCGTCTGGAGTGTGTCTGGGGTGTGTCTGAGGCGCGTATGGTGTGCATCTAGTCGACCGCGTACCTGCGTCATGCCGGAATAGCTGTAAGTATGGCAGAGGGGCAGGGCAGAGCACTGGGCAGTTAGCTATACTTGGACGACCTGTGAACCAGAAGGATGTCACTAAAGTGGTTAACCATTAAATAATCATTTCTTTCCTTCTGTAATACTGCAAGAGTGGGTGCGGCTGTCACATGTGTCATTTGTCTTGTACATTAAAAGAACCGGTATACTAGTATATAATCTCAGCTCCTTCAGTATGATGGCGTCCTTTTCTGTTCTAACTGTACTAGATGATCTTTGTTAAGCTTAGGCAAGACTTACGGCAATTAAGCTTAAGGAAATATGTGGTCAACTAGGGAAAACCGAGAAAACATGAAAACAGAGGACACAACAGGATGACTGGAGTTTTATTGACGTTTTCTTTAAGGCGGAGGTGTGTTTGTATTGTGTCCCTAACCAGTCCATTGTAATTAAATGTGATAATTACCCTGAGGGACGTTAATGAAGTAGGGGCCTCCTCGTTAAGTATAGAGGAGAAAACATTTATTAGCCATGATTGTAATTTACGTGTGGCGGGTTTATTTAGTACCACCACCAGCCTCACAGTAATTACCTAAGCCCTGTGTATTCTGCTTACCTTACGACGGTATCTTACCATCTTTTCCCTGCCGGCATAATTTTGGCTGTTGCACGTAAATATTTCCTTATGTAATATATAGAGCGCTTGTCAGTATTAGAGTAATAGAATAACATACAAGAGGATATTTAGATGCTATGAATGGTGTATGAAAGCCTTGTTAGCCCACGTGAAGTAGACTGGCTGCCAAACCCGACAGTACGGTACTCCCTGCCTTGTTACCATAATTGGTGGGGCAGCTTAGAGGTGGTAATAATACTTCATGCTGCCCACCCTGTGTAAACCAACAGCATCTACAAGCACATGTAAACACTAACAATATTCACAGGTGTCTCACAAACACTCGAAAATAATAAGACCTACAGAAACCCCAAAGGTCCCACAAGCACTTGGCATGTAATAACTTTGATGATCAGTATAAGCACACAATTACCTTCAGGCATCTGCGGCTACCCATAAATACCTGGAGGGCAGTACGAGGTGACGGGGGGTGTAAGGAAGCCGCCTCTCACGCACCAAACCTAACCTGACCTGTCCTGACCACGTTCACTCTTTCTTTCTGCCACTGTCATTGGGTCGTATTCTCATGGGCTTAGGAAGTCTTCTAGCATTTTTTCCCCCTAGCGATTTACGTTACAGTGTGCGTGCGTGCGTGCGTGCGTGCGTGCGTGTGTGTGTGTGTGTGTGTGTGTGTGTGTGTGTGGTGTGTGTGTGTGTGTGTGTGTGACGAGCAGTGTTGCGTGTGCGTGCAGTCAGCTAGGTACACACAGTAGCTTATTCCTCATTCTCTTCACACACACAACATGTCAACGCAGCATATAAACTCACAACCCACACATAACGCATCGTAGGCTTACATGGCATTCATTTGACCCCTTCCATACCCTAACATCTGGTTTATCTGTTTATTTCTACCCACACCCAACTGATTCATTTCTGATGCACTACTCACTTCAGCCTCATGCATAATAATATGCACCTCACACGTGTATCACTTCCCACTCTGAGATGTTATTCACTTCATACCTTCACTGTGCGATGACCTCCTCCTCCTCCGTGGAGATGCACACATACGGTAGCCGGAGGTGTGTGTAAATGAACATTCACACACACACAGCTTTGGAGAGTTTACGAACTGTATAAGTTAGATTCAGCCTCAGTACGAGAGGCCTTGGCTGAGCTGAACCTAATGGTGTGGAATTAGCAAGACTAACCCAGCAAAACACGCCACTGGATTCAGGGTGTTAGCATCTTCACTGTCATGACACATTTTGAATTCTTTCATCACCAGACGGTTTTGCTCAACTTAAGAATAATGTATAGTTATAAAGAGGCTAAGAAGAGCTATAAGTAACCCACACTGAATACTGTAAATAACGTCTTGAGTTGAAACAGTTGTCGCAAGTGGAATTCAGTCGTGTGACGGTTGCAAGAATAAGATATAAATGACGTCATCGTAGTGAAGGGATTAAGGACTGCAGTAGGATCTGACTGCACAGGATTAAACCTTAACTCCTTCAGTCCTATTACTTATTTTTCCACTTTATTCTTACTGCTTAATGCCGGTTTACTGGTATTAAGATTAGGAAGTTGGGAGTGACTTGTGACTTCCATGTGGGGGTTAGGTATAGCCTCCATTATCTCCACTACAGTGCCGCTCTGCCAAGCTGAATAAACTGATGTGGAGGAAGCAAGAAATAATTATAAGCATAACTGGACACAAGAAAAAGTTGATATGAGTCAGTTTATTTGTAAATGTAAGTCTGCTAAAGTGAAAAGATTATCATTATTGTTTATTATTATTATTATTAAAACCATATATTTCTTTTGTCTTCGAGCATATATTTTCTAGTTAGTTTTACAGGCATACACTTGTAAACCCTTTTGTCGTACATGTCTTTAATTTGCCCATAAATCATGTTATATTATTCTGTTTATACAATGTGTGAAATCTTGGAGGTGTAAAATTTTAGTTCTATGTATCAATGAATATGTGAAGAGATAAGTTGTGTATCAGATCATTGTGCTGGTTTACATTCTAAGTCAGGCCTTTTGTATAAATCATTCGTGTCGTAAACATGTCACAGTCACTACAGTTTTCTCTGCATTTCGTGTTTATCGTGTTCACTGTTTTTACGAGTGGTTCAGCCTCACATTTTCAGGTTGTTGATTTTACACATTTTTTTCCGTCTCGTGCCAGTCACTTGAAGCATAAATGGAGAAAAATGTAATCATGCTTTTAATATAACAGAATTTAGTGGGCAGTTTATTGCATGTTTAGAGGCATTAAAGGGAGAGCGTTTGTGTGTGTGTGTGTGTGTGTAATTCACCGGGTCGGTCAGGATCACTTGATGGTCGTGATAGTCAGCTTTTACCCTCGCGGAAGGGAGCTGAGAGCTCATATAGTCCGATCTAAGGGCAAGGCTGTGACCTTCACACAAGCACACACCCATCCCCTTGCTCGAGGAGGACAGTAACCACCCACTTCGTCAGTGAAACTTTTCGCAGCCTGAGCGAGGCGCGAACTCCCGTCTACCAGTTGGCAAGCGAGAACGTTACCACTGCACCAGCGAGCGGTGTGCGTGTTTGCATGCTTCCCTTTGTGCTTGTATATTTGCATGCTTGTCTTTGTGCTTGTGTATTTGCATGCTTGTCAATGTGCTTGTGTTTTATGTTTGAGTATGACTTTTTCAGAGAGAGAGAGAGAGAGATTATGTATACTCTATCTGTAAGTTTGTGTGTGTAGTATATGTTTGCGTGCTGGCAGGAGTGGGGAGGGTATTGGGGTTACGGGAGAGTGGGAGGGCTTCTTGGGGGTGGAGGGGGGGTGGGGGGAAGGCGCTGTGCGCATATTAATGATAGGCGGGGGAGGGGATTGGGTGAGGAGGGGTAGAGGAAAGAAAGAGAAAAAAAATCTGTTCCCCGGTCTGCCTCCGTCAAGGCCACCGGCCGCACTGTAAGATTTATAGTGTGTGTGTGTGTGTGCGTGTGTGTGTGGTTAAGATAATGAAGTGGTTGTTGTATACAGCTTATTACCCTTCACAAGCAATCTGCCCCTTAGCCGTATTAAATCCCCTTGGAACAGCACAAAATAAATAAAAAGATATTATTGACTAAATAGCAAAGTTACCCCTTAATATATAATGAGTAATGATGTCACTATTAACGTGTTGTTATTACAGGTGTGGTGGTGGTAGTGATGGCTGGAGGTCTACACAGCCCCCTTATCACCCACTATTAACCTCACACACCGACCTTGTATTGGATACACCTCAACCTTCACATCACACTCCCTGCTTGCTCAAGGTGGGTAGAGTGGTTGCTGTTATTATTATTATTATTATTATTATTATTATTATTATTATTATTATTAATTGAAACAACACTTGAAGATATAGTTCTCTGTAACTAGTTTCCTGATGAGATGTAGGCCTACCTGAATTGTTACCACAGACCATCACATGTTTGCCGGTGAAATAAGGAGGCTGGTGGTTGAGTGGTTAACAAGGGAACTGTGACAAGCGTGGATGTGGGTTCAGTCCCAGCTGTTGCAGGAAATTTTTACTACAACAATATTTACTGTTCTTCGGTCAAATTCACACACATCACAGAAACACAAAATGCCATTGTCACTACACCTCTACCCCGAATGACATGACTCATCATAGACGGTCCGACATTGCCACCCAAGTGGTGATATGTGAGGGTGTGTGACGCCGTATACTGATGCGTGGAGGACTGCTGGGCGTGAGGAAACAGGAGTCTTACTCAGCGCCTTGAACAGGATACATTATAGTTAGTAAATATGGATACAGAAATAAGAGGGGATCTCTCAGCGTTGTGTTAGCATGTACCGGCAGACATACTGTAGGCCCTTCACACTACCAGTAAGGAGGTTAAGGAGTCTTTGCAAGTAGTGTGAAGCAGCGGAGTCCCTTATACAGGCAGGATATATGTTGAGTACGACCACGAGAACAAGTAAACTGATATTTAACTGGTTGATTCCGATGTCGTCTTTTGTATTATATTCTTACTTTTTTCCACACTACCCTCTTCAGCTGACAGGAGATGTAACAAACTGGAGGGCTTATTTGATGTTATCTTAATTAGCCATTCAGTGCGAGGGAGGCTGTTTTAACTTATATAAAACTATCTGTCTGTAGTATCGGCAATATTCATCACCAGGCCTGTCCCTTTTTCCCACTTAAAAATTATTTGGGGTAACAGAATAAATTTAAATGGATATCATTGTACTGAAGGGGTTAAGTCAGTTCACCAGTTCGCCTTCCTTCGCCCTCACCAACCCCCGGTGGGTCCAAGACAGTGGTGGTCTGCTCCTCCCGAAAGCCGTAAACCCCTCATGTAATTGTGGGCGGGGGTTGGGGGGGGGTAACCAGGGGATCGGGTTTTAACAAGGGTGGATAATGTTTATGGCGGGGCGGGTGACACGACAGACCAGGGTGGCGGTAGGACAGGACACGTTTGTCTGTTCTCACATCCACCTGAAACGTTGACATCTTTTTATTCTCGCTGCCACCAAACCATTTTGTTCAACTTAGGAAGGACCACAAGTACACAAGGAGTCGAGGAAGGCTGCAGCTGACACCTCTAGTTAGAAAAGTCTGTGCATAGATTAATAAGGCGTTTGCAGGTTGCAAGAACAGAAAGAAAAGTATATATGTGGCGAGAGGTGATTGGCCAGGTGGTTCATGTAAATTGTGCTGGATAATGTTTAAGGGGGAGGGGAGGACAGGACAGGCCAGGGTGGCAGCAGGACATGAGAGTTTATGTTGTCACCCACTACCGAAACGTTGACGACATTTTATTTTCAACCACCAGATGATTTTTTGCAACTTCACCATTTTACCCGATGACATTTTTTTTTTTCCTTGGTGCCCCTAGGGGATTTTATTCAGCTTAATTAGCAAAGATAATATTGTTTAGTGGGTCGGGTGACATGCCTGGCCAGGGTGGCAGCCAGTGGGTCAGGAGGCCTGGACACGTGTTTGGTGTGTCTGTCCACCTGCTACACAAACCACTTCCCGTTTTATTCATATCTACTTTTTGTGTGTCAGACTGTGTGCATAGATTTGATAATCGTTCCCTGAGACCCAATAGTCTTCCCGTGCCACACCCCATCACATGTCACCTCTTCGACGCTAGTTCCCACTATTCATATGATATGTACACCCGCGAACCAAAGTTTCGGTACCCCCCTCGATGGAAGGAAGTGGAAGTCAGGGTTAGAGAGAGGGCAGGTGAACGGACAACCGTGAGTGGTACTTTGGAACTGAGCTACGAGGCGAATAGTGAGAAACCTAATGACACTGGATTCGAAACATTTCCATGCAATTCACCTGCAAAACATTATGCGTTCGTAACATACATACTGTAACATATAACATAGACTACTGTGTTATCATGGTGTTCTGTGATACTGACCCATATGTTTCGGATCCTCATCACACAAATAAAGCACCGAGCCAGTTGTATATAAGTTGCAACTTGTCATTATAACTGCAGTCATAATTTTTGTGAATGTTATCTCTGGATTGTCTATAGCTATAATAAAGGATGATTGTGAATTTAATGTTGATTTTCACAGTAGTTGTGCGGATGGTTATAAATGTGGCAATTATTTTATGTGGACGACTAAACCACATTGTGATGGACAGCGGAGAGCATTCGCCAATAATTTACTATAACCAGATGAAATTAGATGCAAACAACACAAAATATTATGAGACAACGAAGACACAGCTGTGGTATCCTGCTCCGCCTTGTTATCAAGGCCTTAACTGTGGCTTCACCTCATACGTGCATTATTTTCCTTCAGTCTCTGCCTCTTTTATTACTCTTACTTCCCGGTATTCTCTTACTGCGAGTCGTCATATTCCTTGGAGGGTTTCTTGTCGTCCGGTCCTATAACCCCTACTGTATTACATTATTCCTCGCATCATCACTCCCAGACACACAACGTTAGCACAAGACTGCTGAATCTGTTAATACCATTATTGCCACTGCCACTACTATTCCCCCTTTCCCCATTGTGTCTACTGCAATTCCCCTCACAGTACTACTACTGCTACTCCTATTACTACTCCACTATAAATCTGTATAATAATACATATGATTGTCCTTATGTCTGTGTATCTGTTAATCATATTGTCCCTGTCCCACCGTCGACAACTCGTCACTTACCCGGCACCACTACCCCAGTTGCACCCCATCCCCCTCTCTCCCACCCGCCATGAGCTCTATTCCTCCCCCACTCCGAACCATTTTACCCCTCACCTCCTTCTTGGGCCACCAGGCTTGTTGTTCACCTTTTACCGGTGAATATACGTGGCATGCATTAATAAGAATAATTATAAAATTGCCAGCAACAACATACATCTGCAGTATTCCGAACATTACATAATTATAAAAGTCGCAGACCCAAACGTGCCTATATTACGGAGCTCTGATATATTAACCACAGAACCGACCACAGACCGTTCCTATCATTGCCACTGGACCTTACCTGTAGCACTTCACCATAGTAATACAACCCACTGAAGTCCTTTGTGGGATCACTACACATGTTTGGGAAAAATAAACAGCGCACAACATGCCTACAACCCATTAAAATACACCTGTGACGTTTCACTGACATCCATTAAATTGCCTAGAAGTTAGCGGACAAACAAACACACGGCTGGACATAGACTGAGGCCGAATGTCTCGCATCGGTATATGACAACCTGACTATTACGATCCTGCTTTGTAGGTGTCATCATAGGTATAATAATAATAATAATAATAATAATAATCGTAGTAGTAGTAGTAGCAGTAGCAGCAGTAGTAGTAGTAGTAGTAGTGGTAATAGTAGTAGTAGTAGTAGTAATCACATGTTAATATCCATGATACAGGGGAGGACAAACACCATAATCTCCCTGATAAAACAAGTGAAAACAGCTGTGACATATAAAACCAACCAGTGCCATAATATGCTGTAATGGTAGGGTTATAGTAATACTAAATTAATGTTTGACCGCAACTCAACCTTCTGTCATGGCAAACAGATTCTGCACTGCGTCGACACATGCTATTCTAGTGTGTGTCCTCAGTATCGTGCCTAATAACATGTGATTAATTACTGTTATTATTATTATTATTATTATTATTATTACTGTGATGACACCTGCAATGCAGGATCACAAGAGTTGTGTCAGGTCGTTACATACCGATGCGAGACATTCTGCTTCTGTCTGTCTGTGTCAAGTCGTTTGTTTGTTTGTCCACTATCTTCTCCTAGGCTATTTGATGGATGTCAGTGAAACATCATATTCTTATTTTAGTGATTTGTAGGCATGTTGTGCACTGTTATTTTTCCCAAACACATGTAGCTATCTCACAGAGGACTACAGTGGGTTGTATTACCATGGTGAAGTGCTATAGGGAAGGTGCAGTGGTAATGATAAGAACAGTCTGTGGTCGGTTTTGTGGTTAATATATCAGTGCTCCGTAATATAAGCACGTTTGGGTCTGCAGTTATTAAGTGTAATGTTAGGAACACTACAGTATACATCTACGATGTTGTTATTATTATATTATTATCGCCTACCTTTAGAAGGCGGAGCGATCATGTTTTTAACTGCATCTGTGTGTGTGTGTGTGTGTGTGTGTGTGTGTGTGTGTGTGTGTGTGTGTGCGCGCGCGCGTGTGTTCCTATTATATCTCATGAACGGCTTGATCTATCAACATAAAACCTTCATGGTATCAAAATATGGCCTAAAGTTTGGACTTGGCAAACAGAATATTTTAGAGGCCTATTACCGTTTAGCTCTTAAATGCCTTCTTTTTTATCATTAATGCATGCCACGTATATTCACCGGTAAAGGGTGAACAACAGGCCTTCTGGCCCAAGGATGAGGTGAAGGGTAATGTGGTGTCGGAGTGGGGGAGGAGTAGAATCCATGGTGGGTGGGAACTGGAGTAGCGGTGCCGGGTCAGTGACGAGTTGTCGACGGTGGGACAGGGACAATAATTATGATTAACAGATACACAGACATAAGGACAATCACATTTATCATTATACAGATTTATAGTGGAGTAGTAATAGGAGCAGCAGTAGTAGTACTGTGAGGGAAATTAGACACAATAGGAAACGGGGGATTACAGTAATAGTGGCAGTGGCAATAATGGTATTAACAGATTCAGCAGTCTTGTGCTAACGTTGTGTGTCTGGGAGTGATGATGCGAGGAATAATGTAATACAGTAGGGGTTATAGGACCGGACGACAAGAAACCCTCCAAGGAATATGACGACTCGCAGTAAGAGGATACCGGGAAGTAAGAGTAATAAAAGAGGCAGAGACTGAAGGAAAATGATGCACGTATGAGGTGAAGCCACAGTTAAGGCCTTGATAACAAGGCGGAGCAGGATACCACAGCTGTGTCTTCGTTATCTCATGATATTTTGTGTTGTTTGCATCTAATTTCATCTGGTTATAGTAAATTATTGGCGAATGCTCTCCGCTGTCCATCACAGTGTGGTTTAGTCGTCCACATAAAATAATTGCCACATTTATAACCATCCGCACAACTACTGTGAAAATCAACATTAAATTCACAATCATTCTTTATTATAGCTATAGACAATCCAGAGATAACATTCACAAAAATTATGACTGCAGTTATAATGACAAGTTGCAACTTATATATAACTGGCTCGGTGCTTTATTTGTGTGATGAGGATCCGAAACATATGGGTCAGTATCACAGAACACCATGATAACACAGTAGTCTATGTTATATGTTACAGTATGTATGTTACGAACGCATAATGTTTTGCAGGTGAATTGCATGGAAATGTTTCGAATCCAGTGTCATTAGGTTTCTCACTATTCGCCTCGTAGCTCAGTTCCAAAGTACCACTCACGGTTGTCCGTTCACCTGCCCTCTCTCTAACCCTGACTTCCACTTCCTTCCATCGAGGGGGGTACCGAAACTTTGGTTCGCGGGTGTACAGGTTAGAACGGTCTCACCCCAATCTACCACTCACCCTGCATCGCTCCACCTCCACCAGTCCTACCACTCATCCTGTCTAACCCCACCCTACTACTCAGCCAGCCTCGTCTTGCCGATTCTTAACTTAGCCAGCCTTACCTCTCACCTGGCCGTACCTTACTCTACCAGTTACCCTGCCTCACCGTGTCTCTCCCAGTCTCACCCTGCCCTGACCTACAGCTCATTTTGTCGTACCTTGCATCACTCTCAAATTCACCCTTACCTGACCCTATTCTAATATTTACCTTACCGCACGTTGCTTCACCATACTTCTCATTCTGCCCCACCTTCCCTTGCTCTGGCACACATTCTGTCTCACCCTGCCACTCCCTATCACCCAGCCGTACCTCAGCCTACCCTCCTACTCACCCTGCCACTCCCTGTCACCCAGCCGTACCTCAGCCTACCCTCCTACTCACCCTGCCACTCCCTGTCACCCAGCCGTACCTCCGCCTACCGTCCTACTAACCCTGCCTCACTTCGCCTCACCCTCCCTCAGCCGGAAACAGTATACTAAACCCCTTGGATAATGAGGAATCTCAGGTGAATAAAGTCGAACACGATAGTCGACCTATTTTCCCGCTTTATTCTTGCTAGTTATATATTATTTTGTTCAGCGTTGGAGGGGCTTTCCGAACTAAGGGAGTTAATTATAGTCTTCATTATCTGTTTCAGTGTTTGGACACTTCTAAATTGAATAAGGTCGTTTGAAGGTAAATACAGCAAAATTACCAAGGCGTCTTAGGATTGAAGAGGTTAAGTTGAGGGTGGGACAGGCACAAGGCAAGGCAGTGATGCCTGTTATGGTATTTTCATTTTAACGAACTAGATTTGTCATCTTACTATTTGAATGCTGATACTGTTGTATCAGTAGATAAATATTAAAATATGATGGTAGTCACGACTAAGTGTTATGGAGGTGATGTCAGGGTTTAGCATTTTTTCTACCAATGAGCTACATGAAATAAGCCGCAAACGGACGAAAATCTGGGCTAAGTTAAGGTGAAAGAATTTAACAGAAGATTTGTCAGAGATTTTCCCTTATCAGAGGAAGGTGAAAGAATTTAACAGGAGATTTGTCAGAGATTTTCCCTTATCAGAGGAAGGTGAAAGAATTTAACAAGATTTGTCAGAGATTTTCCCTTATCAGAGGAAGGTGAAAGAATTTAACAAGATTTGTCAGAGATTTTCCCTTATCAGAGGAAGGTGAAAGAATTTAACAAGATTTGTCAGAGATTTTCCCTTATCAGAGGATAAGCTCGTAAAAACTGTGGAAGCAGGATATTGTGAGGGTATGACTATTGTTATTGTTGTTACTCCGGATTCGTACGGACGATTTTTTTTTTTTTTTTTTTTTTTTAATAGAACGGAGGAAGGAAAAACAAATGGGGAAAAAAAAATAATCCATACACCAGATTACTGGTGTCCTCTGTTCATAAAATATCTGTAACAGTTAGACTTGAACAGTTGTGGGTTGAAATTTGGAGGAAAACAACTCTGGAGAAGCGAGTTCCAGAGAGATGCAGTTCGGGGAATGAAAGAATTCTGATAGGCAGAAGTTCTGCAATATGGTTGAGTGACATTCCAGTCATGAGCGCTACCAGATGCCCGTGTAGCACGAGGGAAGGCATGGAGAGGTGGCACCATGGACGCAACTTCGTCTGAGCATTTGCCAAAAAAATCTGTAAAATAATGCAAGGGAGGCAACATTCCTTCTTACTTGCAGGGGAGGTAGTTTATATGTAATGGCAGGGTTGTTAATGATTCTAACAGCTTTATTCTGAATTTTGTCTAGTTGTCTTAATGCAACCTCTCCACAACCATTCCTCACGGGTGAGCAATATTCAAGCTGAGAGCGCACATGACTCTTATAAATTATAGCTAACTGCTCATCGGCAAAGAAGTTACGGACCCTGTACAATAATCCAAGTTTCTTTGAGGCGGTTTTAGCAAGTGATCTGACATGAGAGGTCCAGCTGAGGGTACTGTTAAGTGAGACACCAAGAATTTCAATACTTTTGGAGATGGGAATATTAGTAGCACTGAAGGTAATGTACGAATCTGGCAATATCTGTCTATTAGTAAACTGTATATATTTAGTTTTACTAGCATTGAAAGGGACAAGGTTGTTTTGTCCCCATTCACTGATTGTAGATAGATCTTGATTTATGGAGATGGCTGTACTTAGTTGAGAGGTAGAGATATTAGACTTTGTAAATGGATGTCTAAGTGTGAATGAACTGTGTAGTGTTGAGTCATCTGCATATGAATGAATGGGATTGTGAGTGACAGATAAGAGATCATTAATATGAACCAGAAATAGGGTTGGCGCCAGAACTGATCCCTGCGGCACGCCGGCGTTAATTGAGTGGAAATTCGAATATACATCATCTACTTTTACTCTTATTTTCCTGTCACTAAGATAAGAAGAAATCAAAGGAACAAAAGACGTTAGTCCATAGCAAGGGAGTTTGGACAGCAGGGAACGGTGCCATACTCTGTCGAAAGCTTTAGAGATATCAAGAGCTACTGCATGAGTTTCTCCAAAAACATCAATTGATTGATGGATGGTATGAGTTAAGAGATTGAGTATGTCAATGGTGGATCTTTCGTGGTGAAAACCGAATTGTCTATCACTAATTAAGTTGTTGGATTCAAGATGTTTAACAATATGCTTATTAATTAAAGTTTCAAATACCTTACCAAGAGAAGATGTGACAGCTATTGGTCTGTAATTGGAGGGGTCAGACGAACTTCCTTTCTTCGGAACTGGGTGGATATTGGCTTCTTTCCATGAATTTGGGAATAAAGAAGTACGTATGCATAGTCTGAATAATTTAGCTAGGTCAGAGGCAAGTTCAGGGGAACACTTTTTCAAAACAATTGGCGGAATTCCATCTGGGCCTGGAGCTTTGTTGGTAGGTAAATTGTCTAGGATGGATTTTACGTATCTTGTCTGTATTTTCAATGGGGCAATTTCGGGAGAATCAAGTTCCAATACTGATACATTCTGGCTGGTATCATCTATGGTCGAGTTTCTTGCAAAGGTACTAGCAAAGATATCTGCTTTCCCACGTGGGTCATTTGTAATATTGCCATCTGAAGATTTTAGTGGGGGAATGGAAGATGACTTGTTAAAGTTATTATGGAAAGAATTAAGAGTTGACCAGAATATTCTATTGTCATTAGGGTTGTTAAGTAATTTTGATGCTTGCTTTTGAAGAAAGTTTGATTTAGATAGATTTAATACAGCTTTTGCATGATTTCTAGCAATTTTAAATTTGGAGAGTGATTCGGATGTTTTTGATTTTAAGTAAGAGTTATATGCTAATGACTTTTGGGCTGTTGCTCTGGCACAATTGCCATCAAACCATTTTGGAGAGTTTGATCTTTTAGTGAATTGTTGACTTGGTATGAATAAATCCATACCAGCTAGTATTAAGTCGCAAATGTGGGACTGGGTAGAATTGGGATCACTAGAGAAGAAAGACTGCCATGGAACATCAGCAAGATAATTTCTAAATCCATCCCAGTCTGCCCTGTCAAAGTGCCATCGGGTCACCCTGACAGGTTCGGAATGGGGAGGTGTAGGAGGGTTAACTAATGAGGCTTTGATGAGATTGTGGTCAGAGGATCCAAGTGGTGACAGTACCTCTATCCTGTATTGATCTGGATTATTTGTCAAGAATAAATCCAAGAGATGGGCATTATGGTCAGGATTATCAGGTATTCTGGTTGGTTGCTTTACCAACTGGGTGAGATTAAACGATTCCGCAAACAGCTCGCATTCTAGACCAGCGTCGTCAGTCCGGGCAGAATGCAATAACCATTCAACATTGTGTATGTTAAAATTACCCAAAATGGTAGTTTCATTGCCAAGGGCAAGGTCAAGGTTACTCAACTGAGTGGATATGGAATCAAATACACTGGGTTCTGAAGAAGCATTGGGGGAACGATAAACTACACAGATATATTTGGTAATGTTTTGGCAATTTAATTTATATAATGAGTAATCAAAACTGGATGAAGTGAAGTTTAAAATAGTGTCAACTGCATATTGGGATTTGATATAACAACAGGTGCCGCCCTTGTTACGGAAGTTTGTAAGGAGATGGTAACCGGGAAAACAAAATGGAGATATATCAGTAGAGGGCGAGATTTGTGGTTCTGTGAGGAAAAGTGCCAAAGGGGATATGGACTGAAGGAAAAAATGAACTGAGTTTAAATTTGTGGTAAGGCCGCGGATGTTGGTAAAGAATAAGGCCGCACCGTCACCTCTTCGCCGACGAGCATTCCCGGAAATAGCAACAGTCGCTGCCGGCACAGTCGCTTGATGGCGACCGGGAGGACCCTGTGCCTCCAGCCCTACCCTGCCGGTGGTGGCAATCCGAGGTACCACCTCATTTGATAGTAAGATTGCAGCGGCCATTACTAAAGATGTGAACAGAAGGTGTGATATGTTATGCGCATGTAATGTGGTGTAGACAGTTGAAGGTAGAGGTATTATGAGAGCATGCTGGCCTACTCTCTGTGTAAATGAATGCACAGGCCGAAGTTCTCCTTCAGCAGTCCATCCTCCTCCTTTCAGGGAATCGGGTGGGAGTCGAGGGATATATGTATAAACGGGTGCAGGATGGGTGAGGGATGAAAGTGGGTGTAAGGCGCGGGTGTGGCGGTGGAGTAACGGTAGGCTTCATTACGTGCCTAACTTGGCACTGCGTCCTTCATCTTCCCCCTCAGCACATCATTTAAGAAGGAGGGATATGAGTGAGTGTACTCGTAAGGCGTAGGTGTAGCATTGCAGTAACAGTAGCCCTTATTACATGCCTAACATGACACAGCGTCCTTCATCTGCCTCCTCAACATATCATTTGAGGCGGCATTCCGGCGTCGGACGTCTGTATGTCAGTGTGTCCATTTCACCATCACACAGTGCCCTTCTTTGTACATCTCCCCCTTGCAAGCCCTGATGCTGTTTTCTTTCCTTAATTTACACAACAAAGCTGTTCTTTCACATCCTCCCTCCTTCAGACGTTCTCCCTTTCTATGACCTTCAGACACTCAGTCGTAGTTTGTTTAGACATTACAAACACTCATCTTCATTTCCTTGGGTGTCGCATTTACGCTTCATTAGGATGTTGTGAAGGTTTTGGCCATGCATAATTTTAACCATTTCATGCTTGAAAAGAACAAGAATTGTGTGGAAGCCGTGGTACATTTGCAGCCACCTGTTTGATCCCCAGGTGATTATTCTCGTGTGTGTGTGGGGGGGGGGATCTGTCAAAATATCAATTTGAAGAATGTTTAAGCAGAATAAATGGACTAAGGGGAGCAGGAATAATCTTTTAAAAAGACGTCACCGGATTCATGAGGTTAAAGAATGTTTCGTCTTCACATCTTGACTCAGTGGAGAAAACGTTTGAAAATATTATCCAGTAATTGCTCACGTATTAGTAATCAGTATCTTTTTATCAGCGCAGCATAAAAAAAAACCATATGTGACGTGGGAAATACACTTACCATTCAGATATACTTGCATGGGGAAATGAAACAAACAGCAACACCTCTCGTTTAGAATGAATTGAACACCCTTAATAGATTTTTTTTTTTTTTTGCCATGTGATGTATGTGACGGGCAACAAGCACTTTCTTGCCTCTGTCTCACTGATAACACGGAGGCCTTGTCATATATTTCACTCCACGTGTGTCCAGTTATCAGACCATTTATAGTAGTGTTTTTGTCGTTGCCTTCTTATATAAGCAGTTAATGACGATAGTGAACATAGTCTGTACACCGAATTATCCTACGCAGAGGCTTCTTACTAGCAGTCGATTTGCTGTAAATTGTTTCATTGACGTAGGATATTTTTTGTACTGTGTTTGTGCTTCCATTATGCGTGTGTAGGAAGGGGATAATGATGCGCAGCTTTAGTGCTACATATTTTCTTCACAAGGTCATGTTGTTTTTGTTTCATTCTTGGTGCTAATTAAGTTCAGCGTGTTATATATTAATGGCTAGTTTTGTAACTTAAACTTTCGCCCGTGGCCTCTTAGGAAAATAAAAGCTTAGTAACATCAAAAATCATGTGTAGTGGTGTGTATATCATGATCGCCAGGACTACTTTCCACATTGAAGCAGCTGCGGTTTAAGGTCAACAGTTTTTTACTTAGTGTAAATTTAAATTGTGGTAGGTGGGGGCGCTCACCATCCACTCACTCGATGTAGTGCTGCCTTCGGGTGTCTGCCTTTTCCTCTCCATCCATCTTTCCTTGCATTCTCTTCTGTCTTTACTTCATTCTTTCCTTGTCTTTCTGCCAACGGGTGACTTTACACTCCCTCTTCTGTCTTTCTTTCCTTCATTCTTTCCTCTTCCTTCAGCCTGTGGGTGACTCTACACTGAGTGACAAGCCAAATGGTTTCCTGTACACCAGGAAACCATTTACTACGCTGGGTTGCAACCATATAACCAAATTTTGCCGCCTGGTGGTGGGTAATTATTGTGTTCCAGTCGGATTGAACCAGTGAAGGTTTATATCCAAAGGGTGGTTGGGGTTTATTGCTCACGTAGTTCCACTGTCATCTTATATGTCAGGACCAACTGCCTAGCCTCGGGCTCCTAGTCTTCTCATGGGGCGATGTAGGACTGGATGATGGATGGATGGTAAATTTAAAAAGGAAATAGTGAGAGTAAGTACTCTGAGTAGCGTGACCAGTGTAGTTTGTATGTGACCCACGAGTGATGCAAGTTTACCTGTGTCATAATGGGTGATCAGTGTTGGAGAGTCGCGTTTGTTTTCAGTGCGCATAAATCTCTGGTTGTATTTATCAATTTTATGCCAATTAGCCCATAATACACGGTAGGTATGTGGTTGGAAGACACTTGCATGTCTTATCTCCATTAAGAAACTGCAGTGGCGAAGCAGGAAGGTGCAATTTGTGAAAACTTTACCGATTACAGTGTCCGTGTTTTCATTCAAAATTGTCATAACCTACTCTTGGCATTTGCACTAATTGCGCCTGCGTCAGTAGCATGATAATTGTGGGTCAGTGGCCTCCATACCGTGTGTGTCCCCTTGTGTCCATATTCTGTTATATACTATGTGTGAAACTAAAGTACCTCGAAGCTGCCTAATGTTTACTTAGCTGCAGCCCCTCACCATCATTACCCGACAAACCTAACCTCCCACCATTGAGGGAGGGAGAGAGAGAGAGAGAGAGAGAAGGAAGATGAGTTAGGGATGAGGGACGGGATGGGGTGGGGGTGTAGAGGTGGGCATATATCTGTAGGACGTGATGTGTTGGGTAGCGACGGGGGTCTGGTGTTATCAGCTCATCTGGGACAGTATTTATAAACTATCAGTGGCTTATGTTGTATGTAAAGTTGTTTGTATATATGATTATCTTGATTCATACAGCTACCTATACGTTGCAACCAAGCTACAGTCGATAGTAAAGAGACAAATTGCGTAAAATAAAACTGTGCTAATAGTAACTGTTATGTAGACTTTAGTCGTGTATAGTGGTTCGATCCTTTATAAATACTTCCCTTGGTCTTCTATGACGAAGCCACCGATGCTATGTTGCCGCCACACTGTACCTGTTGCTGTTACTTGGGCAGTATACTCCATGGCATACAGGACTTCGTAGCATACCCTCCTTAGCGATTTATTTTGCATCGTACGGCACGGCGTAACCCAAACACTACGGTCATGTATTTTCGTTTTAATCATGCTGCCACAAGACTGTTTGAATTCAACAATGCAAGGAGCTTTAGAAGTGAAGGGGTTAATGAAGGCAGCGTCTAACCCCTCTAGCTCAAACACTCCCCAGATTTAAAAAAAAAAAAAAAGTCGTCTGAAAATAGTGAGAATAAAATATAAAAATGTGTTGCAGCTGTAGGATTAATGTTGTGTTATTTATCCTGTATCTCATTAATATGTATTCGATGTGTCATGCTCTGGACAGAGACTTCACAGTCCTATACCTGAGACCCCAGCAGTCCTTCTAAGTACCACACACCTTCACATGTCACCACCTCGGCGCTAATACCGCCTTTAGTATGAGAGTGACTCTTGATTCACGAGGGAGCACGCTGTGCCATAACTTGTGACGATATTTGTGCGTCTGTGTCTGTGTTGTGGTGCCTGCTTATACCATATTTGGTCGGCCTCACAGTGTGTCGGTGCAGTTGGTGGCAGAGCATGCCAAGGGTGACTCACTCTGATAAACTTTGACAAACTCGGCTGGTCTGTCCCCTTGCCGCAGGTGTGCTCAGGTAGAGCGGATCATGAGGCTACCCAACGACAACAATAGCCATTCTGCTGTTATCCTTTGTTATCCTTTCACTTTCCACGTATTATGTTTATTCAAGTCACATCAATGCATTCCTTGTGTGTACACCTGTTACGTCTACTTCCACTCCGATTTTGACTAGCATAGAAACTGTCGATAATAGTGTGTATGTATATTCCGCCATTCTTTTTTCGCCTGGTGCCGCTGAAGAAATGGCAGGTATGAAGGCAACAGTAGTATGGCGGGCCAGAGGGCGGAGACATGATGGTAGGGCTGCCCTGCGTCACCAGCCAAATAAAAGAGTAGCAAACCTGCCCATTACAAGCCCAGCCACAGACACAACGAGAGTTGCCTGCCAAGTGGTCCTGCATCGGTGGTGGTAGTGAGGTTTGGTTGTTGGCCTGTAGTTTATTTAGTATTTGAACGTCTGATTGCTTGGATAAATAAAAAGGTAACAGTATATCTGCTTCTCTTTGCTGATTTGGTGTTTTTGGCCGTGCTGCATTGTGGTTGGTGTGGTAGTGTTCTGTAAGCCGTTACTTCCGCTTGCATACTTGAATGAATGCAGTCAGGCTGTCCCGAGATGTATCCTCTTCCTATATATTTTAATATCATTCACTGAATTGCCCGAGCGTTAGTGGCGCCAAGGATGAATCTGTAACTTCTCCCAAGGAAGTTTGAGTAGAACATTTTTAATTGATATAAGGTTGCGTTTAACTAATTACTGTATAGCATAGAAAGTTACATGGGATGACACTCTACTGTCAGCGTTAGATATACGGAAATGATTAGGCTGCTTGTGGCATTAAAACAGCCTAATTCACCTGACCTCTACCGTAGGCTTAGGTTGAAATGTTTGCAGTTTTTGCTTCAGACGAAGAGAAGATGTTGAAGATTAAAACTAACTGGGAGTGAGTGTCTATCATGGTATAAAACAAAGCATACTCAGTACTGTTTTTGTCAGGGAATGAAGTATTCTGTGTACACACGATAAAATACTGTACGTGTCTGGCAGAGGAAGTCTGATGACGTTAATGCATCAAACAACCCTCACTGTCATTCACGACCAACAAACACACATTAAGCGTCCGTGTGTCATATTGTTTCGTACATAATCCGCGCGATATGTGTTATTACAGTATCTGTACATATATACTACATTGACGTATCATAGAGTGAAAGGAAGGGAAATTTGCGTAAAACACATGTTCCATCAGCTATACATAAAAGAAATTAGTGCTTTCTTTAGATAAGAGTCGAAAGAAACATGCTAGAAATGTTTTTAACCTCCTCCCCATTTTATTTTGCCTTTTTTTTGTGGGATTGCAGTAGCCAGAGCAGTGTAAGTCAAAGAAAGGTTGATTTTTATAAGCTGTTGTGGGGGGGCGGGGTGACCTTCACAAATGTGTAACTGCATTTTGAGCAAAAAGCGTACGTGATTTAAATCTGACATTCTTCTGCATGAATCATTGATATAATTTCACGGACCGTCCTCAAGGTGTACGTCATCACAATATTGAAGCTATAATTCTAGTGCGTGGCGTCGTCATTATTAACAGCATTTCACGGAGGGTAGTCAAGGTCCAAGTCATCACAGAACTGAAGCTTTAATTCCAGTGCATGACTGCATCATTATCATACAGAACTGAAGCTTTAATTCCAGTGCATGACTGCATCATTATCATCATAATTTCATGGAGGGTGGTCAAGGCCTAAGTCTTCACAAAACTGAAGCCATAACTCCAGTGCATGACTTTATTAACGTAACTTCATGGCGCGTGGTGAAGGCCTAAGCCATCACAAGTAGTACTGAAGCGTAAAGGTAAAATAAGAGTCACAATCTGTGCAGACACAGGTGGGCAGTGAAGGGGACAGGGGTAATGTGAGGGCATTCTTTTGTGACCCTCAGTACTGTATAAACACATTATTTATTGGTACGCTACACGCCGCCAGGCGCTGCACAGAGGCACCCAAGCATAGGCTGTTGCTGGTGCTTGCTGAATGCCAGGCACAGAGAGAGAGAGAGAGAGAGAGAGAGGCGGAACGAAAGTAATTACAGCACTGCAATACAGATTTTGAAACTAACGAAATTATTAGTGTCCTTTATAATTCCTATATCTAGCCCATCCCATTTCTATTTTGGAAGTATATGGGCTACATACATACATAAAGATATATTGTACACACACACACACACACACACACACACACACACACACACACACACACACACACACACACACACACACACACACACACACACACACACACACACACACACACACACACACACACACACACACACACACACACACACACACACACACACACACACACACACACACACACACACACACACACACACACACACACACACACACACACACACACACACACACACACACACACACACACACACACACACACACACACACACACACACACACACACACACACACACACACACACAGGAATCAGTGAAATTATGTATGCAAGACATGAGTCGGTGCATCAGTTATCAAGGACAAAGGCTGGGATGAATCTTAATAGCAGGTTCATTAGGACTGCGGTCACTCAGGGTTACACCCACGTACACATGGACGGATGGGCCAAGGCAGGCAGTCTGGTTGTGCACCTTCACTACGAGACGTCCTCCCTGACGTGAATAACATCGTATGGTGGCAGCAAGATCATATCAGAAAAATCGAAATCATTCAGAGGTATCTTGTAGTTTTAATAGACCCGTCTCCATGGAGGCTTTTTAGAAGATATTTTTTATTCCTTCAGTCTGAGTGGCAATTCCTGAGCTGAAGAAAATCGTATAGGAGTAAGAATGAGACGAACACGTCATTGCATTGAAGGAGTGAATTCATGGAGAGTGTAAGATTTCTAAACGGAACAGGCCATAGTAGGGAAGGGGTTCGTCTGTGGAGGTGGTGGCTCAGGGGTGTTGTTATTCCTGGGACGTGCCTGGCTACAGCTTGCCTTCCTTCCCCTTGCTTCCCTCGCTGTGCTCCCTGCCTGCCTCTGCATGATCCTGCCAGAATCTTGGTCTCTGCCTCACCTTGCCAACGCTTCTCTCTGCTATAACCCTGCTTTATAAATTACCCATCTTCTTGCCTCCTCCCTTGTGTTCTCTGCCTGCTTCATAGTGTCTTTCACATCGTACCACAGCTTGTACCTCTCCCTTCTTGCGTCCTGCCTGTTATCTGTAGCTGCCTTTTCATGTCTCTTCCGCGTGTTTACATCTACGCTTCTTCCACATACCCAAGCCGTATAATTCTCCATTCTACCTTCCTCCATTCCCTAGGCGTCATTCCATGCCTCTGCTACAGCTTACCAACGCTTCAGTGCTTCATATGAATTCTTGTATTGTAAATCTCTCGTCTGCCTGCCTCAATCTTTGTGTTCCCCAGTTGCCTCACCGTGTCTGCCACAGCTCACCAGATCTATTCTCTCCTCCCTTCATACTTCTCCCGTCTTTCCAGTTTTTCCATCACACTACCATCTCTTACTCCACTCACCCTCACTTTTCCTTCATATTGTTTTCTCTTTTTGCCCCTCAAGATTCTTTCCTATCTCCCCCACCCTTTCCCATTCCTTCACACTTTCCTCGCACGTCCCTCTCCTTGGCATTCCTTTATCCCTCCGCTCATCTCCCTATCCCACACTCTTAGCATTCCTCCCTGCACATCCCTCTCTCACCCTTGCCTCTCTCCATCCACGCTGGCACTCATCGGTATTCTCGCCTCTCCCCACCACGATATTTCTCCCCACCACGATGTTTCTCCCCACCACGATATTTCTCCCCACCCTGATATTTCTCCCTACTACGGTATTTCTCCCCACCGCCACTCAGGCACACAATTAAGCCCTCCTTACCATCACGGGGTAAATCTCGGAGGTATTCTCGTTGGCTTAAGAGACTTCGTAGCACTTCTTCCTTAGCGATTTATTATCCTTTGGAATGTTATTAGTGAAAGGAATAACTAAAAGCCTCGCCTTTACCTGGTTAAAGACTGGGCCGGGTTCTTGTTGGCTTAGGAAGTTTCGCAGCGCTTCTTCCTTAGCGATTTACTTTGAACATTGTATCTGAACATCCTCTAGTGTGTCTCTGATGGAAAGTCACCAAAAGCATCCTCCACCATCGCCCGTGTTTAATATTGGCTGTTTTTTTGATGGCTGAGGAGGTTACATCGCACTTGCTCCTCAGCGATTTGTTTTGCGCCAGACACCTTGATATTGTCTGGAAAGAGCTGTATTTTCTTGGTATAGATTTCGTTGCACCTCTTTGTCGGCGATGTATTTGCACAGCTCGCCTTGAAATTCATTGCAAACTGTTAGTAGAAATATATATAAACCACATGCAGGAAAATATTGTAATGTGCGGAACTATATCGCAAAGAATGAGGTACTAAGTCTCCTGTAGTGTAAATTACGGTCCATTCCTGACACGAGTTGTGGTGTGGTGTCCTTAAGTCCGTAATAGACTTCCTTTAAAAAAAAAAAAAAAAAAAAAAAAAAAAAAAACTTCATAGGTTGATTAGTGTCAGGGAAGGAAGGGAGGGTTGGTTGGCCGCGGGGTTGGGTGTGTGACGGGCGGTACACGGTCAGGATGTTTACCAGCGCCTGTGTGTTTACCAACTATGTGGAACTTTAAAAGGAATTACAGTAAAGGTCAACGTGGCCGACAGCACTTCAAGTCAGACTTCTTCCTGCGCCTGTCTTGTCGTAGGGAAGTGTTGTTTATGCCTGTAGCATTTCTCCACGAAGTAGCCAGTTAAGATAAAGATGCTGTGTGTGCGGGGCCAGTGGGAGGCAGGCACCGTGGAAGGACAGGTAGCATCACCTGGGCTTGGTAAAAATCCCAAGCTGACAACTCGCACTTGGCCACACCCCTTTGTTCCGGCGTGTGTATGTGCTGTTGCCATGGTGCTGTGATCCACATAAACAGAAAGGTGTGTTAGATATGTTGTAGTTTGCCATGGAATAAAATACTGTGCAATATTAATTTTGCACGGGATAATTTCAAACTATCCCCAGTTACCCCGCTGAACTAGGTGAGGAAGGGTGTCGGCCGCCCTTCCTGGTGTGGATCTGTGACTCGCGCCGGTCCTGACCTTTGTGCTTAATTGATTCAAACTGCCATTCATTGTGCATTGTGTCAGTAAGTGTTGGTAAGTTCGCTAGTGTGATATAGCGCTGTGTTTTGTGCGTGTGTGCAGGTAAAATGGAGTATATGAGGACACTGGGTGGAGTGATCAGCAGCATCCGAGCCGTGTGACAAATACGCAGGTGTTTTTGTGTGATTTTCCATTAATTATAGTGACGCCTGTCACTGCTGCACGGATATTGCCAACACCACACGGATATTACCACTACCACCAAACGGATATTGCCATCTCCACATGGATATTACTACCACCACACGGATATTACCACCATCACACGGATATTACCACCACCACCACACCTCAAACTACGCCTGGCCTTGGTAAGTAAGGCATCTTCGTTACATTAATCACTTCAGGACAACGACGCTTTTTTATTTTTTTTTAGCATATTCTGCATATACCCGACGATTGTATTCAGATTAAGGGAAACCCATGGTAGTGAAGGGGTTAAGGAAGTCTACATCTGACTGACATTTCGACAAGAAAAAATCCATATTATGTCATCGTAGTAAAGGGGTTGAAACACTTTTGTGATGTGTGTTTACTGTCTATCTATCTGTCGATTGCCAGATGCCTTAATCCCGTAAGGGTTGGCCACAAACAAATCGCCTCCATGTCACCCTGTCCCCCGCCATTTCATTGTCCTGCTTCCAGCTCACACACCCCTCTCTCATAAACCTCTCCACTCGAGTCCTCCATCTCATCCTTGGCCTCCCCCCTCCCTCTTCTCCTCCACCTCACTCACATACACTCTCTTTGTCAGTCTCTCGCTCTCCATCCTCTCCACATGGCCAAACCACCTCAGTGTGTGTCTCCTAATGCTTCCTATCACATCCACATTCACACCACAACTCTCCTTCACTTCCTATTTGTCAGTCTGTCTCTCCATATGACTCCACATGCTCCTCTCAACTGCTTTCACTCTAGACTTGTGTCCCTCCAACAAGGTCCAAGCTTCACTTCCATACGTTAGAGTTGGTATCACAGTACTGTCATGCTGTAACTTCTTCACTTCCATGCTCACTTCACTGTTTCTTATCACTGCCTTCAAAGAAGCTGGCCTGTACCCAGTTACAGTACAAAGTCAGTTTTGTATGCAGAGTTGGTAGGAAGCCTGCACTGCCACTCCACAATGGAAAGCCAGGTGATGGAGCTGGTGGGGGCCTGATTATAGGAACCAGGGGGAGTGGGTAGGGGTGTGGGAGTGATATAGGAACAGGGGGGAGGGGAGGGGGTGTTTGGTTGTATGTTTTCACGGAGTCGGCTGGGGCTAGGCCTGAGGGGAGAAGTTTGTTTGGAGCTTCATCAGCTTCCCCCCCCCCCGACTCTCTCTCTCTCTCTCTCTCTCTCTCTCGATAACTAATTCGGAGGTTAGATGGTCTGATAATATATATAGAGTAGCAAGTAATTCGCTTTAATAATAAAAAAAAAAAAAAGTTACTTTAGGGAAGGAAAACCCATGTTCAAATCTGAGATCGTTGTAAGTGTAAATTTGAAAACAGTGGGCCTGTGTTTTGATATTTGAAAACAGTGGGCCTGTGTTTTGATATTTGAAAACAGTGGGCCTGTGTTTTGATATTTGAAAACAGTGGGCCTGTGTTTTGAAATTTGAAAACAGTGGCCCTGTGTTTTGAAATTTGAAAACAGTGGACCTGTGTTTTGAAATTTGAAAACAGTGGACCTGTGTTTTGAAATTTGAAAACAGTGGACCTGTGTTTTGAAATCAGATATTTTTTGGGGGAAATCTGCCTTTATTAAGCCTTCCCTTGGACCACCGGAAGTTACCTGCCTGCCCACCAGTAAGATGGATTCACACCTTCAGTTCGACAAGTCTATATAATATTCTTGGTACCCTCAGGTGTTTTCCCTGGTCAGCTGCAACTTTGTGAAGAATAATTATAAACAGTGTTGGTTTGTGCCACCTTGGGTACGGTATGATAATTATGTCTGCCATTAGTGGAATAAATTCGTCTGTTGGAAAGAACTGACTCTGAATGATGGTATTTGATGGGTAAATTATCGGTAGCACAGCCAGGCCACTTTGTGTGATATACAGGAAAATGGTAACGGGTATAATAACACGGTGTTGTTCCCTGTGAATAAATAGTATCCGGATTACTGTAATAATCGAGGAGTATGTTCCACCTGTGGAGGCTACACGAATTACTTTCCAGACTCACGTTGTCTTCAGTACGTAAATTAAAACTGCTAACCTAACAAACCAAACCTAATGATCCTATTCTAACCAGTTCCTTCCTAAATATAAATGATTTGTTATATAAATATCCAATCACTGTACTGATCCAGGGTAGTTATGTATGTTTATTTATTTATTTATTTAAGGTAATGTTCATGGTATTGTGGTTGGGGAATGATCAGGAAGAAAACCCACAAGGCTGTATCTTTGCTTCTATCATTATGAATTGTACACGTTGTTATGTACAGTAGTTGTTGGTGGAATGGGAGTTTGGGTGTGAGTGAAGGCGTTAATTACTGTATGTACACGGGTGAATTGACGGCGGGGTTGGGTGGAGTGTAGGGATGATGGGGTTAGTGTACTCTACCCCGCCTCGCCACCCACCCCACCCCACCCCACCCCAGCCCTGCCTCCATCCTCCCTAAACACCCATGTGTATGCGCTTCCTCTCCCGCCTTCAGTATTGACTGATAACCATTACTGTCATGTGGTCATCAGCCCTACACGTCACACGGCATTGAAATTGAAGCTTTGACCCATGAGTAGGAGGGGGTCTTTCCTAGGCTGAATAACAATCCATATAGTTGCCAGTACCGTATATATAATTTAAAAGCCATAATGTTACTAATGGGGTTATTGGAGGTCGTGTATAACTTGTTTGGCGGTATCCAGAAATACGTCATTTTATTGAAAGGGTTAACCTATATATGAGTCAGTGGGCTGGCTGTTACACTTGTTGTGTCAAGGTTGAACTGGCAAGGCTCCGTTGGCGTTTAGCGGTCCGTGTGTGTGTGTGTGTGTGTGTGTGTGTGTGTGCGCGCGCCGTGTGTGCTTGTGCTTCTTGTGTATGTGCTTGGATGCTCGTGCGTGTGCTTTTTGTGTATGTGCTTGGGTGCTTGTGTGTGTGCTTGTGTGTGTGTGTGTGTGTGTGTGTGTGTGTGTGTGTGTGAGAGAGAGAGAGAGAGAGAGAGACAGACAGACAGAGGGGGGGGAGGGAGGTCCAGGAGTAGTGCAGGCATAGTTCCTCAATGATGTTTAGTAAATCCCCGTTCAGTTTAGTGTAATGCAGTAAGTTTAGACATTTAAAATACTTAGCCTAGCCTAGCCTCGTGTCCCTACGCTGCAGATGAGGTATTAGCTAAAAGAATGGTTAAAGGATAGGTACCATATGCGAAGTGTCAGGAGGATGGAGTAGGCTAAGAAACACACACACACACACACACACACACACACACACACACACACACACACACACACATTTTGCATGCCTGCACACGTACACATTTACAGATTGGGAGTGGAAGGCTGTGTGCATTTCCTTACAGGGGGACTTGTACCGTCCCTTTATCAGTCCTATATTATAGCCTACCTTCACTTTGCGGAGAGAGATATGCTTTGTATGTACTCCAGGATATATATGTGTATGCATGTTTATGTTACCATATCCTGTTGTCTTTGTCCTTCGAGGGTCTTTGTTCCGTGTGTGTGTGTGTGTGTGTGTGTGTGTGTGTGTGTGTGTGTGTGTGCGTGTGTGCGTGTGTGTGTGTGCGTGTGTGTGCGTGTGTGTGTGTGTGTGTGTGCGTGTGTGTGTGTGTGTGTGTGTGTGTGTGTGTGTGTGTGTGTGTGTGTGTGTGTGTGTGTGTGTGTTATAGGACCGCTTTATATGTCAAGAGTGTGTGCTGGTCCCATTGTTATGATTCCCATAACACTTTCCCTACATTCCAGTGCAGGTTTTTGTCGCCTCAGAGGCACGGCTTTGTTCTGTCTCTTTCCCTGTCCACCTCACCTGTAGGGATAGTATTATGGTCAGCTTACGAGGCTTTATGCCACCTTTTTCTTACATTTAAGCAGCACTTTAATATTCTCATCAGGTTAGGAGGCTGTCAGGCAGTTCTTCCTGGCCAATTTGATAGTGTATGCCTGTTTGGTGCGTAAATATCCTTATCTGCTTGGGAGATTGTCTTGCTGTCCTTCTTTACCAATTTATTTTTGGACATGTGTTACACGTTAATATTGTCGTCACTAAAGCAAAGTTTTTAACACGTCCTCCGTACAGTGCAGTATGTTATCGTATATGACGCGTTACATTCCCATCACTTAGTAGGTTTTCTGGCACTTCTTCCCGACTTGATGGTTTTCGTATATGGCAAACTCATTTTCTTATCAGCTTGGGAGGAGCTCTACGCCCCTCTATGTTTACTCGTGTATGTACTGTGATAATTTCGTCAGCTCAGGAGGTTTTTTAACATCGCTTCTTTACAAGCATATTTCTGTGTATGGCATAATTTTATTCTCATCACCTTTTATTCTTAGTACCCTCATGTATTATGAAGCATAGGAAGGACATCTCGTAATGTAGGAATTTAATAAAAGTATATTCAACCACCACATTCAAGCTCCGATCTCAGAGTGTGTCTTTGACATATGAATCGATCAAAAATTCCAGGAATTCGTCTTACACTGCATCAGGGAATTCTCTCGTCCCAGGAAAATTATTATGAAACTTTGTCTCTAGTGTCTCCTGAAACTTCAGATTACCCCGGTGTTTCCCTGCCAAGTACACTGTACAAACTCTTCCCTCCCCTGGGGCCATCCCATCCAGGTTGAGAACCACTGGTGTAGAGAAAACGACGATACCTGTAAATATAACAACAAAATTGGTTACGTAATACATAGCAAAACTTTCACAGACGTATTAAGCAGGTATGAACATGGCCGTGTGTTAAGGCGATGAGAGTACAGGTGCAGGAATGTCCTCAGATATTTTCGAGGTTAATAAACAAGGCTTCTTTAGTTGCAACTCGGCATGGTTGGGTTAGTGATGCGTAAAAGCATAGTTTCTCCCGAGCGCATAGGATTCTTCACGGCACACCTGCCGCCTCGGTGGACACTGGGTCACACTCCCGTCTCTTTGGTCATTTCGTAACACCTCTTCCTCAGCAGTTTGTTTTGCATATTACTCCTGAAAATTCTCTAGTATTTAGTTGATGTAACAGTGTTAGTGTTTTGAAAATATTAACACTTAAAAAATATTCAGGTGTAATATGCAAAATAAGTCGCAAAGGAAGTGGTGCTACGAGGTCTCCTGTGCCAACGAGAATACGGTTTAATGGCAGGAACTTAGGCCTTGGTGGACAGCGATACTTGGTGAGATACCGCCAGAATTCGTAACCCTTTACCTACCGGGGTAAAATCGTCTGGTTTTAGCAGTTATCTTCAAGATATAGCGGTGGTCTTATTCAGAGGATTTATGGAGATGGTCGTGGGTTCAATCCCTGGCGCAGTTTAGGTGGATAAAATAATCGGACGTTAGCAAGAAGAGAATTTTAAAAAGACGTCATCAGGCTGAAGAGTGTAATACCTAGAGTGCCGTTCTTGAGTATATCCTATACCGTTGATAACAGAAGATAAAGTTAGTGATGAGAATCCTCCACTTTAAGGACAGACTACAAAATCACCAGATTGCTGCTTTAAAAAGTTGCACTGTTAAGGAGGAAAAACTTCCAGCGCTCTGGAATCTTGCAATATCATCATCATCATCGTCATTATCGTCGTTGTCGTCGTTGTCCTCGTACCAGTCCAATTGTTCTCACTAATAGGAAGATGGAGGGATGGGGGTGGAGGGGGATCCAGAAACAGGCAGTCCATGTCAAGGCAAAAAGCTACAACTGCTGACAGGTACCATAACTTCAGTATAAAAGTGTTGTCATTCTCAGGAGCACAGTCAGGAAGGTCATCAAAACTTGTAGTGAACAGTACAAGTTTATCTTGGTTGTCCCACTCTGCCCTGCGGGGGGGAGGGTCGAATTACCTTTCTTTATGCTCCTTTAATCACTCCACTACGATGACGATTTTATTTTCAGACGATTCTATTTCGGAGAGTCTTTTGAACTGGAGGGGTTAGATATACCCTGTCAGTCCCTTCACCATTACAGATCCTTCCTAAATTGAATAGAATTGTCTGGAGATAGCAGGATTAACATTTCGTTGACGTCCTCTGGCATTCTTCCATGGTACATTACGCACTTTTAGGGCCGTTTTCACAGTCGTCCCGAATGCAGTCCCCAACAGCCTACTCGCCTCCGAACGCACGTTTTCGTTTTCACAGTCGCCCCCAACCAGCCTTCCGAGGCCTCTGTTGGGGACGGCATTCGGGACGGCCCGAACAAATTACTGGAACTTTCTTGGGGGACCTGCAGCCTCCCCAACAGACGGTCCCGAAAGTAAAAAAGTAAAAGAATAATTACATGTAACATATTTTCATTAAGATTTCAATATTATATACCCAATGTAATATTTCTGGGATAAAAAACACACCTGGTATTGAAAAAATATGTGTGTTTGTGTATTTTTAAGAGACTTTCTACTATGTATCCGAATACTAGCCTTTCGCAGACTGGTGGAACTTCCTCAACAAACGGACCCGAAAGAAATACGAGAATCGTTGTCTGATGCATATTTTCATGAAAATTCTAATATCTGATGGCCGATGTAAAAGTTGATGTAGCTAACACCTCGTTTAGAAAAGAAAATGTTCATGTATTAATAGTATATCCGTTAATAAACCACACCATCACTCATTAGACGTTATACATGTTGCTTCATGGTTATTTTTACTGAAGCCTTTTTTGCAATACATAGCATTCATCAGGGATTCAGCTTACTTCCGATTTCAAGTAGAAGCGTTGTGAGGTTGCCGTTAGTTAGCTCTTCATTCCGATGACGTTTCCTATTCGTTATTTTTGCTGCATTCTAACGAATATCTTCAATCCTGAATATATTAGTAAGAACTGTGTGAAGTGGATTTTCCAGCCATGTTATTCATCACATTCATTACATTCCAATTTCTAAATATTCTCTATATATGGAAAGTGTTTTCGCCACCCAGAACTACCAACCCTACCGCATCAACACGTGCAGACGTCCCCACGTTAGTAAGCTCCCGAAAGCCATTCGGAGTGACTGTGAAATCCAAAGGTGCTTTTGGTTCGGGCCCGGCACATGTTCGGGCCCAAAAGGTTAGGGACGACTGTGAAAAAGGCCCTTAGACATCACCATAATATCAATGTATTAATTAATTATTTTGTCTTTCCAGGTAAGTGTGTGTTGTAGAACTACCTGGAGGGAAGGGGAAGTAAGGTATGTGGAGAGAAACAGAGTATTACACACACACACACACACACACACACACACACACACACACACACACACACACACACACACACACACACACACACCTCTCCTGTATCAGTAATTCTGTTTTACTGTTATCAGTCTATTTATCATTGCACTTATCTATCAGTCTGTCTGTCAGTCTACCAGTCTAATTATTTGTAACACTACCTGTTGTTACCTGATTATTATTTCTGTGTACCGGTATCCACTTATCTCCCCACATATGAAGCCTTTGTGGCAACTGCTGCTTAACCTTTTTAACCCCATCATGTCCTGATTTATATCCTGCTTATTTGATCCATCAGAGGAGAGGTTTTTCAACTGAAGGGGTTAGTTACAGCCTTCATTAACCTCTTCACAACCTGGGGTTTTCCTACGCCGAATGAAACCATCCTGAGATAACAGAAAATTAAATATAAAACATCTCGTCGTAATGAAGTGATAAATAATTCGTACGGTACATCACTTAGCCAGACTGGTGATGGACGCTTTCCCTCGGTTTGTTTGTTTGTCTGTGTGTCTGCAATATATCGGAAAACTTGCCCAAAGATTTGAACAACATTATTGGGTTGTCAGCATTCTATGTAAGCTGTGTTGCCTTATACCTTGATGAAGACTACGTAGCCCCGCCCACCACGTCCCTTCATCCACCCACTCACACCCCTTTAGTACCACGATGCCTTTTTGTTGTTTGTTCTGTTCCTTACCTCACTGTTTTGCTTAGCGTGGGAAGAGCCTCGTAATAATGAAGGGCTTAATGAAGGCAATACGTAACCACTCCAGTTTGAAATAAATATATCCTGAGCCGAATAGTTTCGTCTGGATATAAGAAGAGCAAAGTAAGAAAAAAAAAAAAAAAAGCTTTTGGGATGAATGAGGGTAAATATTTTTTTTTACCTCATTTGTTTTTCCTTCCTTAGTTCATCTTCTTTAAAAAAAAAAAATGACAACGACATTTTACTTGTACGGTCAGCAGATTCGGGTACTTACGGGATGTTGACCCACACAGTGCGAGTCGGAAGTGATTTTTAGTGCTTAAAGGATATTTGTAGGATTTATGAGTAGTTGCGTCTGGAGAAAGATTTGATGTTTGCTCATAATTATTTAATCTCATGGTGGCGTGTTCCAAATCTAGTATTTTATTTCAACCGCCGCCAGACGGTTTTATTCAGCCAAGAGTGAGTCATAGGAGCCTGAGTGCTACTATTAGCTCTCTATGTTCGCGCATTCCCTTGTATCATGTTTCATCTAACGCCAGACTATTTCATTCCGCCAAAAGTGAGTCATAAGAAGCCTTAGAGTGGTGAAAAAAACAATCCAAAACTTAGTGAATTTTTTTTAGGTGGAAGTTGTTGACTACGCAACTTGCTTAACATAAATATTGATGAAGATTCGCTGAGCCTTCTGTCACCACGCGTCTTTAAGATCACACCAGAACACACCAACGAATTGTATTCGTTCCATCACCAAACTCAGGCATATACCAAACACACCAGACCATCACCAAACTCAGGCATATACCAAACACAGCAGCAAGTGTTACTCGTTCCATCACCAGACTCAGGAATATACCAAACACACCCGCAAGTGTTACTCGTTCCATCACCAAACTCGGGAATACACCAAACACACCAGCAAGTGTTACTCTTCCATCGCCAAACTCAGCAATATACCAAACACACCCGCAAGTGTTACTCGTCCCATTACCAAACTCGGGAATATACCAAACACACAAGCAAGTGTTACTCGTCCCATTACCAAACTCGGGAATATACCAAACACACAAGCAAGTGTTACTCGTTCCATCACCAAACTCGGGAATATACCAGTGCTGTTTTCATGCGTGGAATACAGATGGAGTTGTTTTTGTGCCACAGCCTTCCGCACGACGCTCGAACTGCCTCACAAATAAATACATCTATTTTTGCCTGACCCTTGTAAGGATTTGGAACTTAAAGGGACGGAACATTAGTTCTGCGTGATGATGTATTATTTAGAATTAGAACCAGAAATGTGTCAGTTTAACGTAACTTACTAACAAATGACGCACCGACTGTCCCTTTTGTTGGCACTGTCCCTGGTATTTTCGTTCTAAAATAGCGAGACTTTAGAGAAACGAATTGTTGTGGCGGGTACAGGCGTATAGTCTCCATTAACCCCCACACAGCCTGATGTCTCTCCCTAAGCTGAATATTATCGTTAGATCACAAGAATAAAACAAAAATGTCCTCGGGCTAAAAGGGTTAATGTAAAATCTTCTTTCATAATGTTCATGAAGTAATCAAAACCCGGCCATGAGTCACTAAACGAGCGCTATAGCAACTATGAATTTTTTTTTTTTTTTTTTTTTTTTAACTATCCTGCTTGCTAACTTCACCTGCATGTACTCTCAGTAGCAAAATCATTATGCATTGGGTTCATGTGTGGTGATCAAAACCTTGCCATGAGCCACTAAACGGACGCTGTATGAAGTATCTATAGATATCTGCAACATTGCTGACAACTTAACCTACATGTAATCTTGATGGCAAATGTTGATGCCAAGACTGACATGAGGTACTACCAAGCCAGGCCTGAGCCACCAGTGCACCACAATACACAGTTCTGGGCGGCAAGGCAGGCACGGCATTTCTCAGCCACCCTTGACAACCACTACCACATTGCCTTAAGAACAACTGGTGCCTTCATATACGTGACCACAGCCTGCTGCCCCTTACCACCATCTCTCTCTCTCTCTCTCTCTCTCTCACACACACACACACACACACACACACACACACACACACACACACACACACACACACACACACACACACACACACACACACACACACACACACACACACACACACACACACTCTTTCTATTTGGATATGTCTCATAATTTATATCTGTAAAATACATACGTTAAGCGACTCCCAAGGGCTTGCACACAAAACTGCTCGCAACACAACACACTCCATTACTGATGCCAGTGCTTCCAGGCAGTGTTAACCACTTCAGTATGGTGACGTATTGTCTGCTTAGTTCTTGTTACCTTCAGATGACCATTGACAGCGTAGGGAAGACCTCTGAGTGTAAAAGAGTCCATGAACACATCACAACACTCCTGTGGGGAAAGTGTATCCTAAGCTGAATAAAATTGTCAGGAGGTATCAAGAACAAAGTGAAAATAGGCCATGGGACTGAAAGGGTTGGTAATTGTTCTGCCAGTATTGTTCTGTGGTTCCTGTACTGTTCTTGGCTTTGTATGGCAGACGCTTTCCATCAGGTTGACCTATACAAAAAGCCCTAGAATTGTTAACCCCTTCAGATCGAGGACCTTTCGCGTGCTACTAATATCAGAGGATTTTATACAGATATGGAGATTAACCTGGAATATAAAAACAAACCCTGCCTTGCCTTCAGCACAATTTACAAAGCTAATAGAGGTATGACTTTTGCCGGACCCTGTATTATCGTTTGCCATCAGTACCAATAAAATTAATGAAGTTGTTGTAGTGTTAAGGTGGATATTCTCATCGTGAGCTACGCGTCCTTTACCCTGGTTCATTGTACTTTCATGGCGTATTCTATTTCTTGTTTTCCTCCACGAAATTCTGATTAAACAAGTTCCATGATTTTCCCTGTCTAGCTGTTCGTTATCCGCACCTGACTTGGCGATTTTTATTGTTTTTCTTATTATCGTTTCATAGCATTTTCTTCCTTCTCGAAATTCTGATTAGTCACGAGTTTCCTTGTTTGGCAGTTCGTTCTCCTCACCTGACATGACACCTTTAATTGTTTTTAATTTCTGGAAACTCATTATGTGTAATTTTAGTCAAACTTGTCAATTTCATGTTTTTCTTTTTATTATTGTTTTCTCCAGGTGATATAATTAGATTGAGAAGAGACTTTTCCAACGTACGTGTGTGTGTGTGTGTGTGTGTGTGTGTGTGTGTGTGTGTGTGTGTGTGTGTGTGCGTGCGCGCGCTTTTATCCTTTGGCTCTTCTTATCTTTGGGTAAAAAATTATTATATCCTTACACAGCCTTACATTTTTTTTAGCTATTAATCCTTTCGTCACGATTACTTGCCTCATATTTTCTTTATCTTTTTTTTTTCCTTGCTACTGCCATAATGTTACCGGTATATTTAGCTTAGGAAAGTTTCTAGTTGTTCATGTTGCTGCCAGACGATTTTATTCAGCTTATGATTTTATTGTTTGCTGTCAGACGATTTTATTCAGCTTATAGGTGTTGTTATTATATTCTTGTTACGTCTAGACGATTTTATTCAGCTTGGGGGATGTCTGGCATGAAAGCTGGAGGCAGTGTTCATTAACACCTTCAGTCCGGAAAATAATTTTAATTCATTCCTCCCTCCAGACAGTTGTATTAAACTTAGAAAATCTCTGTATTAGTGAAAGGTTTTAATGAGATTATATTTAACCCTTGTGATTCGAAAAATCTCTCCTAAACTGAACAAATCATCAGGAGAGAGCAAGGATAAACGGAATAAATGAGTTAAAAAAAATCGTCACCCAATTCAAGGGATCAACCATTACAGTTCAGTGACATTTCATACATTTTTCTTGACACCATCAGACAGTTTCCTTGGGCTCTGGAAGTACCTCGTAATGAAAGGGCTAATTTTCTTTTGTCAGTGGCTGTGTCTCGCGAAGCTAGTTTCACGCATCGGTAATTCTCTTTCTTGCTGCCGCGGGGTAATTCATACAACTTATGAAGGACCTGTCACAGTGAAGGCTTAATGTGCTTCTGGTCAAATGTTCTTATGTCTCACGTAGATGATCTCGTGTAATTCTTCTTTTATTACCTACTTGCAGCCGCCAGACGATTTCATTCAGTTTAGGAAGGATCTCGTAGTGAAGGAGTTAATATTGTTTTAGTCGGTGATGCTCTTCTCTCGCGAATCTTAAGTAACTTTTCGATTTATTCATGCTGCCGACAGACGATATCATTCCGCCAAGAAAGAATATCGTAATGAAGGGGTTATTGTTCTGTTCGTTACTGGTTCTTTTCTCCCACGAATTTAATGTCACGTAATTCTTAATTTCATTTCCCCGCTGTCCTTTCTGCACTCAGACCACTTGTGTGTTTGGTGTTGGTGTCGTCTGTATTTGTCTTAAACCACCAGTCAACTTTTTTTTTCTTTCTTTCTTTTTTTTTAAGCATAATCATCTGTCCTTTTTCGTGCAGATTCCCTCATTCCTTGTCATATATGCTCATTCAATTTTCTTATTCATACTTCATTATCCTGTACCTTTCTCATTTGTATATACTGTACCCATATATATTTTCTGCATTTCATGCAAACTCCATTACACTCTCACCTTTTGCATCCCCTTCTTCCCTCTTGTCTTACGTGCCTCGTCTTATTGATTTAATTTCACGCAGTCCTCCATTTTACATCCCAACTGGTCTTTCTCCGCCCCGATCGCCCCTGTGTTTGGTGTTGGTGGCGTGTTTACCTTGTGTCACCGCCACCGTACTATTATATCACGACTTAGAGCGCAGCGCAGCCCGACTCCTGCTGCTGCCCTGTATTGCATATTATGAACCCCGCCTTTATTCTTCAGTTACATGCCTGTTTATCTTTTGTACTCCTTGTTCCCATTTCATTCATACCCCGTCCTCCTTTTCAGTCAGACATCTTGTTTTCGTGCATACACTACACTTTATCTATTCGTCATGCATACCCCTTGTCCTTTATCCTCATGCATACACATTTCTCCTCCTCCCTCCTGCACACTCCCTTATCTCTCTTCAGTCTCGTGCGTGCCTTTTATCTCCTAGTACTTATCATGCATACATCTTTTACTTCTGTGACGAATCTAATATCACACACTCGTAATCCTTCCTCATACTTACCAAGTGAGCTTCTCCATCCTGACCACCCCCGTGTGTGGTGCTGGTGGCGTGTGTACCCGTCTCGCCACCACCAGTACTGGTGCGTCGTGACTTGCACCGCCACGATGCACAGGTCCTTTTTGCTCCCCTGTCTTGCTTACCCAGTACCCCGTTCTTCTTGTTCTCTTGCATACTTATTGCCTGTTTATGCACACTCCATAATTTTCTCTCCTCATTCACACCTATTCCAGTTTGTCAGACCTACCTTTTGCCCCTTATTTAGCATGCCTTTTCTCTTGCATCATGCATAGGACTACTTTATCTTTTGCATAAACCTACACCTTCTCTTCCTTCTTCTCATGCATACCTTATCTCTTTCCCATGTATACTCTTATCCCATGTCATGCATATCCTCATCCCCTCTCATGCATAGCCAGACACTGTATCCATTCATCCTTTTTTGCATCTTTCATATTTTCTCACGCATAGACCTGTGCCATACCTTCACTCCCTCCTGTTCATCCCATTCACCCATTCTCCCCGAAGTCTTCTGTGATCGGATTGTTAACATGTGCGTCTGTTTATCCTGATGTGTTGGTTTCGATCTCATCCTGGCACATTTAAGGAAATGCAACAGTATATCCTTTCATGTGTTGTCACATATTCGCACTTTTTCAAGGTTCATCTGATGACATAATCTGACTCTCTCATTCATAGACATAGTCACTCTAACACGAAAGTTATGTAAGGAGCGTATCACCCTACACTTCATAAAGCCATACAACCGTATATTCCGTGGCTGAACCATTGAGTGACGGTGACTCGCTTCTTCAGTCACAAAAAAATGGTATTCCTGGGCCCTGAGGATCAGTTGCTCTTCACGGCCCGTTAAACACAGCTTCATCGGTATAATAAAGCTGTTTGCCCATGTTAGGCGTGTCTAAGCCGGCTGTTACAATACACAGGCCTACATCCACAATCATTATCTGTTTTATACGTTCCCTTACTCTCCTCCATCCGTCCACACCTTGTCCCTGCGTTTCTTTTCCTCGCCAGGCTTGGTTAATGTAGAAACAGAAGCTTATTCAGATTTAGAAAATAGTGCTGCAGCTGTTAACCTCACAGCCATAACTTTTTTTTTTTTTTTTTTTTTTTTTTTTTTTTTTAACTACCACCAGACATTTCTAAAGGTCCTTCAGAATAAGTCGTCTAGTCTAGTAAGAATAAATCAGGAATATATACATCATGTGGTTTGTGGGGTTAGGAAAGTAAAGGGTGAAGTGGAAGAAGAATCATATGTCAGAGCTTGACTCGACGTGAAAGCAGTTTCACTTAGCACTTTTCTTCGCCTGAGTCCTTTTTTACGTATAATCTTTGGCATTTTGTGTAATGGCGAAATACAGTCTGTTTTAAACACCTGTCGTTAGATACAAAACCTCATCATTATTAAACGTTTCTCCTAAATTGAAGTAGTTAAGAAAAGTTATTTGTACCATTCTACTTCGAAATGCCATTCTTAAGCTGAACAAAATATTTTAGAGATAGCATGGATAAAACATTGAATACATCTCTAGCCTGAAGGGGTTAAGTCGATATATCTAGAGTTTATCTGGCGTTACTGTTTTATCCCAACATCAGGACGTAAAACACGGAATGACCGTGTCTCGTAGAGCTGCCAGCGCAAGTCAGGCATGTGTAATCCAGCCGCTACAATACATTACTCGTACATAACTGTTGGATACACAAGCTTCCTTCCTGTACCTTTAAGATCCACTCCATTAGATAACAGACTCTTCCTTCCCTTTACCTTGTCATCCTTGAGATTCTTGTTCCCTTACCACCCCACCCTACACCATTCACCACCTCTCACGACACCACCCCCACCCAGCAATACCCACCACTTCTCCCACTTACGAGTATACTTCCTCCACCACCCGTCGCCCTTCCTGTTAAACTTTAGACGCGCCCCCTAGATTCAACCCACCACTCCGTCCAGCACCACCTACCCCGACCCACCAAAACCCATCAACCCACCTAAAATTCCACCCACTCCAAGTTCTCCACCACCCTTCTTCTCACTCACTGAAGCCTACTGTTTCACCCCTTTAATCCACCCTTTCCATCAATACCCACTGCTTTCTTGGTTGTCACGCACCTACCCCGCTTAGCAAAACCCACCGTCCAGCCCACCCCGTTCTTCCCATCTCATCTCATCAAAAACCCTCCCCGCCCCACCCACCAAACACACCAGTCCCTGAGCCTTGAATATTCACGTTTTAATCATACTCTTCCCCGTCTCGTCATTCCCTCTCCCTAGCCTCGCCCCTCAGATATACAGCACACCATACCCCGCCCACCTACACCCACAAAACACCCCACCCCTACCTCAGAGCCTTGAATATCCGTGTCTCTGCTTCAGCTCACCCCCCACACCCCGTCGTGCTCATTGCTTCCCCTCCCACCTGATCATGATCCTGTCCCATTGACCTTACCCACTAAACCCTTTCCACAACCCCACCACTCCCACGAAACACCCCAACCCATTTACCCCACCCTCTGCAACTCCTCACTCCTCATACCCCACCCACCCCGCAACCTCCCTCACTGCATGTCATCCCTTCCCTCCCTCCCCATTCTCCCTTCCCCCCTCCTCTGTTTCCTTCCTCTCCCCCACCCAACCCCCGCCCCTCGGACACTGTACACCCCATAGAGGTACACCCCAACACTCCGGGGTTAGGTAGGGTCAGGGACGTTGTTTTTTTAATGTGTGAGTCTCACACACACACACACACACACACACACACACACACACACACACACACACACACACACACACACACACACACACACACACACACACACACACACACACACACACACACACACACACACACACACACACACACACACACACACACACACACACACACACACACACACACACACACACACACACACACACACACACACACACACACACACACACACACACACACACACACACACACACACACACACACACACACACACACACACACACACACACACACACACACACACACACACACACACACACACACACACACACACACACACACACACACACACACACACACACACACACACACACACACACACACACACACACACACACACACACACACACACACACACACACACACACACACACACACACACACACACACACACACACACACACACACACACACACACACACACACACACACTGAAATTGCTTGTACGTGTGTGTGGGAAGGGATTGGGTGACGGACGTGAGTGATGTTGGAGTGTGCCTTACAAGAGACGTCAAGACAGTGTGAGGATATTCTGATTTGAGTCATCGTTTTTGTCTATCTATCTGTCTATATACCTAGGCTGCTTCCCCCAAGGAAAGGGAGGTAGCCGAGACAGGACGACACACTCCCCATTTACTCATCCATTCAAACACATTCATTCGCATCTTAGCCCCAAAGGGGAGAACGGACAGATCCTCACCACACCACACCGCACAAGGGTCAACTGCGCAATGCAATCAATGACATCCGCAGCAGGGCCCGACAGCAGAACTGGGTTACCCCTACCACATCATAACAGACCCATCCCTTTACCCGCACCTGACCTGACTAGCTGATCAGACCAAATGCGGGAGAATATCCCCTCAGGGCTGCGTCATCACTTATTCATTCACAATTTCTCTCCATTTATTTCTGTCACGCACAGCCACTCTTCCTTGCTCGACAGACATCCCTCTCGCATCCAGCGCTCTCTTCACACTGTCCATCCATCCTATTCGTGGTCTTCCTCTCAGCCTTACACCTCTCACATCAGATCTAGTTATCTTTTTCACCAATCGCTCATTATCCATTCTCTCCATATGCCCAAACCATCGCAACACCCTCTGCTCAACTCTACCAGCCATCTCCCGAACAACTCCAGTTCTCCTTCGCACTTCATCATTTCGCACCCGATCTATACGCGTCACTCCACACATACTCCTCAGACACCTCATCTCCATTGCATTCAAACTTTTCCTCTCAAATATAGATACTAATATTATTTTTCTTTCGTGATTTTTTTTTTTTTTTTTTGCTTTACTGTGCTTTTATTTACGGTATATTGCATTTTTTGTCTACCTTTTCCTAGCACTTTTTGTGTGTGTATTTGGAGCCCTTTTTCTTGCATGGTGTTACGGTGTTGTGTTGGTTTGTGTGGTGACGGCTGAGAGTGATGGAGTGTGCCAGCAAGGGGTTAAGGATATGGAGACGTGATAATGGGGTGCTTTGGGGGCCGCCATTGAAGTGGTCGAGCCTGCCACTGACAGTGAACAGTCGCACTCTCATGAATCATTAATAATATATCTTTGTGTGGACTTATGATTCAAATTAATGTTTGTAATGTTTAGAGGAATTATTTTTTCTCAAATAATTGAGAAGAAATGAAGGGAAACTACTTATTATTTTCATAGTAATACGTAAAAAATATTTATCCAGCTAGATTAGCATCAAATGAACTCCAAGATCCTCATTTATTTTGCATTAGTAGTCTTTTATTGTACTGAAAGAGGTGGAGTTACATTACTCACTATTGGCTGGAACGAAATACTTTGTAATTGCCCTCTTCAAGTCGATTACTAGCCAATATAAGTAAAAAATCGGTACGACGCTCGTAACATCCCAAATATCCAAGTGGCGCATGCGCATTGAAGGTACAGTCCGAGGGACAAGATAGACTCTGCTTTTGTTTACTAATATTGCGGCACCCAAGATTTTGTAATATTCACATTTGAGGACATCAAGATAATTTCAGAAAGGCTGTCTTAGATAAATATTTTTACGGATCAGCTTCTAACTAACTGCTCTATGCTGCAAGATATTACCAAATTCTTGTTACTGTGCTTTCATTTCACCAAAGATTTTGTGTACATGTGGGACAAGAGGGATGTTGTTGATAGTGAGGTGTGAGTTATGACTGTGTTCTACCATAAAAGAGGCCATTTTGAGTCTTTTTGTAGTACACCAGTCATGAAGTGTGTGTGGGAGTGTTAAGTCATCTGGGTAGGAAGCAGTGTGTACTTTGTGAGTGAAAGTGAAAAGCACACACACATATATATATATATATATATATATATATATATATATATATATATATATACATATATTTTTATATATATACTTATTATAGAGAATATATTCAATTCTGGATTGATTAGCCACTTTGAGAAATATATACATACTGTATGACACTAAATTATCCAAATTGTTTATTTTGTAATTTCATCATTCATAATCTGAGGAAATTGATGGCCACCCCTATTAATGCACAGGGGAACAGAACAGTACGATTCTGATTCTCAGCGTGCGTCCTCTCGACTTCAGTCCAGCCTTCCGACCCCTCTCACGAGCAGGCAAAAAATGACTGTTGACCGTTCCTGGATTTGGGACGGTTTGTCGAAATCGTTGACTGAAGGCGAATTTAGGCATTAATAAATTTAAGTTCGTAAATCGTCTCAGAGGAGGAAAATATGACTTTCCTCATTGAAACCATATATTAAGAGATACAAATCTACTCATTTCTAAAGAATTAACATAGAAAACATTAAATTATAAGGGATGAATGAGCTGACTAGTTGCTAGACTTGCCAGATTAGAACATTTTTACCTTTTTGTATGACTCATACAAATGAATAAGCTCTTGTTGTGTGTATTCATTGGAGAGTGTAAGTGGTTTTGTAAGTAGGAATGACATTAATCCTATCACAAGTGCACACAAACAAATGCAGCATATGATTCATGAGCATGCGTGTCCTACGACGTCTGTGGCAGGCTCGACCATGACGATTGTCAATTGTCTTCACCCCACAAAGCACCCCATTATGTTGTGGGTGGGTGTGAGGGTGTTTTGTTTTGTTTCCTGTTGTGTTTGATGTTGTTGTTGTTGTTGTTGTCAGGGTGAGTGCAGTAAAACAGCGACGTAAACATGGGTTGATCTGAGTTTCCCCGTTTTTGCGTAAGTTTTAGGTCTAACGGTGCTTTGTTTATCTGTTATCTTTCTCTTTCGCTCGTTCTTACATGTTGCTGTTCTGTCATTTTTTTTATTGTATTGTCTTTTTCCTGCTTTTCGTTGCATGAGTTATTTTTTGTTGATGTTCTTTTCGCCATATTGTCGAATTTCTTGTCGCCTCTCCACCTTTTCCTCGTGTGCGATATCATTGTCTTTGTTTTGTTTTTGTTTAAATATTTTATTATTTGTTTTTTAATTTTTGTCTTAACTCTCTGAATTGTCCCTCCCAGTCCAGCCCCTCACCCCTCACTGCCTCTCAGGGCACCAACAGATTTGCCCGAAACATGTGATCGACAAGAGGAGCCGAGGCATAGGGTTCCGTCCAAGGTTCTGAGGTTCTATTGGTGCAGCAGCGGCAGTATGACCCGATGCTTCGTTCCGTATTGCCTATCAGGTGTTTGGAGCAAATGTGGCCACGTCCAGGCTCTCCACTTGATATCTCTCATACCTCATCGCTCATTCTTACCTACCCGTACCTTTCTCACCTGTCCCTTCCCCTTCCATTCCACTTTCACCAGCCCTTCTCTTCCTTCCCTGTCTCTTCCCTCCTATCTTTATCAGTTCTTCCCTCCCTCGCCCGTCTGTTTCTTCCCTCCCACCCGCACCATCCCGTCCTTCCCTCGTCTGTGTCTTCCCTCCCGTGTGTCTTCCCTCCCATCCTTACCAACCCTTCCCTTCCTTCTCTACCTTCCTCACTCCATTCACTTGTTACCCCCACCCGTCCCATGCACCTCCTGACCCTTACCTGCCTTAATATGAACCAAGATGGACAGCAAGCCATTCACACCTCTCTCACCAGTCCACCAGACTCTTCCCTCATAATAATAACTTATACCGGAATGCTTTTCGTGTTCTGCAGTAATCAAATGAAGGAAAAATAATGGAGTGACTCTAATGCTTTGTAAATGAGGGTGAAGTATGTGCTGGAGCGGAGACGTTGACTGGCCAGCATACATTAGACCTTATTTAGATGACAGACAATCAGACTTAGACAATCAGACTTTTTTTTTTTTTTCTTTTAAATAACCTTGAGGTGGCGTCAAAATTAACTTCTGTGGCATATTTTTGGTTTCACTTCTGTCTGTGGCTTTATGTGTGGTCAGTTTAGGATTGCGGTGTATTTATTTGTTCTGCGTCTTGGTAAACATGCAAATAACGGGTGCAGTAATGGGAGTGCCGTAGTGGTCGTTGCTCCCTCTAACCTACATGGCTGCCACCCATTTCTTCCATTTTTTTTTTTTTTTTTAATGCTAGGAAGAAGGAACCAAAGGCCATGAGCCCGCAATATCTGTTCCTTCCAAGAGAAAAACAAAATACAAGAGAGAGCCAAATTCAAGAGCCGATCATTTCGAGATGCCTGGACGCACTGCGTTTGAAAGACTGGAGATCGTAGTAAGCAGGTAATACAGACAGAGGGAGACAGTTCCAGAGTTGACCTGTTGCAGAAATGAAGGACTGGGAGTAACGGCATCAGAGAGTTGGACACAAAAGGGATGAGAGTGCTGCTAGACGGGTGCTACGCGACCGTCGCAGAGGTGGGGGAATGCAAGCAGACAGTTCAGAGGAGCAGTGACCATTGAAGTAGCGATAGAAGAGAGATAAAGATGCAACAGTGTGGCGAAGGGACAGAGGTTGAAGGGAGCCAGTAAGAGGAGGAGAGTTAACGAGACGAAAAGCCTTTCCTTCCTGATTGTTTAACTATCATATTTACCCCTTCAGTACCATAATGCCGGTTTTATAATGTTGCCGTCGCCACACTGTTATATTCTGGTGGTGTAATGGAAGAGGTGTCGTGGTGGGAGGTGACCGTGCTGAGACAGTTAATTCAAATCCAAGAGGTGGCTGGAAGTATTTCTATCCTGTAAACGCTGCCAACGACGTAGGGTGATACCACTGTTCACATCATTGAGGCCCTCAGTGATCTGAACAGTGGTAACGCAGCCTCAGTTCTTAATAATACAGGATTAACTTTTGGGGGTCGTCCTTGTAATGAAGGAGTTACAGCTTTCAACCACATCACTCCTCTGACGTATGTTTTTTTTTTTTTTTTCCTTGCTGCTTTCTGAAGTCTTTGTTCAGAGTAGGATGGACTTTTCAAACTGGATGAGTTTTTATTTACGCCTCATTATTCCCTTCAATACGAGAGGCATTTATTAACTTGAATAAAGTTGTGTGGAAGGAGCGAGAATAATGTCATTTTATTGAAGAGACGAACTCTGTCTTGGTAAGCCTAGGAATAACGGATCAGAAGAGAAGTGGAAGACTTACGCCCACAGTGCATATGGAAATATTATTTACTGGGAAGATACAACATTTTTGGCTCGACTTGGACATACCTGAAGGGGATCCAAGTCATGCGAATACTGTTGTGTTTTCCCACTCAGCAACTTTTTCATTCGTGGGTATATTCTTCCGTGTAAACATCACGGCAATGTGAAATACCGACTTGAGGTAAATAGTTGAAAGGCGTCGTTCATTGTAGCAAGTTATTATTTTATGTAACTCCTTAAATACTGGGGCAGACGATTTTATTCATCTCAGAAACATACCCTCGATTGGGACGAGATAGACAATAGGCTTAATTAACCCATTCACTACTACATATCTTTTCTTAGCTACATAGAATTGTCTGCAGATACCAAGAATGAGATGTAAAAGCGTCTTGGGATTAAAGGGATTAAGGTATTGGCTGATAGTTCCGATGCTGTTCTTGTCGGTATATGCAGGTGTGAACAACTGAAGAATTACGCCCGACTTGGATCCTCTTCAGTTACGATAAGAGACGGAACAATAGCGCTTACATATATAGCGGAATGAGTAGGAGAGAGAGAGAGAGAGAGAGAGAGATAGAGATGCATTAATCCGTGCTGGAGTTGTGCGCAGCGGTGGTGTTATGTCCGGGTCCAGTGACATGTGGCAGAACCGATGCTGCTTCCTGTGCTGTGAGGGTGGACCACAGTGTGCTGTGGTGGGGTGGACAAAGACACCACAACACACCACACCACACCACACTTCATTAGACAACACACCACCACCATGCCACAACACACCACACAGCCATGCCACATCAAACCACACCACATTTCATCACATACCACCTCAGCTCATCAATTCCGCGACAGCTGGGAAGCTGGATCTCTCACACACACACACACACACACACACACACACACACACACACACACACACACACACACACACACACACACACACACACACACACACACACACACACACACACACACACACACACACACACACACACACACACACACACACACACACACACACACACACACACACACACACACACACACACACACACACACACACACACACACACACACACACACACACACACACACACACACACACACACACACACACACACACACACACACACACACACACACACACACACACACACACACACACACACACACACACACACACACACACACACACACACACACACACACACACACACACACACACACACACACACACACACACACACACACACGTTAATTTCTCAGTCGAAGCGGCATGATCCTGGTGGTGGTGTAATTGGACTCCCAAGGGTTAACTCCACACACCGCACTGCCCCCCATCCCTAGTGTGGCCGGGAGAAGCAGACCGAGGGCGAGGTGAGGGATGAGGGGAGAGGGAGGGGGTGGACGCTGAGGGTGAAGTATGGGATAAAGGATGAAGTATGGAATAAGGGAGAATGAGAGGGATATCGAGAACGAGGTAGGAGAGGCAGAGAGAATGCAAAGAAAGAGAACTCAATTTCAGTGGCGGAATGAAAGAATAATTAACGAGATGGACGAGTTAACTGAAACATGGGGAGGAGACCGAGAACCAGGTGAAAGGCTAAAGGCAGATGAGGTGCCTGAATCAGAGAACGAGGCGAAGGGGTAAAAGGAAAATAAGGAGAGCAAGGATATAGTTAAAGATGAGAGGAAGGCTGAGAATGAGGTAGGGAAATAGAGTTGCGAGTAAGTTAGGGAGGGCAGCGTGGAGTAGAGAGGGAGTGGTGATGGGTTGCAGTATGGGAATTGAGTTGAAAGTACCTTATGGAGGGCAGCGTGGAGTAGAGAGGGAGTGGTGATGGGTTGCAGTATGGGAATTGAGTTGGAAGTACCTTATGGAGGGCAGCGTGGAGTAGCGGGAGGGAGTGATGATGGAGTTCCAGTTGAGGACCAGTCTCTGTGGTCTGGATTGTGATATAAAGAATTTTAGAAAAAAAAAAGTTGTCGCTGCCAGTTTCGATAATCTCTTTGAAATTTATGTTATTATACTGCAGACGGATGGCAAAGAGATGGATGATGGGAGTGGCTGAGATGTGGTCACGGGGAGGGGAGTGGTGATTAGTTGTGACAGAAAAGCTGGTTGACATAGGGATTGTTCGGCAGGAGATGGATAGGAGTGGGTAGATGGATCGTTGGAATGACTGACATTGGTTATTGCATGGGTGGCGGGAGTGAGTGATGAAATGTGATGTAGAGAACGTGGATGCCTTAAGGCCGGTTCACACGAGCTGAATCGCGGCCGTTTTTTTCGCCGATCTGCGGGGAAAAAATGCCGATTTTCGGCATTTCTCCCGGAAAGGTGTTCACACGTACGGGGACTGCAGAGGCAGGAATGCGGCAACAGTGTTTACAAAGATGGACCACCGTACTCGTAGTAGGTGTGCAGCTCTTGCACTTTTCCAACTTCAAGATGAGTCCTCACGGCCGCGATTTAGCTCCTGTGAATAGGCCTTTACTGCCACTCAGCTTTCCGGGGGCGTCAGGGGCCGTATGCATAAATTTTCTTAAGCATAAATCATGTACAAGACTCCTTTACCTTTAACTCATTACCTTTAACTTATACTTAAATAATCATACTTTAATACTTTTGCTCATATCAGATACACCCAAACTGGAATGAACGCTAAAGTGAGATTAATTGTGGTAGTAGTGTAAACCAGATATCGTATTCGTCTTCGTTCCCAGAGTTTTGCCTTGTTCGGTGCTTCCATTTAAATCGGCCCGGCTTCTTTCCCCCGATTCCGGCAAAAAAAGACCGACATGTCGGTCTCTCCATTCCGGCGAAAAAAGCGGCCGGAATTTCTACCGGGAAGCAAATTCCGGCAAAAAACGGCCGCGATTTTGCTCGTGTGAACCGGCCTTTAGGGACAGGTCGTCTGAGTGTGTGTTGATGGAAGGATGATGGGAGTGAATGAGTTTGCAGTGAAGGTGGTGGTTGCAACACGGTGGCAGTGAACCGGATGTTGAACGGTAATCCTGCAGGCGTTGCTCATCGTATTAACACAGTCATTATCACCGCGATTTTTTTATTGTAATCTTGTGTGCCGTTACCAGTCGATTGGGTTCAGCTTAGGAGAGACCCAGTATTGAAGGGACTAAAAATTATATATATTTGCCGCTTCATTACCAGAACGTGTTTTGTACATATTCTTGCTACCTTCAGAAGATTCTGAGCTTTGGGAAGACTTCTCAAATCCCTTCACTCCCATGACATTTTTTTTTTTTTTTACGTTCCTCATTCTTAATACCACCAGAGGATTTTATTCAGTTCCTGGGAGACGTCCAAGGAGGTTGCAAGACATAACATCCTTGAAAACATCCTGCCGTGAAGGGGCTGACATGTCTCTTTCTTCTCATAAGTACTACGGGGTCTTATATTCAGTTTGGGGGAGAACCAGTGGTAGTGATTCAGCCAGCAGGATAGCGTATAGCCTGCGGCGTGGTGTTATCGATCCACTACACCCACACCACGCGGCCACCCCACCCCCTGCTATGGACCGTCAGTAGTCCAGGTGTGCACCTCAGGTAACCCATCCCAACCTTATCCCAGTTGTTTGTTAGTGAGAGGACCATATACAAGTCTCCATAGCAGGGAATAATTAGAATCAGATATTTAGGATTGCTTTTTTCGTGAAAATATTTCCACAGGTTTCGTTGCGAAACGTATGGGAGGTGTACGAGTGACGGTAAGATGTAAACAAGTAGTGTTACACTCTCCCTAAGCTCATGAATACGGTCCAGGTGTGCTCAGGTAACCCTACCGCTACGGCCAGTTGGAGAGCAGTGAGAACAGCCTCTCCCACAAGACCAGTTGTACTACACGTGTGAGTCAGTGATGTATGTTTTATGGTGAGACCCGATGACATCATAGCTGCAAGACCTGTCCTCGTCACATTTGATTGTCTTCAGAGTGACGCATCACGACACACACATCTGCATTTTCGTCAGCTTAAGACTTAATGGTTCATCTTCCACGGCAACTTACTTTGCGTACAACATCCTTCATCCTTGCAGTCCTTCAGTCAGCACGGTGTAGGTGGGTGTCCCAGGGCACGGCGTTACAGCGCTCTTAGCCTGACTTGATAGTAATGCAGTCAGGTTGCAGTAGCCTAGAGCACCACATAGAGGGCAAGGACCCCAGGGAAGGCAGGCAGGGCGGGGCACACCAAAGACCCACCAACCACGAAGAATGAGAGTGAGACGCACCCTTCACTGGCTTGCTTGTGTGTGTGTATTTATCAAAGATCTTAACCAGTTTTCAGGATTAATAAGTCTTCATAGCATTTTACTAATATAAAAAATAATTTTGGTTTTCATGTGTTTTCATTATTATTCACTTCAGTTTGGTTGTGAAGTGTATGGTAGCTGCATGAGTGGCGATAAAAATACAAGTACCGTACCGTAATCTTATACAGTTAAAATTCAGTAAAGTTTGTAGGTATGGAAGCAGGTACTGGAAGAGACGGCAATGATGCGTCCTGCCACTTCCTCACACACACCTGCCGCTTCCGTCCCCTTACCTGTCACACCGGAACTATCTTCATCTACCTACCGTCTTGGGTGTCATGGGGCTATCTTTACTAATGAAAATACACACACACACACACACACACACACACACACACACACACACACACACACACACACACACACACACACACACACACACACACACACACACACACACACACATTACTTTAATTACAAGTAGTATAATAGGTAGTGGAAGGGAACCGGCAGGCATACTTCACTCCGTGGACATATTTTTCATTTCGCTCTTATTGTCAGCAAACGATGGTATTCATCTTAGGGTAAAAAGTACTGTAGATTTTATAAAGCCCTTCGCTAGTGTTGGTCTCCCCAAAATATTGAGTCAAAATTGTCTGGTGGCAGCAAGAATATTGTACAAATCACGTCATCGGGTTGAAGGGTTAAAGTGTATACACGTTGACTAATATCACTTTTTTTTCTTGACATGTACGACTAGAAAATTAAGTTTTTTTTTTTTTTTTTTTTTTTCTCATTGCCTGTCTAGTTTTTCTTCATGCACGAGTAGCCAACTGTGAATAGTCTGATAACTGCCAGGTTTAAGGTTTCTTCATACAATACCGGTATATATATAATTTTTTTATTATTTACTTTTTTGGTGGTAATGCATTGGTGTTGCTACATTTTACTTTGTGTGTGTGTGTGTGTGTGTGTGTGTGTGTGTGTGTGTGTGTGTGTGTGCGTGTGCGCGCGCGTGCTGTGGATAATTGGTGTTTTCTTGGTTTTCGTCTCTTCCCAGTTGGAAATTGTACTGGTCATATTTTCTTATTTCTTCTTTCTTGTCTTTTGTTTCCATTCCCGCAATAGTAGTCATGGAGTGGCATTGCCACCTTTTCAGAAGAGCAAGTAATAGTTGCTGGTGTGATGTTTGCAGCTTTTTCGTCTTCAAAATAGCGAATAGTATTTTATCCCTTCCATTCATTTTCAGGTAGGGTGGATAAAGCGGTTATTGCTTAGTATTTTCTCTTCCAATAGTAAATGATAGTTCCTTTTTTTAATACTTGCTGAATATTGGAGGAAATAGTGCTGACTAAACTCTGGTCTCCCTTAACAACAAATATTTTTTATTTCATTTTGCTCGATAAGAATAGAAAAGAAGTATGGATTAAGTTGTGTTTAGTAGGTTTTCGCCTCTGGTAAATAGCAGGCAGTAGTTTTTCTTGCATTCTTTCGTGTAGTGTTGGTTAAATTGTTTGTCATGGTATTGTGCGCTCCGGGAAGTAGTTTGTCGTTCAGGTGTGACAGGTGATAAATTAGGTGATAGGCTAGTGACCTTCCGCTTAAGGGTTTAGGTATGTCGTTACCTTTGTGTGGCTGTTGTGGAGCCATCAGTTAGGCTTCACCACCACTGATTCACATTCACCAATAAACTCTGCTTAACATGTTGTTCTATTAACTTCACTTCAACGTGTATTCTGTTCAGTTCACTGTATTTACAGTAAATAATTTATCCACCAGTTGACTCGCGCCGCTTCTGTTACATTTATGTTCTTGCTTCGTTTGTGGATCCTACCCACCTCATTTATCAGTGGCACATTGAATTAGGATGAAGAATTTGATGATGATGGTGGTGGTGCCGATGATGGAGATATGTTGATGATGATGGTGAATGTGGTGATGATAGTGGTGGTGGTAACTGACTGCACATCCCGTGAGAGGTGCCTACGAGAATGAGATTTTTAGGTACTTCTGTCCCTACTTAGAAACGATTCCTCTTCCCACGCACCGGTACACATCACTATCCCTCACAGACTCCCTCATGTTGTCTCTCCTTCATTCTTGGTCTACCACTCCTCCAAACCACTCTTCTTTCACACGCTTTCCATCTTACATTCCATCTTACATTGTTGCTAGAGTACCGCTTCTGTCCACGCTACCATCACACACCTTCAAGTCAGGGTCCGTAATTACCATGCGTGTTGGGTTCAGCTTGTGTATAAAGATTGTTTGTTTATTGTTTTATCTACGTACCACAAACACCACAACCAAATATTAAAATGAAAGAAAGCGAAAAACAAAACTATTACTGATAAGCTGCCGTGGGAACTTGTTTATCGTCCATATTTAAGATCCTTGATAAATAAGAAGCCAGTGTGTCGTTCATCTTACAAGGCACCTCGTCACCTTGTGCTGCCTGGTGTATGAGGGAGGGCGGCTGTGATGTGTGGTTACAAGTGACTAGTGCAAGTCGCTGGGCGTATCCAGGGCTAGATTACTTGAGGAAAGGTTACACACACACACACACACACACACACACACACACACACACACACACACACACACACACACACACACACACACACACACACACACACACACACACACACACACACACACACACACACACACACACACACACACACACACTCTATATCTATCTCTCCTTTGCTCTTTTATATCCCTCTTCTTCCACCGCTCACTGTGCCCTTTCCGTCTGTCTGTCTGTGTGTATAGATCACCAGTCTCATCAAAATGTCATTACAGTGTGGCTCCTCTCTTCCCTCCTCCATCCTGCTTCTCTCCCGACTCTGTGTTTACTTCTTTCCTTCTTCCTTCTCCCTCCTCCATCCCATGTTTACTTCCTTCCTTCTCTCCTCCTACCTCATTATCCTTCCTTGTATCCTTTCTTCCCCTTCAACCTTCTTGACAAATAAAATTTTTTTCTCCTCCTCCATCTGACTCTCTCTCTCTCTCTCTCTCTCTCTCTCTCTCTCTCTCTCTCTCTCTCCTTTGCTTTTCCTTCCTCTTTCATTCTCCATGTCTCCTTCCCTCCCACATTCCCTCTATTCTTTTATATCCTCTCCTTTCTTTTACCTCCTATTCCATACTCCTTTTCACCTCTCCTTTGTAATCCCTGCTTCCTTTTCCTTCTTCATGTTCTTTTCCTCTCACATTCCCCCTGTTCTTCCTTATCCATACCTCTTCTCACCTCTCCCTCCTCCTTTCTCCCTCTCCCTCCTCCTTTCTCCCTCTCCTCCTCTCTCTCTTGCGTCGCCCTTTCTCTTGTTCTCCTTCCTTTTCCATCCCTACGTCTCCTGTCCCACCTTCCCCTGTTCCTCTTTCCATCCTCTTGCTTTCCTCACCGTTCCTTCTGTCACGTTTTCCCCATGCTTTTCTTTTTTTCGTTCGGCTGTCTCTTTCGCCATAATCTGTTTTTACGAGTGTTTTTCCCCTCCAGAACCACATCCTGTTTCTTTTTTTGTCATGTTTTCCTTTCACTGTCTTTCCATTCTGGTCCTTCCCGTACCCCTGCCATCACTCACCAGCTTAAGCACTTTTCTCTTTATGTTAGGCGTATATTTTTCAGTCTTAACAGTATTTATATTCCATTCTTAAAAGATTATGTCCATTTTCTTCATCACACAATATATTTTATGTCCTCTTTTCTTATTCCAAATTAATGTCGAGTCGTTCCCTTAATTTGACCATCATGCATCAGCTTAACTTTTTTTTTTTTTAGAACCCCAAGACTGACATTTGACTCTTTTTTTATTTTTTATTTTTTTGCCATGTTTTTACTGTTCCCATTCAAGCACTATCCATATCCTTGTCATCACCCGATCTTAAAAGTATTTATTATTGAGTGTGGTATGAATTTCGAAGTTTGTGTGTGTGTGTGTGTGTGTGTGTGTGTGTGTGAGAGAGAGAGAGAGAGAGAGAGAGAGAGAGAGAGAGAGGGAGGGAAGGGGGGGGGGTATTTCAGTGACAGTATAATGATGAAAAGGGAGAGACGAAATCGAACAACAGGAAAGCGGAGGGAGAGAGGATGAGAAAGAGGAAGGTGAAAGGAGAGGAAGGAAGAGGATGAGGGGGAGCGCTGGATGACCGGAAGGGCGTGGTAGATGTGGAGAGAGAGAGAGAGAGAGAGAGAGAGAGAGAGAGATAGTTTAGGCTGACATCATTTCGTATTTTGTTTTGTCTGCAGATGTTTTGATGTAAGTTAAGAGAGACTATCCAACTGGCTGTGTAGTATATAGTTGTGTTGTCCCTGCACTACTGGCTGGCTCTGCTCTGGTGAACAAAATGGCCTGGTAGAGCAAGTACAAAACAGTGCTGACGCCATCGTACTGAAAGGGTTGATGGGTAAAATGTGAGGAAGGAGGGATGTATAGATGTTTGGTACGCTGATATCTTATTGTGTCCTGCTGCCACCAAACCATTGGGTTCAACTGTACCCTTTCACTACCATGGCTTTTTTGTTTATATATGTACACGATTATATTTAACCTACTTAACCCTTTCACTACCATGGCTTTTTTGTGTACTGGTCATATATGGACACGATTATATTTAACCTACAAGAGATTTTTCAAACTTAATTCTTTTCAAACATAACATCAAACTTTTCAAACTTAACTTCAAACTTTTCAGAGTTTAAACTTTTCAAACTTAACTTCAAACTTTTCAAATTTAGCTTCAAACTTTTCAAACTTAATATCAAACTGTTCAAACTTCAATCTTTTCAACATAACTTCAAGCTTTTCAGCTTCAGACTTTCCACACTTAACTTCAGACTTTTCAAGCTTCAGACTTTTCAAACTAGCTTCAAACTTTTCAAACTTAACTTCACACTTTTCCCCCTTCACTCCTCGTACCCCTTCACTACGGGGGTGCGGGCCAGCGTTGTCTATAAGAGGCTGACGTTGGCGGGAATAAAAATAAGCCCAATAAATCAAGTGGCTGGCTGAACGGGTTAAGGGAGGTCTTTGTTACTGAAGGGTTAATGATGAAATATTTGGTACAGGAATTATACCAGGAATTACTGACTAGATTATTATTAACGGAATATTTGGTGTACAGGCTGTGGCCGGAGAGAGAGAGAGAGAGAGAGAGAGAGAGAGAGAGAGAGAATGCAGGCACGGAAGCAAGCAGGCAAGCACGCTCGCACCCCCCCCCCACACACACACAGTGTCTCTCTCTCTCTCTCTCTCTCTCTCTCTCTCTCTCTCTCTCTCTAAATTGCTGCACGAATATATGGCCATTTATTTTTTTTATTTTTTTTTTATTAAAGAGAAGGAAAGTAAAAGATCCTTCGGGGAAGATATTTTCTTTCTCCCCTCCCCATCTGTCCCTTTCCCCTTCCCTGTCCCTTTCCCCTTCCCTGTCCCTTTCCCCTTCCCTGTCCCTTTCCCCTTCCCTGTCCCTTGTCCTCCCCTGTCCCTTGTCCTCCCCTGTCCCTTGTCCTCCCCTGTCCCTTGTCCTCCCCTGTCCCTTTTCCCTTCCCTGTCCCTTTCCCCTTCCCTGTCCCTTTCCCCTTCCCTGTCCCTTTCCCCTTCCCTGTCCCTTGTCCTCCCCTGTCCCTTGTCCTACCCTGTCCCTTGTCCTACCCTGTCCCTTGTCCTTCCCTGTCCCTTGTCCTACCCTGTCCCTTGTCCTACCCTGTCCCTTGTCCTACCCTGTCCCTCGTCCCTCCCTGTCCCTCGTCCCTCCCTTCCTCATCCCTGTCCCTTCCTCATCCCTGTCCCTTCCTCTTCCCTGTCCCTCCCTCTTCCCTGTCCCTCCCTCTTCCCTGTCCCTTCCTCTTCCCTGTCCCTTCCTCTTCCCTGTCCCTTCCTCTTCCCTGTCCCTTCCTCTTCCCTGTCCCTTCCCCTTCCGTGTCCCATCCCTTCCGTGTCCCATCCCTTCCCTGTCCCTTCCCCTTCCCTTTTCTTTTCCCTTCCCCTTCTTCTTTCCTCTCCCTGCTGTGCGTTTCCTCTCCCCTCTCCTCCTTTCCCCTCCCCCGTACCCTCCCGCCCACTTCCTGTCCGTATGTTCTCATCCTGTTTGGTTCCTTCCGCCCCTCGTATGTCCACTTCCCTTCCTTCTCCCTTCTCCCCCTTTCTTCCCATCCGCTGGTGTTTCCATCCTTTCTGCCCTTCCATCCTGTCCTGTCCACCTCTTCTTATATTCCTCTCCCATTTTCTTCCTCCCTCTTTCTTTCTCTTCCCTACTCTTCCTATACCCTCTCTATTCCCCCTTTTGAGCCTGCTCATAAAACCTGCCTGTGATGGATGCAGTGGTGTAAGAGTACCGGCAGAGGCATAACAATGTGTGCTGGGGAATTATTTTTGTTGCCCTGAGAGATCCCTTCACACCTGAATGATAGTCTGTTGAGCCCCTTCTTTAACTTCCCTTTGTCTTGGTGTTTCCCTTCCTCCATTTACTTCTCCTTCTGTTCCATTCCCTTCCCTCTTGTCCCTCTCTGTTCTCATTGCCTTCTCCCTCCCCTCATCTCTCCTCCCCACCCCTCCCCTTCTCTTAACATTTTCCTCCCCTCGTCCCCGTCCTCCTTTCTCTTTCCCTTATCTTCCCTATCCCTCTTCGAATCAACTCCCTCCATTTTTCCCCTCCCCTCCTTGTCCCTCATGTCCCCCTCACATCCTCTCTTTTTTTTCTTTCTCTCTCCCTTCCTTCTTCCCTCCCCCTTCTTTTCCCCCCTTCCCTTCCCTTCCCTTCCCTTCCCTTCACTTCCCTTCCCTTCCCCTCACTTCCCTTCCTTCCCCCCCTTCCCTTCCCTTCCTCCCCTTCCCTTCCCCTCGCTTCCCTCTCCTCTCTTCGATTTCCTCACCTTGTCCTCTTCCGTCTTTCTTTCTCTTTCCCTTTATATCCCTCCCTTTCACATTTTTTTTTTCATTTTTCTTCGTTTTTTCTCCTTCCTCCTTCCCTCATGTCCCACTCCCCTCCTTCTCTCTCCCCATTCATTGTCCCCCTGGCATCCCCCCTACCATACACGTGTCTATCAGGGGTGTAGTAAAACACAGTATTTCCCAGCAGAGGTCAAAGGGTGTGTGTGTTCTCGAGAATTATATCTTATTCCTGACAGATCCCTTCCATGTTAAGTAAAAGTCTGGTTATATGGAAAGTAAAATGGTACAAGTAGTCGTCGTAGTGAAGGGATTAATGGCGATGTTTTAAAATCGTTTTCCGTCAGACATCATTCCCTAGCTAGATGAAATGTCATACTATAGCAAAAGTACATTGTTTAAGTTATCCTAATAGTAAAAGTATTGATGATGATAGTAACATCTTCAGTCTGAGATAATTCTCAAGATGAATAAATTGTGTGGCTATAGCGAGACTGATCTATACAACTCGACATCACTGTGAAGAAGTTACAGTAATTTCACTGTGTCCAGTAGCAGTGAACACCTGCGTTTTTTTTCCTTGCTTAATGTCTACGTTCTCCGTGTTTGAGGTGAATGGGTAAGGTGCCTAGCGACAGTTTCCTTAGTTCGCGTCCACAAGTGTGCTGGAGCAAGTGCTGGCAGCGTGTAAACAACACAATAACGAACAAGCTGCAAACATGCTCGGAACAGCAGCGTCCAAATCATGTTGCCAACATCATGATGAAGTCTCAGCTGCCTCGTATGGACACATTTACCGAGTCACTTCTATTGCCAAAGTTCAAAGCGGCATTGAAACATGTTTGCATACATCTGTCCAAATACTGCTGCATACATGTATCCAAACATGTTGCCATCCATGTTGTCAACACACGTTTGAGGACACGTGTGGACGCGCCCTTAGGCCTTACGGCAGGCTGGGGTATGGTGAAGGGAGAAAGGCTTTTATTGTGTTGTTCACGCTCTGCCTCAAGGTGGTTATTGTGGACCAACCTGTTGCCTTCTCCTCATTTTATGGACCAAACTTTTCCAACACCAGGCACCGAGTGAATGGCAGTGCAATAAATAAACAGGAAAAAGCGATGTCTGAAATAGTGGTTGACTTTGGATGAGGAAATACATACATAGCCTATCATGATTATGGCTTGTGGTTTGTAGGAAAAATAATGTTTTTTTTGTATGGTAAAATATGGTTTGTTGTCAGAAAGAATGAGTGTTGCTGGAAAAAATATAATTATATTTTGTGAATTGCAGTGAAATAATGGTCTTTTTCTACTGTAAGGAAATCGTAGCAACTTACCTGCAAAGATTGTTTATGGTTGATCTTGTTACCACAGGTGAGGAGTTTGGGGCAGCATCAGTCAGGTGTAATTAGGCCGTGACGTTGATTGTGTGTGTGTGTGTGTGTGTGTCATAAAGACTTTGTAGTTACTTGTAGAGAAGTATATTTTAGACTTGTGGTCGAGCGGCTTTTATATCTTGTAGTAGTTTCCCCACCAGATGTCATGTAGTGACGGGAGAGGTAAAGAATAGTATGGGACTATTTTTATTTGTCTTGGAAATATTAAACAGGTATAATGGTATAAGTCCTGGGTAGCTACCTCCATGTCTCGCTATCTCTCTCTCTCTCCCTGTTCTAAGGCTAATCTCCGTCTCGACCTCTCTCTAGGGTCGCTCGTCTCCTTCTCTCTAGCCTGTTCGGTGGCTAATCTAGGTCTGAGCTCTCTTTCCTAAATTCTGGTATAGCAGGGGTGTGTCACATGTGTTCCTCGTGGGTGTTTGTTCACGAGAGGACTGCTGACAGCTAACTGCATCATCTCCTTACTGGCCGCTGTCGTCAGCTTTCCTCAGTGTAAGCATGTTTAGCATTGCTCGATTCTCGCAGACACAACACCTTCTCATCATTTGACTTCCTGCTTCTATCTGTCTCTCTATCTATCTATTTATCTATCTATCTAGTATGATTTGCAATTATAATATGGAGACCTACCACATTGCTCAGCCGCGCAAAAATGGCGTACCATCGACATTTAATAGTCATAACATATTAATACATATTATATATACATTATAATGAACTTATAAGCTAATTAAGTGAAATACATAATATTGTAAAGTAACATAATTGTATGAATATTGTATACATATATTATTCATAGTAAATAGTGATTATTCAATAATATTACGCATATAATTGTGCAATGGTAATACTGCTAGGTTATACATTACATAGAGTTATCACTTTAGTAATGTCTAATACTTCACCTAACTTGTATGATGATACTGGTAATACAGAATTGTGCTATAGTTGTGTGACGTATAATATTGTACTAACATTGTGGTAATACATAATTGTAATATTTTATGAATTGTTACACAATACTGTGTTAATGCATAATTGTGTTGGCCTTATAATTGTAGTTACATTTTGTTAATGCAACTGTTATAAGTGTCTTGGCCTTATAATTGTAGTTAAAGTTACATAAAAGTTACATCTTGTTAATGTAACTGTTACATAATGGTACATATTGTTTGTAGTTACATAATTGTAGTTAAAGTTACATAAAAGTTACATCTTGTTAATGCAACTGTTTTGTCGTTACATAATTGTTACATATCGTTTGTAGGTACATAATTGTTGTTAAAGTTACATAAAAGTTACATCTTGTTAATGCAACTGTTACATAATTGGCAAAGTGTAACATAATGCAATCGTTTGTCGTTACATAATTGTTACATATCGTTTGTAGGTACATAATTGTAGTTAGTGTAACATAATGCAATCGTTTGTCGTTACATAATTGTTACCTATCGTTTGTAGTTACATAATTATAATATGGAGTAACATAATTGTAATAACTGCAGTCCTAACATATGCTGCGGTCGATGATAGTGATGATGTGTCGTGCCACTTGTATGTGGAGACAACAATTTGCTTTTTTGTTTGTAGTTTACGTGGTATTTTGACTTATGTAGTAACATTTACACTTATTTTCATTTGTTTGTTATGTGATCTTACTCTATTTCTCTTTTTTTTCTTTCTTACTTTTCTTTCTTTCTTTTTTGTATGTATTGATTTTCTATAGTTTGTTTTTCTTTGCTTGTGTACACTTTTTTCCATGTTGTTCATGGTTACCTAATTGCTGGCTAATTTCCTTGAGATACTTTTTTAAAGTTTAGTTTATATTGCACAGAGATTATAAAATGATATTATATAGTCCCATATTTTGTTATTTTATATAAAAAAATATATATACATATATACAGTATTAACTATACACACTGACTTGTTCACCTGTACCTATCGTGAGTAATATGTGTGTCAGCACTGTGTGGAAATCATTGTCTTCACGATTGTGTTGAAGATGTTCACTCTTGCTAACGGCATTTGTGTTGGCCATTTTTTTTTTTTTTTTTCTAGTTTACCTTGTAATTTAATTTATCTGTTTCCACTAGGTAGTTTTAATTAATAAATGTTTAATACAGTTCTTTTAATTGCTCACTGAGTAACTGTGATTGTATATTTTCTTTATCACTTGTAGATGTAATGATGTATAGTTGTATGTATGAAACACGTATTTTATGTAGGTATAAATGGTAACACTCGTTGGTAGTAAATAAATGTTATAATAAATGAATGAATATATACAGTGTAGAATATTTATTGTTGGTGATTATTTAGTGATTGAGTTATGAAGATAACTGAAGTAGGTATATGAATTTAAGTTGTAACTATACAACACGTTTTATATGTTTGTGCAGAAGCTTATTGTCTATCACTGTGTATTGTATGAATGAAGTAACTATGTAACTCACTAATTTTTACCGTGGTGTGAGTGGTGGTGCAGGTGGTGTGTTGACTGACGTGGCGTCTGTTCAGCAAGCACGCATGATGACCTCAACTTCCCACACTGGTAGCTGTGGTGAGTGAATGAGTAGCGATGAGTAACTTGAGTGAAGACGAGTGAGTAAGATGAGTTATGAGTCGTGTCTCACTCTTCGTTTGTTTGTTCCCTTTATTCTATGTGGAAGTTTTCTCGGTCCTTTTCTCTAGTGATTTATTCGTTGTGGGATGAAGACTGCCGCTTCTTGTAGGTGCGTGTAGAAGATTATACAGACGACGTAGAGTTGTTAATTGTAGTTGATTGTAGATGGTTGTAGTTCGCTGATTCGTCGTAGACTCGTAGACTATTTGCACTGTAGGCTGTATTTTGTAGGATTCAATGTAGAACTGAAGCTAATCTTGTAGTCTCGGTTGCTTTTGTAGAAATTTGCTTTTAATTCGGAGATGATGTCCGCAGATTTGCTGGTTTGTCGTTAAGCTACTTGCAAGGCGTCGAGTGATCTCTTGACCTCTGCATCAGCGTAATGATCTGGGAGACGGAGGGGGCATGATGGAGAGAATACTGTCAGGATCTTATATTTTTAGTTCTTTTCAATCTTGATATTTTGTAGGAGTTTAATGTTGATTCGTAGACGAGGTTCGTATACGTTCGCTGCTACCAAATGTCATAAAGACTTTGTATCATAAAGCAGCGACTTTGTATTTGCTTGTAGAGAAGTATATTTTAGACTTGTGGTCGAGCGGCTTTTATATCTTGTAGTAGTTTCCCCACCAGATGTCATGTAGTGACGGGAGAGGTAAAGAATAGTATGGGACTATTTTTATTTGTCTTGGAAATATTAAACAGGTATAAGAGTATAATTCCCGGGTAGCTACCTCCCTGTCTCGCTATCTCTCTCTCTTTCTGTTCTAAGGCTAATCTCCGTCTCGACCTCTCTCTAGGGTCGCTTGTCTCCTTCTCTCTAGCCTGTTCGGTGGCTAATCTAGGTCTGAGCTCTCTTTCCTAAATTCTGGTATAGCAGGGGTGTGTCACATGTGTTCCTCGTGGGTGTTTGTTCACGAGAGGACTGCTGACAGCTAACTGCATCATCTCCTTACTGGCCGCTGTCGTCAGCTTTCCTCAGTGTAAGCATGTTTAGCATTGCTCGATTCTCGCAGACACAACACCTTCTCATCATTTGACTTCCTGCTTCTATCTGTCTCTCTATCTATCTATTTATCTATCTATCTAGTATGATTTGCAATTATAATATGGAGACCTACCACATGTGTGTGTGTGTGTGTTCTTCTAGATGGTCTTATTTTGTGTAGGTTCCCAAGGTGACAACTGTATGCTTTATGAGACTGGCTTGGAGTTTGCATGTTTGCGTGCGTGTTGAGTGAGTTGTGGGCGTTTCTGTGTTTTGTGTATGCATGTATGTAAAACTTGTCTGTTCTTACACATGACCATGTTTTGTGTACGTTCCGATGGTGACAAATAAATAAGTATACTTTATGTGTCTGGCTCGGTGTTTGGGTGTGTTTGCGTGCGTGTTGAGTGAGTTGTGGGTGTTTGTGTGACTGACGGCTGACACCCTGATCACAAAGAGGGTGGCCTAATGTGGGTGTGGTTTACGGGTGGCCAGTTGTGTTTTGTGGTTGGCATCGTCCGGTGTTTGAGGCAATTGGGTCGTTTTGGTGGGGATGGTACCGTAGTGAAGGCATGACCTGCCTCTGACCCCTGTGCCACCTGCTTTATCCATTTGTCTCTAAGGTCGTGTTTTTCTTCACACAATTAACCGACAGTTTTAGTCACCCATTATAGTCTACTCCAATGCTGAAGGAGGTCACTCATTTTAGGCCTATTTCAAACTCTTCCATTTGGAAAAGTCTGCCATGTGATCCATAAAATCGTGTAAACATAGCCAGACTAATATAGAAAAGACTCAGCTGCCTGTGTAAGTGGCTAAAATAGGTGGGAGGGAAAACGAAGGCAGAAGCTTGAGATTGTGCACCTGTGTGACACTGTTGTTTGGTGCTTGTGATACACTAGTGAGGGATACCTTGCTGATGACCTGTGTATGACCTGCTTGTATCCTGCCTGTAGTGATGACCTGTGTATGACCTGCTTGTATCCTGCCTGTAGTGATGACCTGTGTATGACCTGCTTGTATCCTGCCTGTAGTGATGACCTGTGTATGACCTGCTTGTATCCTGGCTGTAGTGATGACCTGTGTATGACCTGCTTGTATCCTGCCTGTAGTGATGACCTGTGTATGACCTGCTTGTATCCTGCCTGTAGTGATGACCTGTGTATGACCTGCTTGTATCCTGCCTGTAGTGGTGACCTGTGTATGACCTGCTTGTATCCTGCCTGTAGTGATGACCTGTGTATGACCTGCTTGTATCCTGCCTGTAGTGATGACCTGTGTATGACCTGCTTGTATCCTGCCTGTAGTGATGACCTGCTTGTATCCTGCCTGTAGTGATGACCTGCTTGTATCCTGCCTGTAGTGATGACCTGCTTGTATCCTGCCTGTAGTGATGACCTGTGTATGACCTGCTTGTATGCTGCCTGTAGTGATGACCTGTGTTTGGCCTGCTTGTATCCTGCCTCTTTGCCTCAACACAATTGCTGTGACGGAAAACAAAGGAACGATAATAATTTGAATATTTTACTGACCCTTCTTTCTTGATGGTGATGCCGTGGTGAAGCGGTGACATGCCTATGAATTGAGTCTGACCTGCTTCCATCCTTCCTTCATGTATGCAACAAGTCAACTCTGGAACTGTCTTCCTCCGCCTGTTTTTCCTACTGCCTGTTGTATCCGGTCTTTTGAACCAGGCTGTCTAGGCATCTCGAACGGACCTTGAATTTGGCACTCTGTTATCGTGTTTTTAATTTTTCTTGGAACAATCTTGCTTGCTTCTGGCCTTTGGTTCCTTCTTCCTTGTATAAAAAACTTGGCATTATTTATTAAACCTCTGTGCTCAGTGGTTATAATATTGGGGGTAGGTGGGTTTGTCAAGAATACTCCCCCAGTATCCCTGCTTGTCGTAAAAGGCGACTAAAAGGGTTGGCGGAGGGTTAGTGCCCCTCCCCGGAAAACAGCTAACTAAAAAAACAAACAGTAAGCCTCGGACAAGGACTGACAGGACTGACCAAACGTTGACGACCAAGGACCGGACAAAGGACATTGCAATTGGAATGTGGAATGTAAGGGGAGCAAATGATGAGGTGAAAGAGAGAGAGATTGTCCAGGTGCTTGAGGATGCGAAAGTGGATGTATGTGGAATAACTGAAACAAAATGGAGAGGAGAAAGTGTGAGAGAATGGGAGTATGGATGGGGTATATGTGCAGGAGTAGGTGAGAATGAGAGGGCAAAGGAAGGAGTATGTATAGTTGTGAGTAAAAGATGGAAGAGGAGCATAAGACAGTATGGATCAGTTGGATCAAGGATTGTGTGGGTAAAGTTGAAAGTTGGAATACAAATGTGGGCGATTGTGTGTGTGTATGCGCCAACGCAAGATCGTGCTAGAAGAGTGAGAGAAGAGTTCTGGACAAATGTAGAAGTGTGCATGGAAAAGTTTGGAAGGAATGATAGAGTGTTTTTGATTGGTGATATGAATGGTAAAGTTGGGAATGTGAAGGTGGATGGAATAGTTGGTGAGTGGGGTGTGCCTGCTGAGATAGATGGGAATGGGAGTGCGTTAGTGGACATTTGTGCTGGGAGGGGGTTTTTGATAGCCAATACCCTCTTCAGGCATAAAATGATCCACAGGTATACATGGCGAGTGATGAGAAGGGTGGGTGGTGAATTGAGTGAAAGGAAGGCAATGATTGATTATGTGTGTGTGGATGAAAGGATGCGAAGATGTATATTGGATGCAAGAGTTTATAGAGGTTGGGGGAGTGGACTTTCTGACCACTACTTGGTGGTGGCCAGAGTTAAAGTTCAAGTAAGATGGAGGAATAGAAGAAGGGAAAGACGAGAGGAAGGAGTAGTTGCAAGGAGAGTGGAAAGGTTACAAGAGGATGAGAAAAAGGCAGAGTATAAGAGAGAAGTGGAGGAACGATTGGGCAAATATGAGTTGGAGCAGATGGGGGACGTGGAAGGTGTGTGTAGAATATTTACAGAAGAAATATGTGCAGCATGTGATGTGGTGTGTGGAAGGAAGAGAAGACGGAGGGGGTGCAAGGAACAGCGTGGTGGACTGAAGAGGTGAAACGGGCTGTGGCACAAAAGAAGAAAGCATACAATGAATGGATGAGAAATAGGGGCGTGGAAGAAGTTGAGAGGCGGAAGAGAGAGTTATATGTAGAAAGAAAGAGAGAGGTGAAAAGATTAGTAAGAGAGAGTAAGAAGAGAGTGGATGAGGAATTTGGAAGGAATTTGAGTGTAAAGTGGAGGGACTGTAAGAAAATGTTCTGGAAAGAGGTGAAAAGAGTAAGACAGGGTGGAAGTGGAGTTAGCAGGGGAGTGAAAGATAAAAATGGTAGATTACTAGTGGAGAAGGGAGAAAAAGTGAGCAGATGGAGAGAACACTTTAAGGAATTGTTGAACGTGGAGGATGAAAGTAATGCGAGAATACGTGGCTGGGGAATGGCTGGAAGAAGGAGGGAGGTGAGAAGACAGGAAGAAATCAGTAGGATAGAAGTTGTGGAAGCAATGAAGAAAGTTAAATCAGGGAAAGCCCCAGGAATTGATGGAGTGTGTGGTGAAATGCTGAAGCATGGGGGAGAGATAGTAGTAGAATGGATGTGGAAGATGTGCAGATTGGCTGGGAGGAAGGTAGACTCCCGGAGGATTGGAAGTCAGGTATAATTATTCCCTTGTACAAAGGAAAAGGGGAAAAAGAAGTGTGTGGTAATCATAGGGGCATTTGTCTTCTTAGTATAATAGGAAAAGTATATGGTAGGATACTTATTGACAGAGTTAGAGAAAGAACAGAGAAATTAGTTGGAGAAGAACAGGGAGGCTTTAGGAAGGGAAGAGGTTGTGTAGATCAGATATTCATTCTCAGATCTTTAGTGGAAAAGTTTCTAGAGAAGGGAAAGAAGTTGTATTGGGCTTTCATGGATTTGGAGAAAGCATATGACAGGGTGGATAGACTAGGATTGTGGAAAGTGTTAAGAATATATGGAATAGATGGGAAGTTGTTGAATGCTGTGAAGAGTATGTACGATGGTGCGAAGGCTGCAGTGCGTGTGGATGGTGAACTAAGTGAATTTTTCTCTTTGAAAGTTGGGTTGAAACAGGGATGTGTCATGTCTCCATGGTTGTTCAATCTGTACATGGATGGGGTAATAAAAGAGGTACAAGGTAGGGTAGTGGATGTTGGAGTGGCCCTGGTGAGAGAGGATAGTGTTTGGAAACTCCCTGTACTGTTGTTTGCAGATGATACCGTATTGTTGAGTGAAGACGAAGGGGAGCTGCAAGGCTTGGTGGATGAGTTTGAGAGAGTGTGTAAGAAACGGAATCTAAAGGTGAATGTAGGAAGAGTAAAGTGATGGTCTTTGAGAGAGGTGAAGTCAGTGAATGTACAGCGAGGTTGGATGGTGAGGAATTGGAAAATGTGAGTACGTTTAAGTACTTGGGTAGTGTGATGAGTAAGGATGGAGGTTTGGAGGGTGAAGTGCTTGAAAGGGTACATCAGGGAAGAAAGGTTGCTGGTTCTTTGAAAGCAGTGATAAGAAACAGGGAAGTGAGCATGGAAGTGAAAAAGTTACTACATGACAGTATTGTGATAACAACTCTAACGTACGGAAGTGAAGCTTGGACGTTGTTGGAAGGACACAAGTCAAGAGTGAGAGCAGTGGAAATGAGTTATTTAAGAGGAGCCTGTGGAGTCACATGGAGAGACAGGCTGACGAATGAGGATATAAAGGAGCGTTGTGGTGTTGATGTGGATGTGATAGGAAGCGTTATGAGGAACACACTGAGGTGGTTTGGCCATGTGGAGAGGATGGAGGGTCAAAGACTGACGAAGAGAGTGTATGTGAGTGAGGTGGAGGGGGAAAGAGGGAGGGGGAGGCCGAGGATGAGATGGAGAGATGGGGTGGAGAGGTATATGAGAGAGGGGGGTGTGAGTTGGGAGCAGGGGAGTGAAATGGCGGGGGACAGGGCGACTTGGAGGCGATTTGTTTGTGGCCTCCCCAAACGGGATTGAGGCGTCTGGCAATAGATAGATAGATAGATAGTTTTTTGGGCGATTGAAACGTGACCGTCTGAGTGCTGCGTCCTGGCACGTATTCTAGTCGGCCAAGGTGTCACGCAGGTACTACATCCAAACAACATTGTTTCTTCCCACGGGGCTTTATATTCCCTTCTGTGTTCTTAATGCAATCTGAGTTGGTATTAAAGAGACATAAACAGCGTGTATTAGACTAGTAAGGTGTAGTAAGCATAATGAATCGCAGTTTAGAGTATTAGAGAGACATCTTAGTAGACACAGTTTAAAATAGCCGCTCCCTAGTAATACGCGCCGCTCCACACCTTCTAGTTCCGGCGATTTTTCTATAAATATCGCTCAGTGCCATTGCTTATTAAACATCTGTGCTCAGTGGATATAATTTTCTGAACTAATACTCGAAATGCACCATAAAAGGAGTAAAAAAAATGACCAAACTATATGGGAACTAGTTTTCTTGGGAGATGTAATCGCCTGAGTGCTACGACCAGCACGTATTCTAGTAGGCCAAGGTGTCGCTCAGGTACCACATCGTAACGCTTTATTTCTCCCCACTGGGATTTAATATTCCCTTCTGTGTTCTTAATGCAATCTGAGTTGATTTTAAGGAGACATAAACAGTATACGTTAGGCTAGTAAGGTGTAGTAAGCATAATAAATGACAGGTAATAGTAACTGAGATTCCTTAGTAGACAGGTGTTATAAAATTGCCGCTCCCTTGTAATATGCGCTGCTCCCCACCTTCCTGTTCAGTTGATTTTTCCATAAATATTGCTTTTGTGGCATTTTTCATCAAACATATATGCCTAATTGATACAGCATTGCAAACTGATTGCATGAATACGCCAGAAAAGAGGCAAAAAGTGCCCATAAAGTGAATGGGAACTAGTTTCTTGGGAGATTGAGACTACCCTATAAGTGATCATGTATTCCTCCGCGTCAGTATCAGCGGGAAAAAGTGTTCAAATGTTGCACGTTTGACGCCTCTCGTATTTTTCACCAATATCTTGGGACATTTGCGTTAGATACGTGAAAACTATATATATTCAGTGAGCTTATAGTGCCGTGAAAAGAATATAGAAGATAGAGAAGAGGAAATAGCGTGAAGTTGGAGATACCGTGGCAGATAAGGTAAGACATTTGTGCGTTGATTCTTTGCGTATTCTCGTCGGCAGTGTAGGATGCCAAGCACTTCATCCTTAGTGGTTTATTCCTGTTTTAGCATAATGTGTGTTATTTATGTTACCTGTGTCGATGTTTATACGAGATAAAGAACATACGTCTGTATATACATAAAAACTTAATTGCTAAGGAAGAGGTGTTTAGAATGCCCAATAATGCTATATAGTTGGTGACTACGTAATAATAATAATGATAATTAATAGTGGTAATAATTATAATAATAATAATAATTATAATACGCTGAGATTACGCACCGCTCCCCTCCTTCCATTTTTTATTATTTATCTGGTGGTTTAGTGGGTAATTATGGCACTCCAATCGGATTGAGCCGGTGAAAGTTTATATCCAAGGGATGGTTGGGGTTTATTGCTCACGTAATGCCACTCTGGGATGAGTGAGACTTGTCACTCTTATCTTAAATGTCAGGACCAACTTGCCTAGCCCCGGGCTCCTACGCTTCTTATGGGGCAACGAAGGATTGGATGATGGATAGATGGATGGATGGATCATTTCATACAAGTAGCGCTAACGTGGCTTTTTTCTAATTAACTTTCTTTGCTCAGTGAATATAAAATTGCAGATTAGTATTTATATATAGGACATTCAGCACTGGTTACAGATAAATCAGAAATGTGTTATACTGATTATTGTTAGTACATTTGAAGACAACTTGAAAGCACACACACACACACACACACACACACACACACACACACACACACACACACACACACACACACACACACACACACACACACACACACACACAAGGTACTGGTGAGTGATGCCAGAGGATATAAAGTGGAAGGGGAGGCCATAAACCAGTGGTGAGAACGACACTGCCAGCCCTCATGCACTCACCCAGCCCTCACTGCCAGCCCTCATGCACTCACCCAGCCCTCACTGCCAGCCCTCATGCACTCACCCAGCCCTCACTGCCAGCCCTCATGCACTCACCCAGCCCTCACTCCCAGCCGTCATGCACTCACCCAGCCCTCACTCCCAGCCCTCATGTATTCACACAGCCCTCACTCCCCCCTCTGACCCCTCATGCACCTACCCAACTCTCACAGACCTACCTATCCCTTCTTGCACTCACACAGCCCTCCCTCCCAACCCACTTACACTCTCGCTACACTCATATATGTAGGAGTGGCCTCTCTTCGTGACGTATCAGGATAAAGTGAATTAAATGTAATCGAGGCGGTAGGAAGAGTAAAATAATAAAGACACCATTGTATTGATGGAGTAGAATTTGTATTGAGAATTGGTGGCTGTAACCTGTAGGGTACAGTTTAGTTACGATACATTCTTTTTGTTGGTGGCAGCCGATAGTGAAGATAATGTGAGTCACGAAAGGAACTGGGAAAGATAAGAGGGCTACCGATTTAAACTCAGTTCGTGGACGTCTTTTTCATTCTAGTCTTCGACACAACAATTTTATTCAACTTAGGGAGGACTTCTTGTAATGATGGCTTTAGTGAAGGCTATATCAAACCCCTTCCGGTTTGTAAAGCCTCTCCTGAGCTTAATAAAATCGTCTGGAGATAGCAAGAATAAAGTGATAGAGGTAATCGTACTGAAGGATGTGTTACTTTCTCTTTGTTGGAATCAGGTGATGGTGAAGATAATGTGAGTGAGGAGGGACGGGGAAATGATGGCGCCACCGGTTTAACCTTTGCACCAACACTTTGTCATACACCGATGTAAGATAAAAGGAGGCGAGTAAATGATAGTCCTGTGTGATTAGGCACCAGGAGGCATAGGCCCGCCTGTTGCAAGCCAAGAGTTTTTCAAATTTATAATGTGAGTTGCGTTAACTTATACCTTATTTTTTTTTATCTCGTTGACTGGTTGGGGTTTTCAGATCCCATCTTGCGAGCCGAAATAAATACGGAAGGTGGCATAGAGTGATGAAAGGAATAACCTCTTCGCTGTGATATCGTATTTTATATTCAATTATTGTTACCATCAGGCGATTGTATTCATTTCTGGAGAAACAAGGACTGTAGGAGTCAGATACAGCCTTCATTAACCCCCTCACTACCATGGGGCTGTCATGTACGGAATAATATCGTCCGGTAACAGCAAGAAAAAGATAAAAACTACGTCACTGGATTCAAGGGGCTTTCGTGGCATACTTTATAACCCATTATGTGCCATAAGTGTCCCTCATGGTGAGGACAAGGGAATAACAGATTTTTTTTTTTTTTTTTTTTTGTGTCCGACTCTGGGCATAGACTTCACAGCGTGCATTCAAGGCCCAGTAGTCCTCCTACATACCATACACCTCTGTGCAAGTCACCACTTCGGCTCTAACACGCACCGTCCATATTGAATACATGCTAGGGCTGTCTCATACAGGACTGGTGTATTGGTATCGGCAGGTCTTCAGGTAGGTCGGTTAAGTATGATTTAATGAAATTCAGATCCTTAAACTGTTCGCTGCCCCAGCGGGGATTTGAACCTGGGTCCGGTAGGACTGTAAGCCACCTCTCTACCGACTGAGCCACCGCCTCCCCCCTAAATAAATATCTGAATATGGTGTGAGCAGTGAAAGTGTAGTGGTCAGGTGCGCGGTGATACAACACAAAGGGTACCGCTGAGTTACCATAGGCATTACTTTCCCTGTTGTTCAAGGTTGTGTAATGTGGTTTCTGTGCAGCGTAACAGGAAGTAACTGAGTTAGTTTACTCCTTGATCCAGAGACTGTCCTAGGTTACTCGTAATGGCCGGCTGGGTTGTTTCCGTTACACCCTGAAAAAAATACATTTCACATTGTAGTAAATGGTAACCCAGCAATAACGGGGGCAGGTGGTTGAGGGCGGAGTAGATTTTGTATGTGTGTGTGTGTGTGTGTGTGTGTGTGTGTGTGTTTTCCTTTACTGCCTTCCTAAAATATTGAACAGCCTCCTTAGTCGTTCATTGAGACGATCTGCTTTCAGTGTTGAAAGTTAAGACTGTTTTCTTAAATATACGTCAGTGAATAATTATGTAGATATGTTGCAAGCCAAGTAAAAGAAATGCATCAGTAACCCCTTTTTTAGGAAACCACATTTTACTCATATCTCCGGTAACTATAATGACGATCATTTTACTGGTGCCTGTTGGTCCTGGTAAGATGCCCCCTTCTCGTTAGTGGATGATTAACATGCCGAGTGAATATTACCTGCCTTGGGTTTAGTAGGTACGGTATTTGTTTTATTCTTTATCTGTAAATAAATCTGTCTCCTTCATTCTTACACACACACACACACACACACACACACACACACACACACACACACACACACACACACACACACACACACACACACTATCATTTAGCAACTCCAGTATATTGCATTATCACACCGTATGTGGATTCCTTAATCATTTTAAGCAGAGAACGCTGTGTGTTTTTTTCACAAACAGTTTTATTCAGTTTAGTGAAAACTTTTCATCCTGTAGGTGTTAGGTATAGCCTTCATCAACCCCTTCATTACAAGGAGTCTCTCAGGTTTAACTAAATCGTCTGGAAGTAGGTAACGGGAAAAGCTGAAAAATACGTCACCGGGTTCAAAGAGTTATACAAAGGAATTTTACTCAGCCGTGGGATGCACTGTACAGTAACACGACAGCCAGTGGGCGTCTTTTTCCTTATATTTCTGCTACCACTTGATTTTTCTTCCTTGGAGAAACTTTCTGGATTTGTAGGGGTGAGTTGCAGTCTTTATTATCCCTTTCATTACTAGGGTATTCTCCTGATCGGAATAAAATCGCGTGATGTCATCAAGCGGAGAAAACATTACGTCCTCAGGTTAAAGGTGTTAACCAGCCTGTATGAGCAGACATGGATGAAATATTTTAGTGTCTGTGGCATATAACACCTGCGTTTTCCCATTCTTCCCCACTGAACGGAAGGTCTCTGGAACTTTGGCTAAATCATCAGTAACCTGGGAACGCATCCTTGTCCCTCCCTTTTGACAGAAGACGTCTTTTGTTCTTAACGTTACACCTTTTATTCAGTTCATGAGACTTCAGATGCAGAGTAAGAGGTAGGGATGACGTGTGGTGTTGGGGATGGAAGGTAACTCGGGAGGATGGGGACAGGGTGAGGAATGAAGCGCCGAGGCTTGAGTGGGACGCGGGGCGAGGCAAGAATGTTAAGAAAAATGAAGCAAAAAAGTTTTCCTCCTTTCCATGAGGTTATCTTTAGAGCAATTTTCCTCGGTCCTCCTTTCCATCTGCGTACTATTTTGCCTTTCACAGTACAGTATGCAGTCACCTTAAAGTGAACGGATATTGCAATTAGTCCTTTATTATTTGGCTTTCTTTTTAGGAACGATTTTATGCAAGCCAGTGTTTCGGTTGGTACATGGAAACAGAATAAGGAGGTATAAGAGTGTGGCAGGGATGTTGGAGTTGTTCAGAGCGGGTTAGGAATGAGGCGGCCAGGCAGGGCAGTGGCGATCATCGCTGCGGGAATGTAGACTAGTGAGGGTGTGGCAGGGGGTGTAGGGCTGTGCAGGTCGGGTAAGGGATGAGGAGGCCTGGCCAGGACGGCAGTGTAGGCTATTGAGGGGTGTCAGGGCTGTGCAGGTCAGGTAAGGGATGAGGAGGCCAGACAGGGGTGGCATTGTAGACCAGTGAGGGTGAGATGTAGTGGTAAGATAGCGTGGCTGGTCGGCGGTGGCAGACGCATGGCGCTGATCACCAATCAAGATATGTCATTTGCCAACAGTCGCCACAGACCTTTGTTATGCCGGGGATTATCACATTGATGATTATGATGAAAAATGATATAAGGAAAAAAGCTTATAATTTACGTTTATTAATTGTCAAATAGGTGTCAGTTATGGTCACATAGGTTCAGTAACATTAATGGGTGTTGTCACATGCCTACCTGGTATGTATTCCAGTTGTATGACAGGTTCTTCTAAGGTTAATTAGCCTGCAAGCATTGAAGAACGGATATCAGAATGTAATATACTGTTAGTTACCTATTTTTCTTAATTGCTATGAATGTACGGTATACGTCCTAATGGTTGATAGCAAAAGTATAACATTTATAATAGCTTCAGAATGTGTAGCCTGCGTGTGTGTTATATGGTATATCAGATGTGATATGACATGTTTACCAATACTTTTATTGAAAGAGAATTACATTTTCTTCTGTCATAACATCTCCGTTATATCCAGACTGACCATAGTTTGTAGTCAGTTACGTGCTGTAGTTATGCATGAAATCTGGGCCTCTTGTCTTGTTTTGTTTACCTTCAGGCGTGACGTCATCAACATGGCCGACCACGCCCGGTAGCCCGCCTCTCTGCCTCCCTCCCCATCCATATATGCAAAACGTCCTTGTTCCTCACCCACCGCCACACAACTGCTTCGTTAATTAGTTCTGGTGAGAATGGAGTTACCCGGCGGGTGATTGCAGTCTCGTTAATAATGGTGCTGTTAAGTACGGTGGTTGGTAAGCTATCCCATTAGTTGAATAATGTGGTGTGAAGATACCAAGAATAAAACAAGAAGACGTTATCGAACTTGTTGTTTTAACTTAAGTACAGTGAAATCTTGCATTGAAGAGACCTCTGGTAGTGATGAAGTTAATGGAAACTGATACTAACCCCCTCACTCTGAGATGGTCTTTTGTAGGTTGAATAAAATCATGTGAGGATAGCTAGCAAAAGAAAGAGACGTCCTTGGTTAGAAGGGTTTAGGTGCTTGTTGAGTGTCGTGGCCCAGTATTGACGTGTTATATGCAAATATAGGTGCTAGGGAGTTTAAGCCAAAGGTAATATTTACTTGTATGTATCATGTGGGAAAATAGGCTGATAAGGATGAGGTGCTGTAGAGGTGACGAGAATACTAACCTGCCATTATATAGAAATAGTAATAAAGAGGTGCTGTAGGCTCTTCCATCTGCAATAACAAATTAGCAAAGAAGAAATGATAGAGTCTCCTATGCCAAGCAGAATATGGCCATTGTCGTTTGGGTGGTGTGGTTCGGGTGTGGTTGTGGTTTGGTGTGGTGTGGTTTGGTGTGGTGTGGTGCGGTATGGTGGACAAGGAAGCCAAGGATCCACCCCGGGCCAACTGCGGTCCTGTGGTTTTGGCGGAACTGATGTGGCGGTATTGTGGTCTGATAATGGAAGATGTACGAAGATATGATTGTGGATACTGCTGGTGGCTGAAAGAGAGAGAGAGAAACTCTACTGTAACCTGGTAAAAGAAGTATGAGGATATCGCCTGAGGTTGGTGCCTTCGTGGATCTTCTTGGTGGTTGGTGTTGAGTGAATGAGGCTGAGGGATTGTTATTTTCCTGTTAAGCATTCTGCTAGCTGAATATAATCGATATAATCCTCTGTGTTAGTGTTTGTGCAGTAGTTAAAATGAAACCGTGTGTGTGTGTGTGTGTCAAGATAATTGGTCTGGTTTTCGTGGGAGTAAAATCTGTAACCCAAGTCGTCAGCCGCCATTTCCGGTCCTACGGTACCCTTTTCTGTTTTAGGATTTCCGTTGCATGAAATCGTCTGGTGCTGGCTTGAATAAAAGGCGTGAATGTAAAAAATGGATTAATCAATACATGTTTGGTATATATTTCCCCTCACTGTCACAGTTTCCCAGTCGAACAAAGTCGCCTGGCGTTAGGCTAATTAAATATATACTTGAATGAATAATAAACACAGGAAGGGATAAGAAAATAGCACTCCGGTCGTTCATCTGTATTTCAGGACGTCTTCAGGGTGTACGAAATACAGACGAAAGCTCCGTATCCCATTTCTTTCATCTCATCCTGCGAGTATTAGTCATCGTATTTATCACGTGCTCAAGCAATAATTTCTCTACACACTTGATTGTGACGAATGGGTTATTTAAATTAGGATATTTTATAATTTAACAAGTATTCTGATGTTAGCTTAATTAAAAACTACCTGTATATGAGGAATGGCTTAATCATTAGTCTAACAGACTACCAGACTGTGAGGAATGGGTAATCGAAATCATTATAACCCTTTGATTGATCAGATATCTCTCAGCCTTATAAAATCGTCTGGTCTTAGCCTGAATGAATACACGATTGAAACTGGTTAATCGAGATAGTAATTAACTCACTGCTGCGATTTCACTCACTAGAATAAAATCGTCTGGAATTGGTCTGAATAAAATACTTAAGTGAATGGGCTAAAGAGTAATTAGAAATGCAAGGAATGATGAGTATTTTATAGGGAGAATGAAGTGTTATGCAAGGGTGTGAGGGAGAGAGGAAGGGAAGGAGCAGGTGGGCAGGCAGACAGGCAGGAAGTGGCATAACACGAGAAAATTTGGCCATAAAGGTCCTGGTCGGTGGTGAAGATCGAACTGGTGTTGTTGGTATGAACGTGGCTGCAGGGTGGGATGGGGTGGGGGAGGGAGAGGAGGACAGGGGTACGAGGGCGGGGGAGTAATGGTTGTAGGAGAATGGGAAGGAGGGATGGGGGTGACAGGGAAGGACCAGCGAAGTATTTTTAACCACCAAACTACGAGGATACATCTTTTACAACGTGTTCTTGTTATATTCAAACGATCTCATTCAGTTTAGGAGACTGAAGCGGTTAATGAAGGATGTAGCTAACTGTTCCATTTCGTAGGAACTTCAGAGGTTATTAAAATTGTCTGGAGATTGCCAGAAAAATAATGCGTCCTCGGGCTGAAGGAACCAGATAATTATAACAGACTTTTCAGTAAACAAGAATCCATGAAGATAATAAATATTTTTGGTTGTACTTGTAAACTCGTAATATTCTTTTAGTTCGGTCTTTCTTGGGATGAGCCAAGCTGGAGGGTGGAATTGGGTAGGAGGAGGAGAGGGGAAGGACAGGGAAAGGGAGGGGAAGGGCAAGGGGCAAGTGGCCAGGGTCCGAGGGCGGGGCAGTAATGATTGCAAGAGAATGAAGGAAGGGGTGGGCGTGGTGCAGGGAAGGACCAGGGCCGAGATGCACAAAAACTTATGATCATTTCCCTGCCGTAACTATCATTTGTTTTTGCAGGAAGAACGTGGGACGCGGGATGATATGCACACTTGTCCTTCCTGCACAAAAAATGTTAGTTGTGGCAGGGAATTAATCGTAAGGAAGAAAAGGGGGTGGGAGGGGCTGAGGGAAGAAAGTAAAGTTGAAACAAATAGTGAGAGAGGAATAGGGTGCATGGGTAAGAGAGTGAGGATGTGAGAGTTGGTGGGAGACTCGGAGAGGAGAGCAGGATTTAGGTAAGGCCAGGGAGGAAGGAAAGGGGCGGGAGAAGACTGAGTAAGCAGGATATAATTTACATGAGTAAGATAAGGAAGGAAAGAAAGGGGTGAGGGTTGGCTGACTACGGAGGGAAGGATTTGAGTAGGGAAAGGGAGGAAGGAAAAGAGGTAGGACGAGACTCACAGAAGAGGATAGGATTTAAGTAAGGTAATGGAGGAGTACAGGGTGAGAAGGGTACTTGAGTAAGGGAGAAAGGAGAAAGGGAAAGGAAGGTGAAAGAACTGAGGGAGGAGAGTAGGATTTAGGTGGAGGAGAGAAAGAAGGTGGAATTGGCCAAGTGTAGAAAGGCGGATTGAAGACGAATGTGATAGAGGAGTAGTATGCATGGATGAGGGTGAATGGATTGAGGTAAGTCGAGGGAGGAGTGTGGCACATGGGTAAGGAGGGAGTGAGCGTAAGGAAGGGGTGGGGGTGGGGTGAGGGGTGCATGTACTCCCCTACTCCACCAGTTCACCTTGGTAGTGAAATGGGTGGTGGTCGTCGCCGCTCCAGGGGTCGTGTCTGAAAACCTGCACAGTAATGTTGCTCTCGTGGCTCATAATACACAACTTCCTGCACTATAACAAGCCTTCAAGATCTTCACACAGTTTTTAGCCATTCCGACACGAGGGTTTAGGTCAAGTTTTTGTGGGATTGAATTAAAATATGTATCTCTTGTGATTTTTTAACACCCTGTCTTCAGTTGGCCTCAAAAATTGAAAGAGGCTTGCAAGAATAACATACAAAAATCATCGTGCTGAAGGGATTAATGTATATTTACATCAATTTTAATTTTTCCTTTTATGAATCATGGAAACCGCACGACTGTTTATGTTTGAGTTTGCCAACCATCTATTTAACTTAACTAATTGTTCGATTAAGTTGCTGTCTTATGCGACCAATATTTTTCCATGAAAAGTATTTTTTTTTTACCTCTTACTTTGATATGCGATTAAGTTGTTGGAATCGGCTACGACTTTAATATTTCTGTTCTCCAAGATTATATTATTTTAGTCTATCATTTATGAAAATTGGTAAAGTTGTTGATATCCCTTCCTTTTTTATGTTTTTTAAACCTCTTATTTATACAGCTTGGTTATATTATATTAACCAAGCAGATACAATGTGTCGCAGTTTCTTATAATATTCACCAAACATATGCTGCTTTGCCTTTAGGAATAGGTTGATGAACTCTTTTGTAACACAGAAGCAGTTTTATGTGAGACTCCTGTGAATGTTGAGATGTCATTATGTAAATTGGATGGGAGAGTTATGTTTGTATTTGTACAGGGATGTGTGCAGGTGTGTTTGATAATGCGTACATACTCTTGTGTATGCTTTTGTGTGTGCGGGTAAGCATATGTAAGGTGTTTTAGAGAGAGAGAGAGAGAGAGAGAGAGAGAGAGAGAGAATTAGTCTTGTGTGGTGAAGAATGAGGAGGGAGTCTTTATAATGGAGTGCAGTTTTTAAAATTATTTGATATTATGGCATATTGTGCTGGGTAATTAGATAAATATGGGATACCCCCTAATGCAATGTAACATAAACTGTCAGGGTCATAGTTTGTGTGTGTGTGTGTGTGTGTTTGTGTGTGTGTGGTGCTTTGCACTGCCTTTCTGTTTAATATTTACGGCTATTCCGACGTGATGCAGGTACGGGGTCGACCTGTACTCCTGTTTTGTGTATTTGTGTTTGTGTAGTCGTATGTGTATAAATGTATATTCTATGCATGTACAGTATACCCCACCCTTCTTCATCACACACCCTATAATGTGTGGATCTCTTCAAAACGGTACAGTGACTCAGTTAATGAGAGTGAGTGAGCGGGAAACGTACTGTATTTTTGCCACTGTGGATGTGGCAATAAGTATAAAAATTAATTTATTAGTAAATATTTAGAAAACAAAAATGTAGGAATTCACTCATGTCTTCAGTTAGCCACATAGTTCGCCGCAGCTAAGTTCTTATATCGTAACTCGCACCAGGCCTTCCTCTCCCCGACAATAATGTTGACTTTGGCTGCCATAGTTCACCTAAATTGTAGCATAAAAAGAAAGAAGAAACACGTCATCGTAGTGAAGGGGTGTGAAGTGTCCCTATTAAAAGTTACTCCCCATTCCCCTGCCCCGAACCCCCCCCCCCTTCCTGTCCTCGTACCCTGCTAGTAATTTACCCCCTGGCCAGACAACCACGGCCTTGAGTGGCGTAATTCAGCCTAATGTGGCAGTGGTAAGAGTCACAGTGTGTGGCCCCAGGGGAAAGGGAGGGACCACCTTAGTTGTAAATATCTGGCCATTGTGTTATCCCACATTCGCCGATTGTCGTTGTCACGTACTGGTCTTTGCCGTACTAGTCTGGTCTTATGTGCTGTAGAGATTATTATTTAGACCGAAGTTCGAAAAGAACACTGCAATATGGTTGTAACTGAATATTAAGTATGCGCATTATTTTGTCACCCCACATTTACATATCATCATGCCTACACAGTCTACTCTTGTGTCGTGGAAACACAAAATGAAATAAAGCACTGTAGTATGTAAATAATTGAACTTTGTGTTGTCATGGGTCGGAGATATGGTGGCTGTGTGCTCTTCAGTGTCATAGAATAGGCTATCCACATATTCCATATAGGCACTGCCATTGTGTCGTCATTGCACATTCTCAGATGTCCTGGCTACACTCACCTAACCAGTCCCGGGTTCTGTGGAAACAAAAGTTAAGGTAGTGTTTGTTATAGAACGTTGTACCAAGTCCTGTCAATAATTGAACACTGAGAACGCACATTTGCACGTTGTGCTGTCGTAGCTTGCCTTGTACGAGTAAGTCTGGTCCCCTGTAACAGGGTATATAACTTAGGCCGAAGTTTTAACATTTAATTTCATACAAAGTAATATTAGTGAAATTCTAAGTAACTGAACATCTGCTAGGCCCCTTGTAGACTGACTGATTGCAGTACACCATCAGGTCGATTAAATACCGCTGTGAGAGAGGCCTTGTAGTCACCTCGCCACTGTGGGTGTAAAACATGCCAGTCCACCACAGAGTGTAGTGTGTCCATACTGTTTCCCACACCCTGACCCATTGCAATATGGTTGCAGTGAACTGAGTTAATGTGACCACAGTATTTGATAAGTATATGCATAATGACAATTATATATTTGTCAGCCATCGAGGATGAATCAACTTAAACTCACTGCTTCCCCCACAGCAGTGGCCGGGGTGTGGGAATCTGAAAGGAAACATCACAGTATGTGGTGGTCTCGCATCGTTTAGACTCACAGTGGCGAGGTGGTTACGAGGCTCGCGCTTTAAGGTGTATAATCGACTTGATGGTACGAATATACTGCATAGTAGGCGCTCGCTTATCCTTATGGTATTCTCTGCCTTGTGTGTGTAAGCCTGTGTAGAGGTCGCAACTTAATACAACGAGTAACTAAGTGCACGCATTGTATTCTGTTCTCCGGAATATGTAGTCCCGTGTGGTTAGCCATACAAACCAAAGTTAAGATTGAACTTTGGATAATTATGTCAGTTGTTGTTGTTTTGCGGCGCCAGACTCGTGTGGATGTGAACCCAGTGAATACAGACTGAAGTTTCCCATCTTTTATAGTCCGCCATCCTCCTTTCGTGGACAGGAAGGGGAATTGAAAGACATTTGTATAATGGGCAGAAGAGCAATCCGTTTGTCGGTGCCACCGCGTGACCCTCTCTCTCTCAAGCACCTGTTATATAAGTAAAGTGTGTGTGTAACTGAATAATGAATACTTACACTGTGTTGTCATTGCTCATATATATTACCATCTCTGATACCTCCTATCCTCTGCCAAATATGTGAAGTCCCCTGTACTGTGAAGACCATAGCTAAAATAATACTCGACTAAATATTATAGTGTTTGTAAGTAAGCGCATTGATATTCGCACATCCTAATGGTTAGGCTACACTCACTGTATTTTCTGCCATATATGTCTAGCCCTGTATCGTGTAGAAACTAAAGCTAATATGGAGCCTTTGTTACCTGATATACGTACCGCATACACACAAAGATAAACGTTGTGGAGTACAATATAAGGAGTTGTAATAATTTGATAGTAAACACCCAAATTGTCCTGGTAAGTTTAGGTATGTCTGCACTATTTTTTGCCCATTAGGCCATGTGTAGATGTCTGTGTTATTTAGACCGAACGGGAACCACAACTCTTTCCCCAGCTCTGTAATACACTGTTGTTTGTTCAGCTGTTCCAGGTGAAAGGAAAATGGAGAGGGTTAGTCAGCACTTTGCCACATCACGTACCCTGTCTCTTGTTGATATTTATTATTGTCCTTACCTGGTTATCCGTCCTTATAGTTATTGGTTCTCTCTCTCTCTCTCTTACACACACACGTCGTTTGTGATAATTTTTTCCCGTTTCCCGTTTCTTCTCTCGTGTAGTGTTGGCGTGTGTTTGTTCGCGTGAGTGTGTGTGCGTGTTTTGTGTGTGTGTTTACATGGGGTGTTTGCATGAGTGTGCGTTTTAGGGTTTCCGAAGGGCATACTGTGTGTGTGTGTGTGTGTGTGTGTGTGTGTGTGTGTGTGTGTGTGTGTGGTTTCGCCTTAATACCTTACCGGTACTGTTGTATGAGACTGCATGTTTATAGGCGGGGTGTCAGAAATAAAATGATGATGATGGTTATATAAGAACATAAGAAGAGAGGATAACTGCAGTAGGCCGGTTGGCCCATGCTAGGCAGCTCCTAGAAGGGTAACTGAACTACTAGAATGAGATAAGGATAGCAAAGAAGAAGTCTCTCCCCTGCCCTCCAAACCCTCCAGCCGAAGCCGGCAGGAAAAAGTCAGAAAGAACACCACTCCGTATAGAAAAACTGGCGTGGACATTTTACAGGAAAGTGTGAAAGGAGAATAGAGACTATCACAGTGTCACCTGAAAAGGAAAAATTATGAATTAGTATTGGTTATAAGATTTTCTTTTTTCTATATCCACCCCTTATTAGTCATATGCTTATCTAGCCTATGCTTGAAACTCTCAATGGAAGAGGCAGCAACTACTTTACTAGGTAGCTTATTCCCTTCGTCTACTACTCTATTACCAAACCAATTTCTACCTATTTCCTTACTGAAACGGAATTTTTCTAGTTTGAAACCATTATTTCTAGTTCTATCCTGTATGCTCACTTTAAGTACCTTGCTGATATCTCCCTTATTTATACCCTTCATCCACTTAAACACCTCAATTAAGTCTCCCCTTACTCTACGCCTCTCTAGCGAATGCAGACTTAGTCTTTTCAGTGTGTCTTCATATGACAGGTTCCGGACGTCATGTATCATTTTTGTCATTCTTCTCTGTACATTTTCTAACGAATTAATATCCATTCTATAGTAAGGACACCAAAATTGTACTGCGTAGTCTAAATGTGGCCTTACTAATGCTAGATAAAGTTTCATTATTACTTTAGATGATCTATTGCTCACGCTTCTCGAAATAAATCCTAGGACCCTATTTACTTTATTTCTCGCATTAATACATTGTTGCCTTGGTTTAAGGTCGTTACTAATCATAACTCCTAGATCTCTCTCGTATTCCAATTTGTTAATTTCTTTGTTATCTAAGCTGTATTTAGTATCTCCAATGGTCTTGCCTACGTTAAGTACTTTACATTTTTCAACGTTAAATTCCATTTGCCAAGTTTTAGACCATTTGGACAATGTATCGAGGTCTTTTTGTAAGTTATGGCAATCGTCAGTCGAGTTAATGATACGCCCTATTTTTGTATCGTCGGCAAATTTGCTGATTCTGCTATTGACTCCTAAGTCTAGATCATTTATATATATGATAAATAATAAGGGACCGAGTACTGAACCCTGTGGTACACCGCTAGTTACTAATCCCCAGTCCGACTTAGTTCCATTTATTAATACTCTCTGCTTTCGTTCTTTCAGCCAGGATTCTATCCATTTTAAGATATCGCCGTCTACACCGTGTGCTCGAACCTTTCTAACTAACCTTTCGTGTGTGAGCCTATCAAAAGCTTTACTAAAGTCCAGATAAATAACATCGTAAGCTTTATCGCTATCTACCGCCTCATAGACCTCCGAGTAGAATGACAAGAAGTTTGTGAGGCAGGATCGTCCTTGCCTGAATCCGTGCTGACTTTCGTTTATAAGATTAAATCTTTCTAAGTGTTCTTTAATCTTATTTGCCAAAATTGACTCTAACATTTTTCCTACTATTGACGTTAGACTTATCGGACGGTAATTCGACGCAGCTGATTTATCACCCTTTTTAAAGATGGGCACTACGTTTGCGGTCTTCCACGCCTCGGGAACTTCTCGTGAACTTAAAAGAGTCATTAAATAATGTTAAAAGTGACTGACATAATTCTTCTTTGGTTTCTTTTATAATTTTTGCATATATATCGTCCGGACCTGGCGATTTTTGAGATTTTAACTTATTAATGTCTTTCAATACGTCCTCCTTACTAATGGTTATTTTACTAAGAATATTTTCCGTATTCTCTTCGTAAATATTTGCTGCTTGAGGGACCAGGTCTAGATTTTCCTTGGTGAATACTGATATGAAATAATTATTTAGGATGGAGCACATTTCTTTACCTTCACTGGTAATGTCACCTGATTCTGTTCTGAGTGGTCCTATCCTATCTTTATTTTTCGCACGGTACATTTGATAAAAACCCTTGGGGTTTTCTTTTGATTCACTTGCAACCTTAATTTCATAACTTCTCTTTGCTTTTCTTATCTCCCTCTTTACTTCTCTATTTAAAATCGTGTATCGGTTACGTAAGTGTTCCTCTCCACGTTTTATTTTTCTATATATTCCTTTCCTTTGGCCTATGAGAGATTTTAATCTGTTGTTTAACCATCTTGGTTCTGAATTATTCGTTCTAAACGGTTTTGAAGGGATATATCTATCTTGGCCTCCGTGTATTATATTTATTAACTCGTTATACTTCTCACTGGTCGAACGTCTGTTTGGTACTGGAGCTGAGTTAATTCCCGTCACCTGGACTACATTCCTATCTACCACCTCCCCCCTCACAGACACCTGACGGACATTCCCACGTGTTTCCTGCCTCACACCTATGACTTGGGGTTCCCCACTCACCTGACATTGCCTCAAATAGCTAATCTCCATGTGGAATACCGTTCGAAAATAAGCTCTTAAGCCATCGAAATCTAGACGAAAATTAGGAACGGTGGAGGTATTTTCAGTGGAACAGACATCCCAAATGAATTTGAACTTAATTTCTTCATGATCGCTATTACCAAGTCGTCCACTAACCTCTAAATCACTAATGATATTTATTAGCTAAAACCAAATCTAGTATATTATTACCTCTGGTGGGCTCCCTGATATACTGATAAAGAAAATTATCTTGTACTACCTCTAGAAATTCCTCTGACTCTGCATCCCCTGTCTGATTTCTCCAATCTATCCCTGGTAGATTAAGGTCCCCTACAATTATTACTAAGCTGGACTCTGATGCTTTCCTAATTTCCTCCCAAAGGTATTTACTATCAGCTCTATTTAATTTAGGAGATCTGTAAATTGCTCCTAAGACTAATTTCTCCCTATTGTTACTAATTTCGACCCAGACACTTTGTGTCCCTATTTACTTTAATGTCTGCTTTATTGTAACAGTTTAATGAATCCTTTACATAAATAGCTACCCCTCCCCCCTTTCTTCCCTGACGGTTTGACACAAAAATATTATAGCCTTTTATCTGATATTCTGCTAAAAATTCTTGCGTGTCCGTATTCATCCAAGTTTCACTAATAACGGCAATGTCTATTTTCTCTGTACAAATTAAAGCCCTCAGTTCATCCATTTTATTACGTAAACTCCGGCTGTTTGTGTAGCACACTTTCAGATTATTACTAGTAGTTATGCCTTTACCTTGGCATTTACTGTTATTTATTTTGTTACTAACTGGGAAACTCTTTACTTTACTAATATAACATTTTTTTTGTACTATCGCTTATCGCCCTTCTATCATCGCTTGTTCTATCATCTATCATCGCCTGCTCAATTTGAGGTGCCTGAGTGGATGTATCTACACTAATGGTTGAACTTTTGTTCATAATTTTGCAAGTACTGATGCGTCTATCCAAACATGGTAATAATGATTTCTGAGTGTAGTTGCTGCAACTTCCTGTACACCTACTTCTCAACCTCGAAAAAATCCCTCCAACTCCTTATCTATCATTCTAGCTAAAACAGTAACTCCCTGCCTGCTAAGATGAGTCCCATCCCAACTATACAAGGCACTCCGTCCATAAAACCGGTCCCAGCTGTCTATGAAAGGTATTGCATTATCTTTGCAATACCTTTCAAGGCGGCAATTAAACCCTATTGCCTTGCTCAACCACTCTCTTCCAACCCGCCACCTGGGTAAAATACCAAGCACTACAGGGGTTCCTCCCCTCTCCCTAACCTTTTCTAACATCACCTTGTACCTTTGCCACAGTACCTCACTCTTACGGCTACTAATATCATTGCCTCCTACACTGAGGCACACAGTGGGTTTGTCACCACTATCCTTTACGATATTTGAAATTTTTTCTATCACATTAGCCACCCTGGCCCCTGGAAGACACACATGTTTAGCGAGTGGAGTATACATGGCCCTGTTCAGATATCTTACCTGGGAGTCTCCAACAACAGCAACATTTTTCTTACCTTTCTTGTTCTGTTTATACTTACCTGTACTGGAAGTTCTCTCACCGTTCTTCTCCTCTACTTCCATCTCTGCCTTCCCTTCACATTCGTCCCGTAGTGCGTCGAGTGCATTAGTGGTCTTAACTTCCGTTTGCTTCTTAAGAGTGAACTTCGTTGCACCCTTGTTAACTAGTGTCCAACCTTCAGCCTTTTTCTCTTTCTCCACCATCTCCTCCAACAATTCCCTCATTTGTGCCTTCTCCTGCCTGAGAATTTGTACCTCCCGCTTCAGTTCGAGAAGTTCCTCCTTTAATTCAAGGTAGTCCTTTTCAATACCTGCAGTGGGGACACAGCTCTCTGCCGAGGAAGACATTATGCACAAATTCACACAAGGTCGCACAGCACTATCACGGGTCACAACGGGTCACCACAACACACTAGCACAACACTTTCACGGATTACTAGCACAGCACTATCGCTGATCACTACAACACACTAACACAGATCACTAAAACACACTAGCACAACACTACCACAGGTCTCTGGCACGTCTGAGCAGACTGACCTCACGAGAGGTAATGGGACTTTGAAAATACGGTACTTGGCCTACCTAGAGTATGTCACCATGTACGTAATTAGTGCGGTACTCGTAATTAACCAATAAGTCACTGAGTACGAACTCCGTTTTGTACTTCATTAACGACAGGCCATTTTATTCATCTGAGAAAACTCTGGCCACTTTAGCCGAATTTGTACCTGAACATTTTTTTTTTAGTTCGAATTATTTTATTAAATTTAGGAGAGACATCGTAATGAAGGAAGTAACCTCTTCTTTACGATGACATCTTGCTGTATGCAGACGATTTTGTTCGTTTTGGTGAAGCTTCTAACCGGAGGGGTTGTATTTAGCATTCAACAACCTCTTTTACTGTGCGAGAGGGAATATCCTAGGCTGAATAAGTAGTCGTCTAAAGTTAGCTTGGAGGGAAGAAAAAAGGACGTTGTGGGGCTGAAGGTGTTAATATAAGAAGTGATTGAATAAATGTTACCATCTTCAGTTTAAGTTACACACCTTGATTACTTCGGTACACTTGACTATAACCTGTAACTGAGTCTCAGTGGCCTGCCTCTGAGCGTGATGTCGAAAGAGAGAGAAAGATGGAAGAAAGAAGTAAGAAAGTGAGAAAAGAAAAGAAAAGAGAGAGATATAGGTATAGGCTCCAAACGGTCGAAAAATGTGAAGTCCTAGTATTTAAATGCAGGTGTTAGGAGGAAGGGAGGTGGGACACAGTGACATTAGAAAGGCCAGAGTGAAAGTTATGATCGTGTTTGAAGGATCATACGCCTCCTTCCTTAACAGGGACTGGGAGGTGACCCAGTCTATAAGGCCCAGCACGGTAGGCGGAAAACTGGGCGGTAAATAAGAAGCCTCTTGGGGTCGCTTGTAATTAACACCACCAACACCTTGACTCGTAAACACACTTGGGATAAAGCCCCTGTCGCAGCTAAGGCTTGTTTGTACAGTAAGAGGGAGAAAAACGTGTAGAACGAGTGCTAAATCTACCATTGTCTCTCCGTCTCACAAATACAAATCATTTACAAGAGGAAAAGTAGGAGTATAGTTTGTCGAGAGGAAAATTATAGTCTGCCTGTCTATAGCCAGACGCCTCATCCGCGGAGGAAGTGGCCACGGATAAATCTCCACATTAGCCTTTCCTAAGCCATCAGGCAATCCTTCCTCCATATCACATCACTCACTGATATACTCCATCCTTCCACCTTATTGTTGGTCACCCTCCCCCCTTCTCTCTCTTCACTTCCCTTCCATAAACTCTCATAGTCTGTCTCTGGCTCCCATTCAATCCACATGGTCATACTATCTAAGGTTAGGCTTACGTCTACGTCTCACATACTTTCATATGTCACTGCAGTTATCGTGGTCCTATAATTGAAATGTTCTGATGGTGTGATAGTTCAAATAATTATCAAAAGTGAGTGCTATCGGTAAGTTCATTATTCCTATCTAGCAGCACACTAGGATTATTTTGGCCAATGTTCAGTCTCTCTCTCTCTCTCTCTCTCTAAGAAGCACTCCATTAACAGTAACTCATATAACTTTCCAAGGGCCATTATTGGACTAAGAATGTCATTATCACAAAGTTCAGAGTAATTATCATTAGTCAGTAAACTAGACGGCCTATTGTTACAGCGTCAACACCTGCAGTAATAAAACCAGCATTACAGTCTTCATCCGCTCCTTCAGCACTAGGGTTTATATTTTGTTCGTGATTCCACCAGATGATTTTCAGCATTGGTATGGAATAATCTGGGTCTTGAACTGGGCATTCTTTAATCCTTCATTCCGAGAGGTGGTCCCTGAGCTACGGTACCTACATAAAATTGTTTGGCCGTAACAGCAGGTAAATGAAAAATAATTATATATAGTGGGTTACTTACATCATCATCATCATCATCATCATCATTATTTTGCAGCCAGAACGTATTAATAGAAACAGAAACAAAAATAATTTTAATATGCACCGTATTTAAGAAGTAAAGAGAATAAATTGCTAAATGG
>NC_137059.1:7979048-8008714 GCF_032717465.1 Coenobita brevimanus
TATTTTTATTTGGGAAGACTTCCATTAGTGAAAGGGTTAGTTTATTGAATGCTTAAAGGAGCTCGTCCAGTTGGTAAATATTATTGTGTTTATTTTTGTCCCCTCCACACTGTTATATTCAGTTTGGGAGAGTGTCTTGCATTGAATGGATTGATGATAGTTGTATCTGTCTCCTCCAGTTGGAGAAGACTACCCTAAAGTGAATGAAATTATATCGTCAGGAGGCAAGAAGAACAAGATAAGTCATGGGATTGAAGGGGTTAACTCCACCACCTGCTTTTCTTTAACCTTTCACATTTCTCTTCTTTTTACTAATATTTCTTACATCCACCGTGGTAAAAGAGTATTTGGAGCTCACAAAAAACAGTTTGCAGATTTCTCTTACTTTTTAACTTGTCTCTTTTTACCTCATGGCACAACTGCACCGCTTCCTTAGTGTGAATGCTAAGTAGCCATGTGTGGTTGCATGAAATCCGTTGAACCCTAGTATGGGGTAGGAATGAGTCTCCTTGATTACTAGTCTTATCTTCCCTCCAGTCTGACTCACTTGGTCGTTAACTGATCAGAAAGGGGTTAGGGGTCTTACGTTATAAACAATTGCGCTGTATACGTGTTGTCGGTATAGCAACATTAAAGAAAAGCGTTGATGTCCAAGGTTTAGGTTAGTTCCGGTTAGGTTAGGTGTTTAGCCGAGAATTGTACAAAACTTTCAAGCCCTCCTAGACACTGACAGTTAAAGAAAATCCTTCAGTGCTGACTTAAATAAATAAATAAATTTTCCAACCGGAGTGAAAGGGTATTGGTCACTAATAGTTGATTTGTCTTTTGCAGGTGAGTGGACTGTGTTACCTGGGGAGGGAGCTGGAGGCTGCAATGCAGGTATTGTACACTCGATTAAAAAATATATATATATCTTTACAATTATCCGTCGTTCATTTTGAAACAGTGAACGAAAGGTATAAAAATTTTCTCCAGTAAGTACTCATAATTGTACATAGCCGGTAATTTAGTCAGTACGACATGAAGAAAGAACCTTATGCAATATGTGAAGTAAACATTTCATTCAGAAATATTCGCCTGAAGGAAAAACGCGATAAGCAACAGCGGTCAGTGTGAAACCATCGGTCACCTGTGTGCAGATGTTCTGTTGTTCGTGTACAGGAGTCTCTCTCTCTCTCTCTCTCTCTCTCTCTCTCTCTCTCTCTCTCTCTCTCTCTCTCTCTCTCTCTCACGATACATAGAGAGATAGACAGACAGACAGACAGACACATTTTTTTTTAACGCTGTAGCCTGGAATCATCATGGGTCCACTTCTCAACCGTTGAGCCACAGTTACTGATGTTTTTACAAATTAATTATTCATGGGTAAATGATAAACTGTAATTTCTCGTGATGGCTTCTTCTCCCGCATTTCATTCCGGCGGACACCAGATTAGTTTATTTAGCTGAGAGTAAGTAGTAAGGGTGTGGGAGTGTTTATACTGTCACCATTAAATGTCATGATCGGCACAACGCCAGTATTTAGTTCCAGCTAACTCCAGACGATTATATTCATCTGAGAATGAGTCAAAGCAGCCTGAATATTAATGGTGTCACCATTAACTCTCTCGTGGTTGGGATAGTTCTAGTATTCTATTCCATCTAACACCAGACGATTTTATTTGGGCAAGCAAACCTGCAGTCCCACTCCACAGCAGGAAACTCTGAAACCTTGAGCCTCACGACAAGTGCAGTTAATACCATAGTTAGCCTTTAAAATATTTCCGTAACAGTACCATAGTTGGGCCTAAAAGTAGTTGTCATCAACGCTTCTGATTGCCAGGCAACGTTTTCGCGTCGAACCTCTTATCCTCCTCCTCCGTCATCACCATTCTTGTAGAAAGAGACAGTGTTTTGCCAACACTGTGGAGTGGAAAAGGACGTCATTGTACTGATGGGGTCAACATCTACTCTGGCTTTTGTCTGTTTATGTTTCAGCTGCTTTATTTATGCTAAGTTTCCTCATCCTGTCTTTTATCATTCCTTCTTGATTGTTTCCTGTTATTTCCTATTCATGTAGTATCCTTGCCTTAATTGACTTCATTATTTTCCACCTTGTTCCTCCCTCTCAAACATTTCAGTATCATGATGTCTTATTTTGGTCTTGCTTTTATCAGTCGATTACCCGTATACTTGGTTTAGGAAAGACCTAGAAGGGGTTAGTGAAGGCTGTCTAATCCCTCCAGTCTGAAAAGTGTCTGTAAGCTGAAGCAAATCGTCTGGAGGTAGCAATAGAATAAGACGTCATGGAGTGGTTATCAAGTGCTCAGGCCTCATCCCTCGCTGCTTCTGGCGTCGTTCTTTTCTCATTTGTCGGTGTTTTGTCAGTCCTTCTGTTTTACACTTGACGTTTTTCCGTTCCTCTTGTTCCCATTAATTTCACTGTTGTCCTTTTCTTTTTTATCTCCTTTTCTTCATCCTTATCGCAATCGACTCACCTTTTGCACCCTCTTCTTTTGTTGCACTCAGTCTGTTTTCGTTCACTTCCATTTCCCTTTTAATCTGTTATGTTTCCTTCCTTGCCTGGTGTTCCTTTTTTCTGTCTTCTTTGGTTTTTTTCCCCTAATGTATCGTCCATTTATGCTGTTGTCCCATTGTAACTTGTTTTCTTGTACGTTATGTTTTTGCTTTTTTTATAATCCGTACGTGTTGTGCATTCATTTTCTCGTGTGTCGCTTCCTTCATGCGGTACTTCTCAACCCTCCCACCTGTCGCTTCCCCATCGCCTTTTACGCCCATCTCATTTGTCGTTCTCTGCACTTTTTTTTTTTTCCCTTCTCTGCTTACCTGTTTTGCTGTCATTAATTTCTCACTTTTCACCGCTTATCGCTTTCGTCTCACCTGTTGCTCTTCTCATTTGTCGTCATTTCCTGTTTTTTTTTTTTTTTACCTGTCTTGTTCGTTTCACGTGTTTTCAATATTGTCTCATTTCGTTGCTCGTTTCCCGTGTCAATATCTAATCGTCTTAATCTGGTCGATTCTCATTATTTATTTATTTTTTATTTTTTGGTACTTCTACTTCCTCCATTTTGTCCCTTCACCTATCGTTACATTTTCGTTTAGCTCACTTCTCACTCATTTTTTTCCTTTTCCGTAATCGGGTTCTCCAGCTGTCATCTGTATTAACCTTCTCTCTACGTTCGTCATTACGTGTCAGTCCTGCACCCACATTCACCTCCATCCACCCATCCACATTCATTTCCATACTTATCTGTGTCTGTCATCTGCACTGTATAGTTTCAACGAAGGAGAAATGATAGTAGAGGAATTTTATGTTAAAAGAATAACTATAGGTGAAGAATATGAGGAAAATTATAGGGAAGGGAAAACATGAAGTTGAGAGTTAAAGGTTATTGACCAAAAATCTTGTGAAAGGAGTGGAAATCTGATGTTCATTCAGTTGCTGGGAATGTGTTGAATATTTTACCTTCAGTCAGTGTGTTGGGGTTCGGGTCATGGGAGGCAATTTAATTTCAGGTTCCTATTTACCAGTCACTCCTCCACCCTCCTCAGTAACGCTCCTCTCCTCATCCTCCCTGCCCCGCCACACCCTGGGATGTGCCAACCAAACCCGCGCCGCCATGGGCCTTATGCTGCTGCCGGTGCCGTGGTTGTTTTGGCGAGGGGTGGCGGCGGGTCACTCGTGGAGGGGTAAGGCTATCGGGCAGGAGGATCCGTCGTGTCTGCTATCGGTTCATTATCAAAGCTGTTGCGTCGGCCGAGGGTGATCAGCCACGTCCCAGTGTTCCTCTGATTGACGCGGGTTCCTCTGTGGCTCTAAGTAAGGAGATGCTGGACTGCGTTGTTGGTTGATTGTGACTGCGAGGCGTGAGTGTTATATCAGAAGTTCTCCTCGAAGTTTGTTAACCCTTTGACTGGTAGGATTTCTTTCAACTGAACAAAGTAGTCTAGTGTTAGCTGCATGCTTTTCGTCTCATTAACTCTCCTCCTCTTACATACTGGCTGCCTTCAACCTCTGTCTCGTCGCCGCATTGTTGCATCTTTATCTCTTTTCTGTCGCTACTTCAATGGTCACTGCTTCTCTGAACTGTCTGCTTGCATCCCTCCACCTCTACGACGGGTGCGTAGCACTCGCGTAGCAACATTCTCTAATCCCTGTTCTGTCCTGCTCTCTAATTCATGAGTTAACCGTTACTCCCAGTCCTTCATGTATGCAACAGGTCAGCTCTGGAACTGTCTCCCTCTGTATTTCCCACTTCCTATGATCTCCAGTCTTTCAGACGCAGTGTTTCCAGGCATCTCGAAATGAACTGATCTTGAATTTGGCTCTCCTTTGTATTTTGTTTTTTTCTTGGAAGGAACTGTTTGTGGTCTCCTAGCCTTTGGTTTCTTCTTCCTCGTATGAAAAAAAATGCCGCTCAAGGGCTGTAAGTAAGGAGATAGTGACTTGTGTTTTTTCTTGGTTCTGGCTACTCATCACGAAACTTAGTTCAAACATTCTCCTCCAGCCGTGTGATACTGAGAATTTTGAATTAAGATTAATATTTTGTTTCTTTTAACCTTGTTCCTTGAGTGCTAAGTAAGGAGATGGACTGCGTTTTTAGTTTATTTAGAGTGTCTCTCTTGAAAGTTATAAACAAAAATACCGTGTTAACTCCTTTGACTGGTAGCATTTGTCTCGGCTGAACAAAATAGTAAAGTATTAGCCTGGATACAGTTAACTTATGGCTGAGTAAGAAAACGGTGGATTGCGTCGTTGGTTCAGTCTAACTGCGTGTCAGTAGTTGTATGACTGTTCTCGTCGAGCCCGTGGATCTCGCGAGGTTTCCCAGTGACAAGGGAAGTCGTGTGGGTGTAGCAAGAATTAAACAGACACCGTTAAGTCGTCCGGCGAGGTGTGGAGATTAATGAGAAACTGGAATCTTCTTGGTGTTGTGAGTCTTTATACTCATAAATGCAAGGAAAAGTACGTGACCTCATGTATATAATATTAATCCAAGGTGGTGCGTCACACAGCTGCCGGGTCGGTACATGAAATTGCCATTAAACTGCTTGACTCTCCAGGCTTGACGTTCAGCTGAGGTGGCACAAAGGTGAATATTATATTGTCTGGTATAGATCCTTGACTGGACCGCCAGACTGTTTTAGGAGAGAGAGAGAGAGAGAGAGAGAGAGGTCAGCAGGGGTCAGCAAAGCTTGGTGTTATTGTTGGCATTATCGCACCTTCGTCGTGAGTCTGTTGGTCAGGTGAACTGGCAGAGTGTGGTTGAGTGGTAGCACGAGTGGATCAGTGAGGATGGAGTGGCAGTGGAGGTGTAATGGCAGTGGAGTGGTGACGATAGTGGTAGTGGAATGGTGGGTATTGTACGGGTATTGGTGAAGGTCAAATGGTGGGGGTGGCAGGCATATCGCTGGTGACTGAGTGGTAAGAGACACATCGAGTATGTATTATCTTCTGCCGCTGCTCAGTAATAACTCCTTGTGGATGACGATGGGCAGGAAGTGTGGGGAACCTGTTTTGAGTTTAAGAGATTTTTAGTAACGAAAGAATTAAGATGAAATAAGTAATGGTGTATATATATGAACCAGAATACTTGAAAAACTCTCCGACAGTGAAAATGATCGTTTGAGGGTCAGCAAGTTAAAAAAAAAAAAAAAAAAACTAGTAGGATTCATGGGTTCAAGTGGCGTCAGTAATAAATGACTGTAGCCAAAGGATGAATCTCTCGTTTTGCCGATGAAACCTGTGTGTCTGTGAGGTTAGGTGTCAGGCGTACGTCAGGGGTAATGGTGGGGTGTGTGGGATCCATTAAGCCAGTAAATAGCCGCGGTGGAGTGGCTGCCTGGCGGCCAGAACAAAGAGTTGATTTGTGCTTCACGCTGCTTTATGGCGGAAAGAACGATGTTGACTCGAAACAACCAGTTTCACCGTCCGTTAACCTAACTGCCTCCAATACTTCACTGCACTGATCACCGATGATTTGTGCCCGCCTCTGTGTCACTATAGAACCTTGATGGCACAGTAGGTATTTATGTATATATCAGAATTACGTCGGGATTTTCGGGAACTTCATTGGAGCCACAGGAATACTATACTTGAAACTTGGTATTTTCAGAAGAACATGCATAGAGTACGATCACAGTGGCTTTCCGGTAAAGAAAATGGAGAGTAAATATATGACAGGTTAGGACATCATAAGAGATCCAGGAATAATAACGATTGGGTGTATTGGTGTTAGGTAGTGTGTGGATGACAGGGTTGTCTAATGGGGGAGAGAGAGAGAGAGAGAGAGAGAGAGAGAGAGAGAGAGAGAAATGTAAGGCTGATGAAGGTAATGGTCAGTAGTGATGTCAGTGGTGGGCAGTGTGGAGGATGTTGGGGGTAATGGCCAGTGATGTGTGGTGCATGATGGTGGGGTCATGGTGAGGCACAAGTCGTGTTTCCATGGCCACTCCCACCTTCCCTATATGGTCTGCTTCCGCCTTTTCCTCAGCCACTTCGAAAGAAACGTTTATGATGTTACCCGTTTATGATTGGGATAACTTTATTATTTTATTCCGACTAACGTCAGACGTTTTCAGTCACCTGAGAATGAGTTATAAGTACCTCGTGTTAGTACTGTCACCGTACACATTTATGATTGGGACTGCTCTTGTATATTGTTCTGGCTAACACCTTATCATTTTATTCAGCTGAAAGTGAGTCATAAGAGACTGAGGGTGTTAAAGTACCACATTTACAAAGGGATGTGGGAATGTAGTATATGTCAGGCTGCCTTGCGGTTGCAACTTCGTTCTGCCTTCAACACTTCCACTGTCACTAATTCTATACCCGTTAAACTTCCTCCTGCGAATCTGTGAAGTTGAATATTAAACAAAGTACAACAGTTATAAAAGGATGTGGAAATGTAGTGTATGCCACGACTGCCTGGAACTGCAGTCAGGTAGATACAGTTTTCAACACACCTTGCTGCTGCTATTATTACCATCACCTAAAAATTCTCTTTAAGAAACTTTTACATTTGATAATAAAAGTGGTGCGGTTATCAAGGGAAATGGGAATGTATTGTACAGGTATGTCAAGACTGCCAGAAGTTGTAACCCCGTTCAGTCTTTTATTCACCTTCCACCGCCACTAATCCCATTCCCTAAATTATTCTCGTAAGAAACATCAGAGTATCACAATTATCAAGGGATATGGGAATACATTGCTTGTCATGACCGTCCCGCGTTACAACTTCACTCTGTCTTTTCATATTTTGTCACTCCCATCAGTTATATTTACACAAATCTCCTCATATTTTTTTAAATGTGATATCAAATAATAATCGTCATCGTCGTCGTCATATTCTGCAGACACATGAACACAGAGGCCAGAGATGAGAGGCGTGGGATATGAGGTGTGAACACGACATGATAACGTGGTGAATGAAATAAGCGGACCGAGAAAGGGAGTGGCTGGGTTAAATGAAAGTGGAGATAAACGGGAAAGTAAGTGTGTGTGTGTGTGTGTGTGTGTGTGTGTGTGTGTGTGTGTGAGAGAGAGAGAGAGAGAGAGAGAGAGAGTACGAAATTGACAGTGTGAGAGTGAAATAGGCAAGAAAGAGAAAGATACGAGCGTTAAGGTGAGCGAGGATGTATGTGAGGTGGAGGGCAGGGCAGGGCAGGTTTGAGAATGAAGACAAGGGAGGTGTGAGGGCGGGGATAGGGCACGGAGAACAAGGCAGGGCAGAGCAGGTGTGAAGGGGAGTGAGGGCAGGTTGGGCGGGGCTGGTATGAGAAGGAAGATGAAGTAGGGAAAGCAGAATTTAAGAGGTGGAAGACAGGGCAGGGCAGATGTGAGAGGGAAACAGCGGTCGAAGAGGAGGGCAGAAAAGGACTGGTTAAGAATGAAGATGTAGTGGACAGAGCAGAGTTTGGGAGGTGCAGGGTGAGTTCGAGTAGGGCAGGTGTGATGAGGAGGCAGGGTAGGGTAGAGTTGGTGTGAGAATGAAGAAAGAATAGGCAGAGCATCGTGAGAGGTGCAGGACAGGGCAGTTAAGGTAGGGCAGAATAGGGTGAGTGAAGACAGGCCATTAGAGGACATGGTTGTTGTGAAAAGGAGGAGCAGGGCAAAGCAGGGTAAGGCGGTTTAGAAGAGTACAGGGTAAGGCAGGACAGGCATGCGTGTTGAGAAAAGTGAAAGCTAAGGCGTCATAACAGGTGCGAGAATAAAGAACTGGGCAGAACAGGTTTGAGAATGAAGTTGGGTATGACGGGGTGTGGCATGACAGGCTAGGACAGGTTAGGTCAGGCCAAGGAGACATACTGGGTGCGATTATGCAGGACCGGACAAGGCAAGTTTGAGAATTGAGCAGGGCAAGGAAGGGTAGGGCAGGGTAAGGTAAGGCAAGGCAAGGCAGGGAAGGGGAAGCAGGGCAGGTGTGGTTCCGATGTGGGGGTGGAGGAGCACAAAGAGAGGGTCAACTGAACCGTGTTGGGATGATCTGATTGGTGTGGCTGTATTACCTGAACCTGGACTGGACTGGCGGCTCTCTGTTCGAGGAGTACCGGCCGAGACATAGATGAAAAGTTTGAAAGAGGACCTGCCTTTTCAAGATCACTAGAGTTATACCAAAAATATTTACGGTCGTATTATAAAATCACAGAGGCAAAGGTGTGTGCAAGCCTGAAATTTCTGACGCCTTGGTAGAACAGTGGTTGAACTGTGGTCACGCGAAGTCGTGCAACGCACCACGGCCTAAATTATTTTTACTGTGTAGCCAAGCCTTGGACCCTCGTACGTCCCGGGTCCTGTGGGGCTCCCCAAAAGTGAATTAAAATCATTGTTTGTTCCCTCAGATTTATGGAACAGGTACCGGTATAAGCAGTAGATATGGTCAGGCTGCATGACACATTTCAGGACTCTTTCAGCGTTGAGGTAAACTTAACGTGCTTTACTCAGGAGTGCTTCCACAAATGACTGTCAGGAATTTGGTGCTTGCCTGGCCCGTACATTCCTTCTCAGAGTCGTGGTATATTGACAGCTAGTTCCCTGTTACCCGTAGAGAGATGTAAAGGGGCCCTAGCGTTTTTGCGTCTTCCAGGCTTTGGTTCTTCCCTGTTTATAAAACACACCGGAATAAACATTAAAAAAAAAATAATCATGTAGACAATAGCCATAAACCCATTCAGCATGGATTTGAATTGATTTCTATGTTGCAGTTTTCCTCACTGTATTACATTTACCATCACCCAGGAGGTCTTGAACTGACCGGCCCCTTTCATCCCCTGTCCTCCATGTCAACAACCACACCACGGTTGTGGTGGAAAAATGTGTGCGTGACTCCAGTGAATGTGAGATAAAGATACCGTCATCGTCATTGTTATCCTCATCGTCATATTCATCGTGACCTTTTTTCCCCACATAAAGATGATGAGGTAGGATCCAAAAGCAAGAAGAAGCCAATGACGGACTCAACAAAAACAGTGTTGGGTGCTGGGTCATGCCTCGGTTGTCATGAATAGACTCCTGACACTGGGTTAAGCACCGAGCGAGGACAGTGGAGGAGAATGGGAGAAAGGAAGAAGAGAGATGTGGAGAGGAAGGAAAGAAGGGGGAATGTGTTGATGTAAGGAGTGGAGAGGAGAAGAAAGATGAGAAGGGGAAGGGAGAATAGCAAAAATGGAAAGAAACAGTGGAAAGAAGAAGGAAAGCAATAAGGGAAGGGATATTAGTGTGGAAAGAAGGAAAGAGGAGAAAAGTAAGGAAGGATGGTACGAGAGGGAAATAGTATAGAAGGAAGGTGACAGCAATGACAGGAAAGGAAGGGGAAAATGGTTAAGATAGGAGTAGAGGTGGAGGTGAAAGATGGGGAGGAATGGTAGGGTGTGTGAATGGAAGAGAAGGAATGGGCGTAAACTCTAGATATGGATGGTAATGGAGGAAGGATAGAAGAGGGAGACTAGTGAAATAAAGAGGAAGAAAGGGAGGAGAAGAGGAAGAAACGTGAGGAAAGAAGAAAGGGAGGAGGGACCGAAGTTGAGGAAGAAGGAAGTTCGAGAAGGAAATAAAAAGGAAAAGGTGGAATTTATTATTTGAAAGTTGAGCGAGAGAGAGAGAGAGAGAGAGAGAGAGAGAGAGAGAGAGAGAGAGAGAGAGATGGAAGACTGACGAAGTGTCAGGCAGACAGAAGAGTATTGAGATCAAAGAAGGAGAATGGAGAATGGAGGCGATGCAGACTTTTTCACGAAGGAGAGAAAACGACGAGCGAAATAAGTAAAAATGGAATAACGGAAGAATATAAGCAAATGGCGTGGTAGGAGAGAGAGAGAGAGAGAGAGAGGTGACATTAGGATGTAGGTGGTGTAAGGTATTTATTCTCTTTGTCGTGGGTCACTCCAGTCCACGGTGGACCCCAAGGTAAACAGTAGCATGACCTTGTACGCGGACATTGCCGTATGCACGCCACAAACTGATGCAGAATTAATAGAGAAAAGCGGTGCTTTAATATTATGCTGGGATGTATGGACTGGTACAAAAATATACTTTCTGGTAGAGGTACACTAACCGACAGGCCAACATGATTCTTTTGTTATATTCAAATAGAACATTATAGTTGAATATCGTTCAGTGAGGGTATTATTATAACATCAGGTGACCTTTTATTTGACGGTCGTACCTTTTGTGCCAGGCTTGAGGTGACTGGAGGTTTAGTGAGCATTCAGTGTTATCAGAGGCGTACGGTGGGTCTGTCCTATCTGTAAATGTCATGGACTACTGAACCCAGCCTCTGACCCCTACCCCTGAAAAGGATAAATTGACTTTTTTTTTTTTTTTTTTTTTTTTAATGTGAGGAAGAAGGAACCAAAGGCCGCGAGCCCTCAAAATTGTTCCTTCGAAAAAGAAAAACAAAATACAAGATAGAGCCAAATTCAGGGATCTGATCATTTCGAAATGCCTGGACACATTGCATTTGAAAGACTGGAGATCACAGGAAGCAGGAAATACAGACAGAGGGAGACAGTTCCAGAGCTGACTTGTTGCATAAATGAAGGACTGAGAGTAACGGTTAACTCTTGCATTAGAGTTGAACAGAAAAGGGAAGAGAGTTTGCTGCTAAACGGGTGCTACGCGCCCGTCGTAGAGGTGGAGGAATGCATGCAGACAGTTCCAGAGGAGCAGTGACCATTGAAGTAGCGATAGAAATGAGATAAAGATGCAACAGTGCGGCGAAGAGACAGAGGTTGAAGGGAGTCAGTAAGAGGAGGAGAGTTAATGAGACGAAAAGCCTTTGACTCCACCCTATAGAGAAGAGCTGTATGTAGGGAGCCTCCCCACACATGAGAGTTTGTACTCCACACAGGGGCGGATAAAACCCCTGTATAGGGTCAACAATTGTGCAGGGGAAAAGAAGGAACGGAGTCGACTGGATGTTCCATTAGGAAAAATATAACGACCGTTTCCTGCTTTTCTGAATTTGGTTCAGTAAGAGATCAAAGACTCGTGCTATAATTTTTCAACCATACCCATGTTCATAAAATTCCTCATGATGGTAATGATGATGATCATGATAATCATGTAGAATACGAGTCTCCAACATATAGTGATACAGGAGAATCGTTTAGAATTTTTTATAATACACAAATGTAGAATAACAGGATAGAGTCAAAATCAGCCTTAGTAGGATGTTTTGATGCACCCTTGGATTGAAAAAAGATCTAATTTAAGGTAAAATTTTCGATTACATAATAACATCAGGACCCAATGCATCCCAGGTGAATCACGTGATCTTATAGAGGTGTTTTTGATGTGGAAGTTTGTGAAAAGTAAATTTGCATTAGAACTGAAAGCAGATCGGCCTAAATATGGTGAGCAGATTATAATTGCCGCCTTGACCCATGGTGTATTTGTTGATTGTCGTTGCTGTGGAGAGGTTATGTTATCCCCAACAACTTCCATCACATTAACGGTAATATCGTGTCTCATAAGAGAGAGAGAGAGAGAGAGAGAGAGAGAGAGAGAGAGAGACGTGTGTGTATGAACTCAGCAGCCGTGTGACCCTCCTGGTTGTACGTTCATTCAGCCAGGTAAATTTGCACACATACCAACGTGCACAAACGCCTTTGTGTGTTATGTGGATCTGTGTTCATTTGTTAACATCACCGCCCGTTGCTGTGTGTGTGTGTGTGTGTGTGTGTGTGAGAGAGAGAGAGAGAGAGAGAGAGAGAGAGAGAGAGAGAGAGAAAGTGCTCCGTCCTCCCCTGCAGCCTCCCCCCAGGGCATCAAGGAGGGTGCGGGGGTAGAAGGTAGGGCTTGGGTGTGTGGGTGCATGAGGTGTTTGATATAAGCTGTTGTGATGGGAGGCGTTGTCGTGAGGCCCTACTGCATAGGAACCACCCAGCCACGCCTGAGGAAGGAGGCAGGGTGGAAAGAGGGAGGGAGGATGGAGGGAAGAAGATAGGAAAAGGGAAGCATGGATGATGAGAGAGAGAGGGAGGGAAGAAAAAAATAGGGAAAGGTGACGACAGAAAGAGATATGAAAGAAAGAAAAATGTAAGGAGGATGAAACGGAAATGGTTAAAAGGAAGCAGAGAGGATGATATAAGGAGGTAATGAAATGGAAAACGAAGAGGCAGGAATTGAAGGAAATAAGGAATCAAGAAGGACGAATGAGAGAATTAAGAAAGTAATTGAAGCAAGGAGGATGCGATGAGGGGGGGATGGAAGAGGGATACAAGGGAGCATATGGAGGAGGGGAGATTGGAAGGGAAAAAGGAAGCAAAGAGGTTGAAGGGTAACAGAAAAGAATATAAATGGAAAAGGAAGCAAGGATGACCCAGCGTAAAGGGAAGGGAGGAGGGATGCAAATAAGTGGAGGGGAGGCGAGTGATGGAGAAAAATGAAGCATTGAAGGTGAAAGCGAGATGAAAGAGGGACAAAAAGGGAAGAACAAGAAACAAGGAAAGGGAGTAAACAGTAGGAGAGCAGAAGAAAAGAAGAGGAGTGATGCAAAGTAGGGAAAAGGAATTAATGGGGAGGGGAGAGAGGGAAGGAAGAGGAAAAGGAAGAAAGAGAGGAGGAGATGGCCTACCTCTGATCTATTCCTTCCTCTAGAGAGAGAGAGAGAGAGAGAGAGAGAGAGAGAGAGACTGGACATTGACTTGTTAGTCTGTTTCCAGAGGACCATCAATCCTACGTGCCACACACCTTCACATGTCATTACTTCGGCACCAATGCCCATTGTCTATATTGAATACATGGCAGTGCTGTGTCGTTCAGGACTGGTGTGATGGTATTAGCGGAGGTGTTTTTATGACTTATCGGTGAGTCTTGTGGAAAATACCAGTGTCAGTTTTAACCAAACTATTCCCAGCGACAGCCTGGAATCGATTTCCCGTCCTTTGACCCCTTCAATCGTGTTTGTTCCTGTTGTCTCCAGATAATTTTATTGGACTTAAGACAGACTTTTGTTAGTCAAAGGGTTAATGTCAAGCTCCTTCAATTTGATTTTTTTCCAAGATAAAGAAAATCGTCTGGTAACAACAATAATGAAGTAAATCATAAGTCACAGAATTGAATTACTTAAGACATTATGGGTCGTATTTATAAATTTTCTTAATTCATTTTTGCGAAGAGATAATGGTATAAGTAATCTTGTACACACCTCAAATATTGGAGGGTTTATAAATACGGCATCAGGGTACTTTTCCACCCACTTTACCACCACCTCGGCTGACTCCTGGCTGTGGTCAGTTGTGTGGTGGTGGTGTGAGTGGTGTGGGTGCAGGGGTCCTCAGCCACGCCTATTGGCACTGTCGTCTGAGGCCCTGATGCAGCGTGACGGACGTGTGTGTGCCGGGCTGACATGCCGTGGTAGGTGGGGAGGAGGGTGGGGGAGTCTGAGGAAGTGTGGTTGGGCGGGGGTAGGGGACGAACCTGGTAGGGGTGGGGAAGGGTGGGGGGTGTCTGAGGAAATGTGGTTGGGGTGGGGTAGGAACGAACCTGGATGGGGTAGGGAAGGGTGAGGGGTAGTTCGAGGAAGTGTAGAAGGGTGGGACAGGGAACGATCTGGTAGAAGTGGGAAGACGAACGAAATTAGCAGGAGTGAGGTTTGAGTGGTTGGGAGTTTGGTGTCTTGGGAGGTGTGGCTGCTGTTGGGAAAGGAACGACATTTGGGAGCGGTGTGGTTGAGTGGTAGGTGGGAGTGTGTCTGGTGTTTAAGGAGGTGTGGTTAGACGAGGAGAGGGATAGAGTTGGTCGGGATTTGGTTGAAGTGGTATGTAGGTAAAAATGTGGTGTCTAGGGTGTGGTCAGTCGGATGAAAAGGGTGTGGTTTGACTGTGGTGGGGTAGGGGGCGAAATTAATAGGAGTGTGGCAGTGGCAGGGAAGAAACTGGTAGGGAAGGAACGAAACTGGTAGGGTTTTGGTTGGGGAGAAACGAAGGTGTTAATTGATGTGGTTGGGGAGGGATGAAAATGGAAGCGGTTGTTGTTGAGGAAGGATTGGCCAAATTGGTAGGGGTGTGGTTGGAGAAGTTTGAGAAAAGTGTGGTAGGGGGAGGTTATGATATGAGGGTTTAATATGGAGAGAAAGGTTAGGGGAGAGTGTGGTTGGAGAGAGAGGTTAGGGAGAGTGTGGTGGAGTGGGTGTGTGTGGTGGGTGTGAGAGGGTAGAGGCAAATCAGGGGATTTGGTGGGATTACTGGATTTTGTGGAAGGGTGATGGAGCAAAAGTTTATATGGAGAGCCAAGGTTGATGTGGGACATTGAAGGACGGACGAAGGATGGATGAGGTTGAGGAGTAGGGGGTGTGAGGGAAGGGGTAAGAAAATAGAGGGAAGGCTTGACGTGTTGGTGTTAAGGCTTGTGGGTGGTAGTATTTCTGGACGTACTTACCTGTGTCTGAGAGAGAGAGAGAGAGAGAAACTCGGGATTAATTGTGGTCTAGTGGGTGTGATTGTTATATACGGAGAAGTAAATACCTTTAACTACAGCCAGTCAGGGGAAAAAAAAAAAAAGTAAATGGAATGGATAGAATTAGCCTTCTCATGGTTGAGACAACTCTAGCCAACGCCAGACGATTTTAAAACAGCTGAAAGTCAATGACAGAAGCCTGAGAGTGTTAATACTATCATCACCAACCCTCTCATGATTGGACGATTATATATTCCAACTATTGCTAGACGATTTAATTCACCTGAGTTAGCGTAGTAGCCTGAGATTATTAAAGCGAAGGATATAATCATTTGGCCCACTAGTACACCTGCCATCTTTGTTTAGCTACCTTACCTATTTTTTTTTTATATATAATTCTGATTGTTATGTAAGAGCACAAAATTACCTTCAGCCACAACCAAGCAGAAAAATAAAATAGATGTTTGGGAAATATGCAGATTATTGCCACACTAATATATTACCATCTTTCTTTGACTTCGTATGTTCTTTACTGTAAGTCTCTTTTTGTGTTAAAAATAATGAGCATTTATTACGTTCTGTCTGGAAAAAAAAAAAGAAAGTAACAGTTAAACATCAGTGGTAAAATTTATATCTCCATCAGTACACGTTAATTTAATTATTGTAGGTACCATTATTTTTTTTACCCCAAACCAGTTTCTGGTGTATTTTTTAATGTACGCGGAAGTAATTGCCTTCACCCACAACCTTTCAGAGATTTAAAAAAAAAAAAAAATGTTAAAGTCAGTGATAAAATTACTCATCCAGCTTAGCACGTCCAGTACCACATGTTTTATCGATTTTTTTTTTTTATAAATCCCGTGTCTGATTGTTATTTTGCTGTATTATGGACGAGAAAAGACCAAGGAAAAAAACTCGGCCATGACCCGTCAGAGATTAAGCAAGCGTTAAGAACAAGGTTGTACTTAATTTCTTCCCAGATAAACTTGTCATTATTTTTATGCCTATCTTTTCATCTCAAGTTTATGTCAAATCTTGGTTATGTTTTTTGCTACAAATGGATTAGCTTTTACCACGACAAAGATAATAAAGACTAGGAAGGAATAAATATGTAATTATTTCCTCCCTAATTTCACGTAGCATCATTCTTTAGGTGCCTATCTTTTCATCGTATGGTAAGTCGGTCGTAAGTCTGATGGTTGTGTAAGAGGAAATAATTGCCTTCAGCCATGGAGAGAGAGAGAGAGAGAGAGAGAGAGAGAGAGAGAGAGGGAGGGAGGGAGGGAGGGAGAGTACACGGTGAACAGGTAATAGATATAATTGCCTGGCTAATATACGTACCATCTTTCTCAACATGCCCATCATTTCACCGTAAGCTAATCTTAAGACCGATGTTGTATAAGAGCAGATAATTAGCTGGAACTTCGGCCAAAACAATAGAGTGGGAGGTAAACGTTAAGAAGAAAAAGTATATATAGTATTTAATAACCTTGCTGATACACCTGCCATCTTTTTTTAGCTGCTTATTTTTCATCGTAAGCATTACTATTATGTACGAAAAATAAATTAATCGTAAGTGCGACCAGCCACGAACAAGGTTAGGGTTAATAAAAAGGATGTACTTAATTGCTTGTCTAATACACGTAGCATCTTTCTTTGGGTGTTTATCCTTTTATCCTAATACACGTAGCATCTTTCTTTGGGTGTTTATCCTAATACACGTAGCATCTTTCTTTGGGTGTTTATCCTTTTATCCTAATACACGTAGCATCTTTCTTTGGGTGTTTATCCTTTTATCCTAATACACGTAGCATCTTTCTTTGGGTGTTTATCCTTTTATCCTAATACACGTAGCATCTTTCTTTGGGTGTTTATCCTTTTATCCTAATACGCGTAGCATCTTTCTTTGGGTGTTTATCCTTTTATCCTAAGTATCAGCTTGTCAGAGATGGTTTTGCTGTAAGAGTATAACATTAAGGATAACGACAGCTTAAGGAGTGCTGGCAGCCCACCTGTTTTTATACCCCAGTGTTTTGCTTGTCAGAGGTTGGCTTGTGTTAATGGATAGGCTCTTGAGAATAAAAGGAAGATGCAAGGTTACTGGAGAGCACGTTTATCTCTCTCTCTCTCTCTCTCTCTCACACACACACACACACACACACACACACACACACACACACACACACACACACACACACACACACACACACACACACACACACACACACACACACACACACACACACACACACACACACACACACACACACCAGACAGAGCAATTTCTTGGCTAATGTCTCCCCAAACACCCTATTGCCTCTTCGTCAGCCACCATCCTTGCCCCGTACACGCGTGCTCAATTATCCTCATACTGGCAGCCCTAATCACCTTCACTCCTACGCAATTACCCTCTCTAAATATCCCCTGCCCTCTACACCCTCATCCCCTATCCCCCTTAACCACCACCTTCTCCCTTCCTCCTCCAGACTCTCCTATCCCCACCGCACGACCCTCTGCACCCCGCCACACGACCCTCTTCACCCCACCACACGACCCTCTTCACACCACCACACAACCCTTATCTACCCACCACACTACCCTCTTCTCACGACCACACGACCCTCTTCTCACGACCACACGACCTTCTTCTCACGACCACACGACTCTTTTCTCCCCACCACACGACTCTTTTCTCCCCACCACACGACCCTCTTCCCCCCACCACACGACCCTCTTCCCCCCACCACACGACCCTCTTCCCCCCACCACACGACCCTCTTCCCCCCACCGCACTACTCTCCTCCCCACCGCACTACTCTCCTCCCCACCAGACAACTCTCTTCTCCCCACCACAGAACCCTCTTCGCCCCATCTCCGCCCCTTCGCCGCACTCCAGAATACAACTTTTCTAGCCCACATACTCACAGTCCTTCTCTTCGTTCACACCCAGTCACTTCTTCACCCTCCCACCCACTTTTTCTTCCACCTTCCTCCATTCCCACCCACCTACCCACGCTACACGCTCCCTGTCCTCTTTCACATATACCCTCATTTTCACCCTCCCACCCACACTCTTTTCCACCTGACTGCACCACACCCAGACACCCACCCACCATCTCACGTATTCTACACTTTCTATATGTCCACGCCAACTTCATCCTCGCTGTCTCACCACTACATCCTTAGTCTTTCATCCACATGTTTTTCCACATCCTTGCATCCACACCCGACCATCGACCCACTTACTCATTCTACAGTACACGATCCTTTACCGTTTCCAAACCCACTGCGTCTTTGCACATCCACACTTCCACTTGCTTCCACATCCACCCATAGCTTTTCTTTTGTATTTTGTGGCCCTCACCTGTCCATTAATCATCATCATCATCACCACCATCATCATCATCACCACCACCATCATCATTATCCTCGAAGAATCATAACATTCCGTGTGTAATGTGAGAATATACTGTATATGTTGCAGCCTTGCCCCAACTTGGAGCTGGACCTTCCTCAGTTATCTTCTCAATAAACACACTTTCAGGATGTGGACAGGGCTCTTTCACTCGGACTGTTCACTTAAGTTGGAAATTAAGGGATCATAGTCTTCATTGTCATTATTATAAATCTGTTTCCTAATGATAAATGTGTTGGGAAGGACGCAGCGACAGGAACAGGAAAGCCTAACAACAGAACTCCCCACTCACTCATCCATTACCTTACCTCTTTTTTGTTCACTTACAGTTACCCCTCCTCACCTACCCATCCCCATCCCCGCCCCTGTCCAGTCTGTTAACACCTTATCTCACTATTTTGTACCTTTCTTCACGCGCCCATGCCCATCCCCGCCCCTGTTAGACCTGAATACCCTACTCTGTCACAGTAATTCTCCACCTACCCATATCTATCCCCTACCCTACCTTACCCTTCCCAATCCTACCATATTCTACCCTACCCTGCCTTACGCTTCTCAGTCGTACCATACCCAACCCTACCCTACCCTGCCCATCCCCGCCCCTGCCATATCCTGCCATACCCATTCACACCTTTACTCATTTACATACTTGCTTCATCTCATCCATTCCCACCTCTGTTCTACCCGAACATACTTGTTCGACCCTTCCTCGGTCACACTGTCTCACCAGATCATTGTGTACTTCACATACCTACCTCCACCATTCACGAATTCCCTCGCCTATCTGTCCTCATCCACTTTCATCTCTTACCGTTGCTCCCTCTCACAGGCCTCTCCTGCCCCTTCTGTGCCTACTATCCCCTTCTACTCGTACCACTCGCCTGTATATCCTTGAACATAAAGTTCTCTGTCCCACTCACTTATTTTTCTGCATCCACACATCCCCACCTCATTCTCACCCTCACCCACCCACTTTCACCCTTCCTTCCCCTCCCGCGACCCCACCTCCCTGCACCTCGCTCCCGACACTCCCCCTCCATCCCCCCCTTCACTCCTCTCACCATGTCCTGCCTCACCTGCCTCGCCCCTGTGTCACGCGAGGGTAATTAAGGGAAAGCCAATCGTGCCGCCTCTGCCACCGCCATTTCAATTAAAGGGAAGGGAGGGTTAGGGGGGAGACAGAGAGGAAGAAAGGCACGTGAAAGAGATGGAGAAAGTAAAGAAAGACTAGGATAAGGAGTGAGAAGTGGAAGAGGATGGGATAGAAAGGGAGCGAAGGAAGGAGGGATGGATAGAGAAGAGATGGATAAAGGAGGGAATGGTTGAGGAGGGGAGAGATGAGGGAAGATGAGAAGTAGGGAGAGGATGGATTAAGAAGAAGATGGGGGGAAGGATAGAGGACAGGACCGTCTGAAGGCCACAAGTTCCCACACAGACCACCTGTGCATGGCGAGAGAGAGAGAGAGAGAGAGAGAGAGAGATGCATAAATACTCGTCACTATCTGCTCACCTGTTCCTTCCCTGTCTAACCTCTGCCCTTCTTACTAACGCATCATAAAGCAAAACAAACATAAAGGAGGGAGGGACTGGGGATCGTGAGGGAGGGGGAGCAGAATGTAAGCTAATGAAAGGCAAAAAAGAAAAAAAGAAAAGGTAAAGGTGAGGGAAGAAGGTAATGGAGACCAGTAACTTTATGTGAGTAAGGGAACAAGATGGTGAAGGAAAAAAAAAAAAGTTAATGGATGACGAAAAATGGGGTACAAACACACTCTCTCTCTCTCTCTCTCTCTCTCTCTCTCTCTCTCTCTCTCTCTCTCTCTCTCTCTCTCTCTCTCTCTCTCTCTCTCTCTTTTAGTGAAGGTAGGATGCAGGGGTACAAATACGAGTACAATGGCATGGATACTTCAGATTACAAGATGTTTTTCGTTTTTATAGGATAAGACTTAAGGGTGTAGGCGAGTTTGCTGCCATAAAAACAAAGTATTCCTTCTCATCCTCCTCCCCCTTCCCCTTACCTTTCTTTTCTTTTCTTAGTCCTCTTGCTTCCCCTTCTCCTCTTCACTTCGTAGTCTTCTTCCTCCTCCTCCTCTTCCCTTCCTAGTCCTCCTAATTCGCCTTCTTTCCTCCTCCTCCTCCTCCTTCCCTCGTCTTCCTCTTTCTCCTCCTCCCTCCTCCTCCTCCTCCTCCTCCTCCCCTCGTCTTCTCTTTCTCTTCCTCCTCCTCCTCCTCCTTCTCATCATCATCATAAATCATCCATCATCCATCATTATCATCATAATCATTTTTCCTTAATTGATAATTGACAGGATTTAGGTATACAACAGTTTATAAATGGATAGAGATTGGGTGAATTAAGGTTTGCGTGAGATGTGAATGAGATAGGCCTACTGTATGCGTGATGAGAGGTGTGCGTGATGTGAGTTAGGATTGCGTGATATATGAGTGATACCTGTGTGGACAGTGTGTGAGGTTTGCGTGAACAGTTAGTGAGGGTTGTGAGGAGGTTGCGCGAGCTGTGAGTGAAATCATGGTAATGTGTGATGAGATCTGCTTGATGTGTGAGCGAGGAAGGTGTACATGTGTGAGATTTGCGTGGTTGAGTTTTGCGTGTGTGAGGTTTGCATGAGGGAGGGAGGGTGTGGGGAAGTACGTGGGGTGCATGAGAGAGGTCCTTGGAAGCTGGTAAGAAATATGAGATGTGTTACCTGGCAAAATTTTTATGAGAGAGAGGGAGAGTAGTGTGTGTGTGTGTGTGTGTGTGTGTGTGTGTGTGTGTGTGTGTGTGTGTGGTAAAAATCAACACCCGTATCCACGTATCCCTGGGGCGGTTTAGGAACTGGCCTCATTTCGGCTAACCAGGCTGTAATTGTCGCAGAGATGTTGCCTGTGTCGCAGCTTCCATTGGGCTGGAGGGTGGTGGTGGTGGAGTTTGTAGTAGTGAAGGGAGGGTGATAGTTGTGGTGGGAGTAGTTGTAGTAGTAGTAGTAGTAGCCTAGTAGTAGTAGGAGTGGTGGTGGTGGTGGTGGTGGTGGTGGCTGTCATGAAGGTTTTGATGGTTGCAGTGGTGGTAGATGATGTGGTGGTGGAGGTGGTAGCAGCAGCAGCAGCCGTAGTAGTAGTGGTAGTAGTAGTAGTAGTAGTAGTAGTAGTAGTAGTAGTAGTAGTAGAAGAAGAAGTAGTAGTAGTGGTGCTTGTGGCAGTGCTGTTAATATTTCCGCACTATTGGTGATGGTAGCAGCGATGGTAGTAGTGGTAGTTGGTGGTAAGAATGGTAGGGGAAGTGGTGGTGGAAGGAGTGGTGATTGTGTTGGCGGTAGTGGTAGGGGTAGTGGTGGTAGTGGTTGTGGTCTCATGGTAGTGGTAATGGTGTTCATGGTGGTAGTGGGGGTAGAAGTGGTAGTGACAGGAGTAGTGGTGGTGACGGTAGCATTGATGGTAGTTGTGGTAGGTGGTGGTAAGATTGGTAGGGGAAGTGGTGGTGGTAAGAGTGGTACCAGTAGGGGTAGTGGTGGTGACAGTCATGGTGGTAGTGGAGGTGGTAGTGGTAGGGGTGGTGGTGGTGCAGGGTGACAGAGGTCAAACATAAGACAGTGTGGTGGCCGGGGTAGCGTTGACTCTGCTCAGTAAATATTCTTTTATACTGTATATATAAACTCGTCCCCCACCCACACCATTGTCTTGTGCCCCCTTCAGCCCCGCCGAGGAGGCTTGATATGTTTTTGTAACACTTTTTGTGTAGTAAGTAGGTAATGATTTTTATTTCGGCTGTGAGTTTGTATTTATCTGTTTGGTTTCTAACCCTTGGAAGACTTAGCTTAGAAACGTATGTTATGTAGGATGGTAACTGTTTTGTGTACGTGAGTCTTGAATATCGGTATGAAGGTAATGGGGCAGACGTTAACGTCACTGTAGTGAAAACCCAGGCGTGCGGTTGGACATTATGTCTTGGATTTTCTATTTAATATGCTTTTTCTTTGTTTTTTTCAGGGTTGACTGTAACTGCCATTCATTGCTACCGAGAATACTCCATTGTGCTTTGATATCCTGCTGTGAATTGAATGCCATGGGAATAGTGAGCCTGATGTCGCTGAAGGTGTGTAAGATGGCTGTAGGCAAGAATTTACCAGTATTTTATTACACCTAACACCAAACGATTTTATTCGACTGAGTTATAGGAGCCTTTGAGTACTACAGCTGTCACCATAGCCTCATGAGCGGAACAACTCTAGTATTCTAGTCCTGGTAGCAACTGAGAGGAGACTGGGGAAAGCAAGGGAAAAAGAATGGAGGGAGTGCGACAGAAGGTAATAGGTACGGTATACAAGGGCGGAGACAGTGATCCAGGTAAACAGAGGCAGGTTGTTAGTCACCGTGTACGTGACACAAGGCTTCTGCTGTGCACCGGGGACCGGGTGGTATAGTGGTAGGCTCAGTACGGGGGACCGGGTGGTATAGTGGTAGGCTCAGTACGGGGCACCGGGTGGTATAGTGGTAGGCTGGCTCAGTACGGGGCACCGGGTGGTATAGTGGTAGGCTCAGTACGGGGCACCGGGTGGTATAGTGGTAGGCACAGTACGGGGCACCGGGTGGTATAGTGGTAGGCTCAGTACGGGGCACCGGGTGGTATAGTGGTAGGCTCAGTACGGGGCACCGGGTGGTATAGTGGTAGGCACAGTACGGGGCACCGGGTGGTATAGTGGTAGGCTCAGTACGGGGCACCTGGTGGTATAGTGGTAGGCTCAGTACGGGGCACCGGGTGGTATAGTGGTAGCATTTATAGAAGTCCTCGTGTTTGATTCTCAGGCCGGTCAGACAGTTGGATCAAGTTTGTTCCCTTTTATCCACTGGTTCACGTGGATATAATTTGATGGTTGTGTGTGTTCCCTTCCCTGCAGGTATCATCTAGAAATCCATCATCCATTCCTTCTTTGTTCTATCACAAATACCGTCACGGTTAGTAAATCTTTGCCACACTTGGGGTCCTAACTAATGAAGGGAAATTCCAAAGTATTTGATTAGCTTCTGTATTTAGGATTGAGGAGAAAAAATAGGAGCTTAATAGAAACGAAGTAACACACACACACACACACACACACACACACACACACACACACACACACACACACACATTTAGGATTGAGGGTAAAGATGCTTAATAGTAACAGAGGAATAATATAATTGATCACATGTTCCCTTAAGCCTCTGTTTGAACTCCTTCAATAATTGTTGTTTTGTCTTTTACAGGTGAGTGGATGGTTTTACCTGTGGGAGGGAGCTGGAGGTTCGTATTAAATTATTATGGATCTCTCTCTCTCTCTCTCTCTCTCTCTCTCTCTCTCTCTCTCTCTCTCTCTCTGTGCGAATAAAGAAAAAGGTAGGTAGAAAAAAAGAAAAAAATAGAGGAAAATTAAAGGTGTGGTGGGCCAGGTGGGTGGGTATAGTATATGAGTGTGATTAAGCGACTTGTGGAAATTATGGAGGCAAGGGAGCTGACAGGGATTGAGTTGTTTGGTTATTATATATGGAGGAGCACAGGACAGTTTGTATTTTTGTAACGTAATAGTCGACGGTTTGACTCAACCTATCAGCTGTAGGGTAAGTGCTTATATAAATATTAATAATCATCGTCATCATCATCATCATCATCACCATAAATGCGGATGGATAGGCCTGCGATGTGGAGCCGGGATTCCGGGGGCTTGAATAATATGTAAATGAGTGTGTGGTCCATTTCACTGGGCATGCAGTTGGTAGTTCTCCCTCTTTTATACTCTGTCTTTCCTTGTTTGTGGATCATAGCTCACGTCATCCTTAGTTGAGGAAAAGGACTTGATTATGATGATGATGATGATAAAGAATAAAAACAAACAAATGGGGATGATTGTCAAGAGAGAAGGATGGAAGGAAAGGAAAAACAAAATGTAAGAGAAAATAGTAAGGAGGAAATAACAACTAAAACATAAATTGAATAGGAAGTAGTGGGAAGCATCAACAAAGAAAACAAAGAACCGAAAACATGACTGACGAAAGAACAATAAGCGAACGATGGAAGGAAGGATAAAGAAACAGGAACAGTGAGAAAAATAGCCCAATAAAGAAAAAGAAAGAAGGGGAGTGTATTTGCATAGTTTTATGGAATGCGATGTTTGGCGGTGTTTAACGTTTGTGTGTGTGTGTGTGTGTGTGTGTGTGTGTGTTTGAGACCTTGGTTGCAAAACACATGATTTGTTTAGAAACATGCTGGGTAAAGTTGCTACTGTGGGCCCCCCTCGCTCTCTCTCTCGCGCTCTCGCTATGCCCATACCTACTTCAGTCTTCCATCCATTTGTGTTGATCTCTCTGTTAATCCATTCATCTGTCTCTACACCATCTGTCGATATATAATCCTTCCATTTGTTTATGTCTATCTATCTATCTATCTATCTTCTCACCTCCATAAATCTGACCCCAGTACACGATGGCGCGGCTGAGTTATTTTATTTCTTGACCACAGTAATTTTTTTTTATATACTTTTTTATCTGTGTTGCCTCGTCTCAGCTGAACTGGTCTTGTTGGTGGTGTTGCCCTGCGGTCCTGCGAAAGTGAAATGGTATGTGCTGAGAGAGAGAGAGAGAGAGAGAGAGAGAGAGAGAGAGAGAGAGAGAGAGAGAGAGAGAGAGAGGTGGTAAGATTGTTTATCTTCAGATAGTTATAGTCTCTAATTTTCATCCTTTCTTCAATGTCGTCTTGTTTTTATGTTTTTCCCCCTAATTAATACCAGGTGGCAGGTGTCGGGGTAATTTCGTAATAGCCTGTTTCCACCCGACCCGCTTGTAATTGAATTAACTTGGTTTATAGGGAGCCGGGAGCACAAAAAAAAAAAAAAATCTGGCAACACTGCCCAGTTTGATGGAAGACCGCCTTGGAAATTAATTACTATAGAACGATGGTGTTCCTTTCATTATGTGTCTGCCGTTCAAGATTTCTTTTTTTTACATACGTGAGGAGAGCGCCTTTGTAAATAATGAGTTAGTGATGACTATATCTAACCTCTCCAGTTGGAAACAATCTCACTAAAGTGAATATATGTTTTGAGATTACCAGGATGAACAATGAAATATTTCATCGTAGTGATGAGGTCAGTAGCGCTAAACACACACACACACACACACACACACACACACACACACACACACACACACACACACACACACACACACACACACACACACACACACACACCTGACCTTCATTCACCTTTACCTCGTCCGCACCGTTCTGTTCCACAGTTTAACTCCAGTTTTCACCTCCACATGCTCGTCTTCTCCACGGCTGCACGTCACCTTTGCATGATTCGCCTCAGCTCCACACCTCTTTTCCACACTCGACACCTCTACGTTTTTCCACATTTCCACATCTCATTTTAATCCCCGGGCTTCATCTCACATCACGGTTTGCCCCACACATTGGCTTTTGACTCTTCCATCTTCGTTCCATACTTTGCATCCATACTTAATTTTGCCCTTGTGCTCACAGTTTGCATCCTCATCTTACTTCCACACTTCTGCTTAGCACACCTAAGTTTCACACTTTCCAACCCCACCCCAGCACGTCCCATCACTACATACACAAATCTCTCCCACAGCACATTCGTGCACCTAAAATGCCCCCCCCCTCACCAACCCCCCCACACCCTTACACCACCACCCCACCCTTACCTCCACATCCCCACCTTTATTCCACACCCCCACCCTTACTCCACACACGCCCACCCTTACTGCACACCCCCACCCTTACGCTTCTCCCCCCACGCCCATATTCCCACATCCATACCCTTAATCCACAACCCAGCCCATACTCCACACCCCATCCTTACTCCACACTCCCACCCTTCCTCGACACCCCCACACTTACTTCACCCTCTCACCTTTAGTCCGCACCCCCACCCATACTCACACTCCAACCCGTACCCCACACTCCCACTTTATATTCCACATCTTTTCTCTATCCCCTAACATTCCTCTTCTCTCCACCTCTACTCCACATCTCTACCCTCCACACCCCCAGTCAGACCGCCACACAAGCGAGCGAAAGTGACCATCCATCATAGAATGTCAGGTTTCCATGGTAGAGGTCGACGAGAACCCAACTTCTCATGATGAGGGAGGGAGGGAGGAGGGGAGGAGGGAGTGCTGGGTAGAAAGAGGGGTGGAGCAGAGGGAGGGATCAATGTAGAGGTAAGAGGGAGAGTGAGCGTGTGTATGAGTGAAATATGGAGGTAGGAAGAGGAGAGACTGCAGGAGGTGGGAAAGAGAGGAATGAGTGTAGGGCAGAGATGGAAGTCGGAAGAGAGTGAGAGAGTACAAGGGTGAATGGTGGAGGGAAGATGGGCAGAGTGCAAAAGGTGGTGTTGGTATTAGTGGCGGGGGTCAGGAGAGGCGGGGGATGTAAGGGGTGAAAAGTGATAGGGAGTGAGGGAGGGTGGTGGTGGTGGACTCAAAAGGTGATGGTGGTAATGATGGAACTGATACTTTGTCAGTGTAACGAGTTTTTGAAGAATGTTGGCGTCATCTGTAACATGCTTGTGGCCTTAAAGAATACACCCACGAGTGGCAGGTTATTTGATTACGTATAGTTTAGATATTTGACATGATGCCCAGGACACAGATCAGTACAGATAAACAGAAAGATACACGTTTATGACCACAGCTGTAACTTTGGCTATCAGATCCATCTCAGGAGTGTCCCGGTTTTTCTCTGATGGTCACTTTCTTTCTTTTTTCGTTCCTTTTTTTTTTTTCTTATATCTAGTGAGGAATGAACTTATATGTGATCTGCCTTCTCATGCTGAGCCTAAAAGTAGCGTTTTATATGTGAAGATGTGGTAAAATTATGGTAAGAAATATGTTAAAATTACATCATGTAATATTTGGTCAGTTGGATACAGAGTTAGAAACGTATATTTAGGTTGAGAGGGAAGTTTGGCATTGTGATGTATGTTAAGATGGGATGTTGTTTAATAATTATAATGTATGGTGAGACAGTGTGAGGCATGATAGTGTGTGGTGTCGCAATGTGAGATATACTAAGGTGTGATGCGGCAGTCTGAGTTATGTGTGGTGTGGGTGTGTGATGTGTACAATTAGTGCGATGTGATAGTGTCTTTACTGCACAGTGATTAACTAATGTCCCGTATGATGAACTGAATCGACGTAATATATACAGCACAGTATTGTGCAACAGACAGGTTTGCTTCCTTGGTGGTCCGTATGCGATGAGTATTAATGTGTACGTCATGAATTGGTGTCAGAGCTGTCAGAGTGGATACATTATACCAGAGTGTGCGTTGGAAATGGTGTGACTGGTTGGTGGAGTTGGGGTGGTGGGGATGGAGGGGGAAGGGTACAGAGGAATGGGAAATGGCAGGGAGGGGGGAGGGGCAGTGTGGATGGGTGAAGCTAGTGCGGTGAGGGGTCAGGATGACGATGTAAGAAGTGGGGTGCAGGTGGTGATAGGTAAGGTTAGGAGGTGGGTAAGGATGGTGAGGGGCAGGGTAAAGGGGTAAATGAGGGGTGGATAGGGGGATGTTGAGTGGTAGAGTGAGGATGATAAGGGACTCTGGGGTGAGATCGGTGAGGGGAGGAATGGGGAGGGTGCGGGGATGGATGAGGATGGTGGGGACAGTGAGGGATCGTAAGGGGTAGGGTACAGGTGTGGGGAAGGGAGGGTCGTTCTTGCATGGGAAATTGGTGCCCAGAGCCAACACTGCCCGGAGGAGAGGGAAGAGGTGGTGGCGGAGGAGGAGGATATGCCCGTAGATGGAAAGGTGTAGTTTGGGTGACGAGCGAGAGGCAGGTGTAATGACGTCTTTGTTTTTCTTGCTTGTCACCAAGACCTTTTTTTTTTGTTTGTTTGTTTTTGGTTAGGAGAGACTTCTTCGGACTGGAGAGATTAACCTTTAGCCTTCCATAGGTGTGCCCTAAACTGAATTAAATCGTCTGGAGGCAGTAAAAATAAGTTGATAAAAGTCCTCGAAATGAAGGTTAAACCCTTCACTCCACGGACGTACCTGTTCCTGTTATTCTCCGGCTGCCACACGACAATTTTATTCAGCTTTTGGGAGGCGTCATGCCAGTGAAGGGGTTAATGTAGGCCAGTGCAGCTAACTCCTCTGTGTAAAAAAAAAATATTATCGTAAATATAACTGGAGATAAGAAAAAAAAAAAACTGTCACCGGACTGAAGGGGTTAAGAGATTACGTTTGAGATGAGAGTTCAGTGAAGAGGGAGGTGACAGCTGCGTTCAATAGTTCCTTTTACACTGTCTCAAAACCACATCTGACGAAATCTTGCTAATCCTGGAAGCGGTAATGAAATGGGTTGAAATCTCACTGCAGGACCTTGGAACCCCAGAGACTTGGTGGGGAAGACGGATTATTGACCGACACTGTACATAACGAGGGGAAAAGGAGGAATGTTACTCCTGAAGTAAAGAAGGGGAATAGGAGAGGATGAGTACTAAGAATGGGGAATGATAGGGACACGAGAGGATGACTGTGCTGCAAGTAGAAGTGTATTGTAATGGCCGGCTTGCACATGCCCGTCAAGTAGGTGAGAGAGAGGGAATGAATACAAAGCTAATATTGTTGTAAGAAATAGGGAGGTAGGTAATGAAGACAAAAAGAGTGGAGTGAATATGTAGAGGGTTTTGATAGATTGGTGAAAGGGGGATACTGCCTGAAGTCAGTGAAGTTGAAGCTGCTGAAGGGATTTATACAGTAGGCTATGGAACCGGATGTTGGACAAAGTTAGAGCTTCCAAAAGACTGAAAGTGGAAATTTCCAGAATTCTCGGTAATATTTTATGTCTGGTGAAAGTTGTTTTGGGAAATGAAGTGATTTATGGAGGGGTGACTCATCGTCAGCGATGAAAAAAAAACGGCAACTGGGAAAAAACCCCCGAGTGATCATCGGGTCCAGGCTGTGGCTATTTCAGACTTGCTGTGGTGTACACCACATGCATACCACAGCTGGGTGACTGAATATGAGTGAGAGACGTTGTTTTGTCCTACTTTCGGATGCCACGCCGCTGGAACGGGTAAGGGCATGGATGTATGAAAATAGGTATTCTTAAAATAATAAAAAACAACACTTAATAGGAGTAAGGTTCTGTTATAAAAAAAAAAAAATCTTGAATATGGCTATATACATGGAACCATAAGTTGTTGTTGTAGAGACGTGCACGATCTTACTAACACAAAATATTATCAAGAGCCTCATCACTACAACGGCAAAGGACACAACGCGTTTCATGTGATATTTATCAGTGGTATACTTGACCAGGAAAAACAAAATCTTCCCTCACTTCCACTAATCC